>NC_060130.1:850287384-850619884 GCF_021461395.2 Schistocerca americana | reverse complement strand
CTGAACATTGCGCCCAACGCTGTGGAATATATTCCTTAGGCAAAAACACTGAATTAGCAGACCTAAATACATGTACAATATGTATCTATAGATACCTGGTGCATTATTACTAGAAAAAGCATGTTACAATAACTCGAAAAAATGTAATAATATGTGGTGATCTCAACACTGATTTTTCGAAGAATTTGCTAGAGTCGCAACTAAAAAATTGAATGATGTCATTTAGCTTAAATATAAAAGTCACACCTCCAACTCGCTCTGTTCCTCCATGAGATCCACAGCGCAGTGGACAACAGCGCTCAGTTTGATGCCATATTCCTTGATTTCAGTAAGGCATTTGACACCGTGCCACACTGCCATTCAATGAAAAAATACGAGCTTATAGAGTTTGGAGCAGACCTGCATTGGATTCAAGAGTTTCTTGCAGACAGAACTCAACATGTCGCTCTTAACGGAACTTAATCGACTGATGTAAAGGTAATATCTGGAGTACCACAGGAAGTGTGATAGGCCCATTGCTGTTTACAATATGAACTTGCTAAGCAACAGATGCTCCTTAAGGCTATTCGCAGATGACGCAGTTAGCAACACCAAGAGATAGTAAGAACATGCAGAACGATCTGCAGAGAATTGATGAATGGTGCAGGCTCTGGCCATTGACCCTGAACATAAATGAATATAACATATTATGCATATACAGGAAAGAAATCCACAACTGTACAGCTACACTATTGATGAGAAGCAGCTAGAGACAGTGTCTGATGTAAAATATCTAGGCGTTATTATCCATAGCGACCTTAAGTGGAATGACCATATAAAACAGATAGTGGGAACTGCAGAAACCAGACTCAGATTCATCAGAAGACTCTTAAGGAAATGTAACTCATCCACGAAACAAGTGGCTTATAAGGCACTCGTTTGCCCGATTCTTGAGTATTGTTCATCTGCCTGGGATCTCTGCCAGGTAGTACTGATAGAGTGGATAGAGAAGATCCAATGAAGAGCGGCGCATTCATGGGATCGTTTAGCTGGCGAGAGAGCGTTACGGAGATGCTAAACGAACTCCACTGGCGGACATTACAAGAGAGACGTTGTATATCATGGAGATTTTTACTATTGAAATTTCGGGACAGCACTTTTCACGAGGACTGGGACAATGTATTACTTCCCCCCACATACATCACACGTAATGACCACAAGGAGAAATTCGAAAAATTAGAGCCAATACAGAGGCTTACCGACAATCATTCTTCCCACAAACACGGTGGAACAGGGTTGGAGGGATCAGATAGTGGTACTTAGAGTGCCCTCCGCCACACACCATTAGGTGGCTTGCGGAGTATGTTGTAGAAAAAGAGATTGTCTGGATCAGGTAGCCACTAACATTGACTGCATTGTAGAGAATGAAAATTTCGGTTTTTCAGATCACAGCGCACTAACAATACATTTTAAACCATGTCTCAATGTACTCCCAGCAGGAAAAACGGCTATTAAGGGTAGACGTTACAGTGACAGCAACATAAATAACGTTTTACTTAGATTAAAGAAAGAAGTGTATTTACTTCTTGAACTTCAGATGAAAAGTTGGACAACTTTTTTGCATATATTTGAGCGTTACTTTAACTGCTATTTCCCAGCAAAAATAAAAAATACCACTAAAAGAAAAAAGAATACTTAGGTGGAAAAAAGGTATTAAAACTTCTTCATAAAAGGCAAGAATGCTGTACAGACTTAGCAAATTGGACAGTGCCAAACCCAAGGAGTTCAACGCATACTATAAAAATTGCAAAGAGATGAGATGTGTCAAAAAGGGTCACAGTGATAAAACAATTAGTGGCTTTTCCAACAAATGCAAGACAATCTGGAGTATAGTAAATGAACAGACTCATAGAAAGATAAGGGCAAAGGATAAAATTCCATTGGGTATAGAAGGATAGAAGACTGAAAATGTACAGAAAATTGCTAATAAATGTAATAGGTATTTTTCATAAATTCCCACAAATCTCCTGACTAACTCTCCAAACACTGTACAATCTCTTTCCAAAAACAATACTCCTCTTAGCTCCTTTTTCCTATCTCCTACAACACCATGTGAAATTGAAGATATTGTAAAGAAAAAAATTAAAAAGATTTATTCGCAGGGCTTGATATGATACGCTGGTTCTTATTTCATATGTGTGCAAACTACATCAGTGGGCCCTTTTCATGTGTCATAAATACATTTCCAGAGGGAACGTTACCAGCCCAGCGAAAATTTGCTAAAATTGTACCCCTCTACAAGAAGGGAGAGAAAACTGACATAGAAGACTATTAGGCAATTACTATACTATCTGCTTCCTCACAAAGCTTTTAATCCTGTATGTCAATAAGGTAAGAATTATTTTTTATTTGTGACATCAGAATTTTAACTTCCCAATATGGATTAAAAAAAAACAGGTCCACCACACATGCTTCGTACGCGTTTTTGGAAAAGTACTCAAGTTTTGTCGACCATGAACAACCTGTTGTAGGTAAATTTCTAATTAGTCCAAGGCATTTGAAATGGTCGACCACAAGCTGCTCTATATGAAACTCCAGAAGAATGGGATTAGGGATGTAGCCCATAAGTGGAGCTGTAGCTACCTCAGCGAAAGAAAACAATACATAGAAATAAGAAATTCTAAGACATCCAGGTACTGCAAGTCAGATACACTGCATACATAAAATTGTGTCTGTTCTTAGTCCTCTCCTTTTAATATTGTTCAGCAATGACCTTGCAGAAGATATACCAAATGCCAGCTCCATTCTGTATACCAAAGACACGAATATTTTGATAACCAGTAGAGGTGACATCTTGCAAGATGTAGTCAATGAAACTACTTGTCAATAACAACCTTGGTTTGAAGCAAATAGAATACTCATAAATGCAAAGAAAACTGTAAGTGTGAACTTCTGCACAAGACAAAATCTTACCCCTTCAGTGCACTTATAGTTATTTGCAGAGATAATATTACAAACAGACAGGACACAAAATTTCTTGGACTTGCCATTAGTAACACTCTACATTGGAAACCACATATTGAGGCAGTGTCACAAAAGCTTAATAAAATCTGTTGTTTATTTAGATCATTACAAAACACAACCACTGTAGACACTTTGAAGCTGGTGTACCATGCACTGTTTGAGTCTCTCTTGAGCTATGATCTGATCTTCTCAGGAAATAGCTCTGAATCTTTCATAATTCTCAAACTACAAACACATGTTGTATGCATAATGACATTTAAAAAAAGAACTGAGCACTGCAAACCACTGTTTAAACAGTTAAAAATCCTGCCACTGTCATGTCTCTATATAATGGAATTTGTTTGTTTTACAGTACAGCACTTGGAATCCCTTCACAGAAGTGTTGACTGCCACATGCATGACACCAGAAAGAAAACTCAATTACAAATTATAGCTCACAACACAAAATTATATCCTAATGTAGTTAAGTGTATGGACATTAAAATATACAATCACCTCCCATCAGATATAACAAAAAGCAAAAATCGAAAACTAATAAGAATTAAATTAAAGGAATTATTACTATGTCAGTGTTTCTATTCTGTACATGAATTTCTTCAAACAAAATTTCAATTACTCATAATAAGATGGATTTTATTTTAACTATAATGTACAGCTGTAATTTTTTATCTGCGTGTGCACTATGTGAATCAAATTTGGTAATACAAATATAATCTCCAGTAGCGATCCATCTGTAAGCAATATTCTTGGTAATGATAACTATGCAAAACATGTGGATTATTTCTTAGAAATGTAAATTTTCATTTGTTGTTCACTTGTATGTATTCCTACTTTGTACAATAATTTAAACTATTGTATCTTATTGATTTATGTTTTTGTCTATACCTCTTACATGTATTCTGCTGTGTGAAGTATGTACCACCACCATCATCTCTCATCATACAACATCATACCATAATTTTTAATTCTCCAACATCAGGATGTGATTTACTGTACAAAATGTATGACCTACAGGACTAATAATAAATAAAAAAACAAAAAAATATCAAAACTAAGACAGATAAAATTAAGGCCATATGATAACAGAAGAAAAATTTTTCCATTAAACATGGCTCTGCCAAATAATTGAGAACGTATGGTTATGAGCAAATATTTATATATGGTTATGTGTGGTTATATATGGTTACGAGCAAATATTTGATGTGTGAACTTTTAAAGTGGCATCTTGAATAAATGTTAATTTCCCACCTTACAGGAGTTTCTATATGTCATAACGAGTAGATTGATATGTCACATGACATGCTTTGGTGAGAGTGAGCACATTTACCGATCAAAATGTACTGTATGTAATGCAAAAAGTATGACACTCGATTCGACGGTACTAACATACCAAACCCAAATCCTGCATGTAATGAGAAAAAGGTGAAAAAAGCTGCTGGAAGAGACGCTTGAGTTGGAGATGGACTAGGATCACGTACAGTGAAAGACTTTTAGCAGGGTGTGACCAGTGGCGAGGGAGATGGCGAATGCACAAGGCGGTACCTAAAAGGAAGCAGGTGAGGGCCAAGTGCTGCCTGAGACGGTGAAATTCTTTAGAAAACTGCGTTGGAGAATTTCCAGATGGATACAAACAGGTCTGAGACACAGTTAAAAAAAGTCGCATTTCTGATCACGTGAAAGGTCCGTGGTGCTCCTGTGATGTACACATGTAATTCTTAGGCGCCAGGATCGGGCACAAAATATCCGAGTGGCTGAAATAAATTTGGAAGGAGTAGAAGTGGTGAGATTACGGCACAGTTTGAAGGTATGCCCTTTGCGACTGGCAGAGTAGTTTTCAAGAGATGGAAGGAACACTCCCATTGGTCTAAAAACGCCGTGAGGCAAAGTACGAAAGGACACAGCTGGGGGACATTTTGCTACGAAAGACAGAATACCGAAAACTTCATGGACTCTCCTCTCAACTAGCGTCTAGTGTAGAACAGAGCGCATCATGCTCTTCATGATGCAAAAAAGATTCGTTGAGCTCCGATAGCAGAGAAACGAAACAGCCACATAGTTAATTGTTCTTGCAAGAACTGAGAGGGCATTGAAGTATACATGCTGCTCCATCTCTATTGTCATCCTAAGTAGTACGAAACTTAGAACCTGGAATCGGATGACTTGACGTAATATTGATCAACTCAGACAGTGCTTCACTGCCTAGATGTAAGAAAAAATATGTAGAGAACCTTCTATTTAAATTTAATATTGTTGTGTTCAGTGTTATTTCTGTTGATCAGGATGTAATATGTTACATTGACAAACGTCCTGAAATTGTCATTTCACACTCTATGTAAACCAGTGTGCTTTATTGACAATAATACAGTAAATAAACCACTTTTGTACAGCTAACCACCCATGTGCTCTGTCGTAGAATAAGGGTGCAATCCTACCCCATTAATTTATTCTAGTGATGCTAACGCACTCACAGGATGTTTTTGCTTATGTTTGACAAGCATGAAAATGAGTAGAGTGACAGAAATTGGCGACCCTGCCCAGATGGCAATTTTTCTACCAGGATGGCAATTAGTCATATTAGAAGGGGTAATAAAAAATTGTTATGAAGAAATTAGAAAAAAAATTGGAAAAAAGTGACAAGATTACTCAGTGTATATGTCTGCATGGTGGCCAGATTACTGTAAAAGTGTGATCCACAGCGTAGAAAAGTTGGATTAACGAGTAAAGAAAAATTTTTGTGGTTTTGAGTAAAAGTAGCTTGTCCATGACTTTTCTGGCAAGCGAAGTTATTCACAGCGTTGTTGAGTTGGTCTGAGTACCCAGAGACTGTGAACGGCGTTGATAACGATGTGTTAACGTGACAAGAAACTTTCTATGATATTTTGGAGATGTGTCAGGTCGTACAACTTCATGTTGACTAGAGCTAATTATAATTACAAAATTTGTGGCGTACTTAAAATTCATATTGTTAATTGCGCAATCTAATGCTAATTATTAAATTTATTTGTAGATTGATTTACAAAATAATGATATATTTTAGCGAAGATTCTTGTTTGGTAAAGAAAGTTTGAAAACTTTTGCTTTGTAAACTCTTTGGAATAATGTGAGTACCTCAGAATGTAGTGCGATGGTCATGCCTCTGATGGTAGTAGACGTTTTCTAACATTGTCACCAACAATGTAATTATTCTTTTTTAATGTGGAAAATGTAAAAAAGGAATGATATTGAAAGATGTGACAAAGAATTAAATTCAAGAATAATACTGGCAAATCTTCATTAGTTATTTAGTCATCAAGAAACTACAAAATCGAAATTTCAGCTGCAGGGATGTACCCCTATACAAGACTTTGAGCCATCAACAAAAACAAAGAGATATGAAGATAAGGAAAAAGTTATTCTTTTGTATATCTTATGTCTTACAAAGCTTTAAAATTTGTGCAAAGACAGAGAATTTTAATAGTGATGTGTGGGATGGTAAGATTAAAAAGTGCAGTTGAGACAGGTGAGTGAAGCAGATAATGTGAGTTCACAGCCGACACTGGTGCAAAAAGCGGTAACTGCGCTCATACCAATGGAGCAGCAACCGACCCACCGAAAGTACGCGAATGACACGACAATAGAGCAGTTTACTGCGCCACACATACCAAATTCTCAATTTTCGAGTAACAGTACAACAGGTTAGATACCACAGGTCAATATGAAGCAAGTACAAAGACAAAACACCGATACAGTAACGGGAAATTGGACGTATCTTTCAGTCTGATACACGAGGAACGGTACGGTGTAAATAATTGCACATCACTGCGTAGATGCGATGCTAGATGGGACTCAAGTATGTCGTCTCAGGATCCAAATGTGGCAGTATGAATAAAAGAAAATATGACGCAAATGAAGGGAACGGAAAATGTGAAAACACAAACGCCATATGGGGTAATTACAAAGAAAACGGGATTAGCTTACACCCCTGCACATTTATCCATCAATTCCAAATCTGTTTACCAGAACATTGGCCACTTAGACATGAACTTAATTTCATTTGTGGTCATATGGAAGGTGCAATAGAGGAAATGATGCAATGAGTTGCTGCAAACTGTCAGTCATATGAACAATTCATGTCTGCATTCTTGGA
This sequence comes from Schistocerca americana, assembly GCF_021461395.2. NCBI lineage: Eukaryota > Metazoa > Arthropoda > Insecta > Orthoptera > Acrididae > Schistocerca > Schistocerca americana. Next base: position 850,612,755 of record NC_060130.1, on the reverse strand, counting down.
GTGATAGTGGTCCACAGAACCCAAAATAGGATAAAATATGAATTGTTGCAGAAGACGTAATTTTAAAATTCAGAAGAAAAGATGCCAGATAGATTTTTTGAAGAAATGACGAAAAAGAATCAATGTTTAGACAATCCATACAGGGATGGGGAACTGATACGTATGTGCACAAAGAAGTTACGCTTGTGTAATCAGCAAAAGAATCAATGTTTAGACAGTCCATACAGTGATCAGGAACTGATAAGTACATGCAATCGTTAGTTGACAGTGCTGGTGATAATATACAGGCATTTAAATGGATAGTAAGAGAACTGGAATTCATCTTCAGTGAAGATGACGTAAAAAATAACGTTTAGTGAAAGAAACTAATGGTAAGGGGAATAATTGCATCTGATTTGCCTTTAATAATGCTTGCAATGGCAACAGTAATGTTGGGAAAGGTAATCGTTTTGGAAACAATAGTAATAGAATAATAATGGCTATGGTTTTGGCAACTCACAGAGGTCAAACAATAACGATGCTTATGATAAGTCACAGAATTACAAAAATGGCTTTCGTTCCAGAAATTATGGTGGAAACTATAATTCGTGATATGATCACCATGCAAACGAAACAGGAAGGTTTAGATGTTCTTCGCCATAAAACCCAAATTATTCAGGTGGAACTGGAATGCCTTGAAAGCAGAAAGGTTGGGAGAACCAGGCTTCAGCAGGCCAACGCACTCCAGACGAACTGCAACAGGATGTCGAGTTGAGGCCACTAAACCCCGGTAAGAAACAGAATTGACGAGATGAACAGTATGAAGACTAGTCACAAGAGATTCAATCGCCAAATGAAGTTGATTTTTTAATTACATGTATAAATAGACTTAACTTTGATCAACAATATTTGGAAGTAGGTTTCGGGGGGTGATCAGATACAAATGCGAGCACACTGGGAAACAGAAAGAACTGGGCGGACAAAATGGTAACCTCACAAGTATTTGCACTAGGACAAAAAGTACTTGTGACAACCCACCATCTCTCTAGCAAAAAAAAGCATATGTTCTTTTAGGTATATAAAGGCCCTATGGAAGTAAGTAAGGTGGTTCATGATAATGCAGTCGAATTGATTAACCCAAAAACAGGAAAATCACTGGGCTTGCACCGTGTGAGTCACTTGAAAGTGTATAAAGAGTAAAATGGTTCAAATGGCTCTGAGCACTATGGGACTTAACATCTATGGTCATCAGTCCCCTAGAACTTAGAACTACTTAAACCTAACTAACCTAAGGACAGCACACAACACCCAGCCATCACGAGGCAGAGAAAATCCCTGACCCCGCCGGGAATCGAACCCGGGAACCCGGTCGTGGGAAGCGATATAAAGAGTAAAATAGTAAATATTAACTCCATAAGAAAAATTAGATGCATCAGATATCCAAATTCCAATGAGAGTAAAACACATAATTCAAAGACTAGGGAAGCTAAGAAAATGCATACAAATAAAAAATTTTAATTTGTGCTTATCTCATTAAAATAAATTGGTTAACTTTCTTAGTGTATCAAAAAGATAGTTGTGAAGGAAGAACAGTAAAGTGAGAACTAAAGTAATCATTTTGAAGAGGAAATGTGTTATATGAAATGAGTAGAATGAATGGAAAGAAATAGAGATTAGTATGCAGATAGTTTGACGAAATAGTAGTAGATTCTTTCTTAAAATGTAGCATAAAGTAGAAAGAAGTTGATTTTGTGGACAAAAGGAAGCCACGAAATTATGTGTATGAAGTATTGTGTAAGAAGGAAGTATTTATCTGTGGTTTGGTCCATCATGGATGGTGAACATTTTGTTGAGGAGATATTTTTGGGAGTATGAGAAGTATTTATGATTTTTGTAAATTACCACAAGTTGATGTTAAAAGGAGGTGTTAGGGAAATGGATGTAAGAGGTTGTTAGGAGATAAGAATTACGAGAGAGAAGTGAATTATTAAGGTTTGCAAGAAACATGATATTTCTTTGAAGTATGTAGATAGAGGGATGCAAGTTAAACACAGGGATGATTTCACTAAGGAAGAGTAAGATAGAGGGAGAAAGTAATATAAAAGTTTACTATTTATAAGAAGGAGATAGAGATAACTACAAGTGATAAAAGCACAATCCCTAGAACAACGGAATTGGACAGGGGAGAAAGCTTTTAAAAGAGGGACAATATGTAGAAATATATTTTGCATTTTGTAATTCTGTTACAGCGTATGCCAAAAAGACGAGATTGCAGAAAAAAAGGCGCCAGAGTCGGAGTCAAGGTGTGGAGTTTTTATAGTATGATGTACCTGTGGTTAGAAAGAAAAACAGGGACATACAAATACACTAACCTTCATCACCATCAAATTTCCTCTTACTATTCATCATGATGAAGATGAGGAAACCATTACCTTTATCCTAATAGTGGAAAAAAAGAAAGTGTACATATAGAATGGGATAAAAGATGTTTATCTGATAAAATAGATGTAATGTTATGAAGAGATTTAATGAGGAGAACCTTACATATAGTTTTTAATATAGAATTTTTGTTAAGTCTCTAAGTAGTTTAGTATTTGTAAAGTTGATGATGTATCTTAGGGGAGAAGGGGTTTTTGACAATCATGTTTGCTTTGATAAAGATTGGTAGAGCAACCCAGAAATTATGATAGGTGGCAATAATTTGTAAATTAGATAAATTTATGGATGTAAGACGGACAAAGGTGTTCACAATGCTGTATTATACATGAAGTCATTAAGAACAATGCATCGTCATCATAGTCAGATCGATGGAAGGTTACGTGTGAGAGGAAGGAACACTGAGTGTGGGTGCCCGGTAAATCAGCTTTCGAGATGACTAAAGGAAATGTCTTCGTGGGAGCAACAGTCCAAAAGGATAGTACCTCTGTAGACAATTATGGGGATCAACGACGAAACCTGGATAGAGTGGACATGTGACATGGCATGATCTTTATTCGTGCGGAAGTCACACGCAATCTTCATAACAACAGTTTTGCTAAAGTGATAAATACTGTCCCAAACTGTTTAGAGCAGCATAAGGAGATATGATGGATGTCCACCAAACCGGAATGAAGGCGGACATGTTACATCAATGAGAAACAACTGTTTGACTGCATCGGAAGAAGAAGAGGGGCGCTTTCTGTAACCCAACATACAGAATGGCTGAAATTATCGTCATATCATAATGGCTGAAATTATCGTCATACCGTATGGAGTCCAGCAATTCCGGAACATTCTCTGAACACTCACAGGAGTAAGTAAGAGAACGACGGAACGATGTCCAATCTATCCTGAAGAACAACCTGATATGGTAAAGAATACACAACGGATTCAAAGTAAATGCTATAGGAATGGATTACACAATGGCGGGGTTAAGCAGGTCTTAAATCCCAATTCCCAGTCCAGAGAAGAAAGAAGACATAAGTGAAAAGATAGCAAGATGCAACAAGAAAAGAAGATTCAATGCAGGAAATTAGGAAAAAGAAGATCTGGACCAGAATAAGTCAAGAAACCTTTCTAAATCCCTTCCTATACAAGACCATCATTGCAACTACTTACCAACAAAAACTCCATTTTTAACTGTTCTAGCAATGCAAATGTCCAATATATTCCTTATGGCAAACTGCAACACTTTCAAATTTAACACCGAGAGATGAGAGATGACTATTCGTACAGGATACGGGAGATGAATTAACCAATGATGGATTGGTATAAAGATTCGAAGATTGACGAAGAATATAAGTTTTTTTGCTGCTAATTATAGATCTCGAATATAATTTCGCCATGGGTACATGTGTAATGGAATGAAGGCAACCAAGCATTCACAATACACTAACCTTCTGCAATCTTTCTTTCTGCAAACCTTCATTCCATGCTCAGAGGAGACACATCGAGGCACATGAAGACGAGGATGACAACTTCAACGAACCACGTTGAAGATGTATGAGAAAAGACTGTCCATGACAGAATAACATGTATCTGGTAAAATTGAAAAAATTGCGGACACAAAGAGTTTGTTATTGTTTAAAATTATTTACTTTTTGAAGATTTTTGTGCAAGGAACAGAGTTTTTGTTAACAATAATTTTGAATATTTTTTGTTAATTTTGACAGTTAAGTGACATTTTTGTATTTCACATTCTGACAACATAAGTAGGTTAACGAAACCAAGTGTTATGTGATCAGAGGCTTTCCCGGCGTGTGTGTTGTTTCTGGGGCACTCGGGTGTCCAGCCGGATGCGATCGTTGAAATCCCACGATATTTCGGCGAATAACCTTTCCGCCATCATCAGGTGGTTCTGATGGAATGCTCTGTCTGCTCATTGTCGGTGTTATTTATGTCCGTCAGTTGGGCTTCGATTCCCTGCGCCGACGATCCGATTGTGGCCGCCGACGATCTGTTTACTGGGGACGGTGCAAGACGGATTTGGCCTCAAGAAAACGGGCGTATATAATATTCCATGTGGTTGCGGCAAATCCTACATCGGTCAAACGATCCGAACAGATGAAGACCGCTGCAAAGAACACCAACGCCACACACGCCTAGGCCAGCCCAACAAATCGGCACTGGCAGAACACTGCTTGGAAACTGGACACAACGCGAAATACGAAGAGACGAAGATTCTGGCCCTTGCAGCTTCTACTGGAACAGCATCTTCAAGGAGGCCATTGAAATTCGCGTAATGGACAATCTCATAAACCAAGACACAGGTTTTCAACTGAGCAAGGCAATGAAACCCTTACTTAACTCCATCAAGGAGTCACGTCTCAAGCGAACACGAGATCTTTCCACGATGGCTGTCGGGGACACTCCACAGGATTTTGCATCTTCAACCACCCGACGGTACGCCAGGGACGGCGCGGAACTTGGTCGGCGCCCGCAAACGGATTATCGGCGGCCGCAATCGGAGCGTCGGCTTTCGCAATCGGAATGCAGGCAGCCGCAATCGGACCTTCGGCACAGGGACTCGAAGCCCGACTGAGGGACATAAATAACACCGACAATGAGCAGACAGAGCACTCCATAAGAACCGCTTGATGATGGCGGAAAGGTTATTCGCCGAAATATCGTCGGACTTCAACGATCGTATCCGGCTGGACGCCTGAGAGCCCTGGAAACAAACCAAGAGTTGATATTTTCTTTTGATGCTAAGATTCTTGTATGCAACGTGTTTATTGATATATAGGTTATGTACAAAAAAGCATTTTGCAATTTGATGTTATTGATTTGATGTCAACAGGGTAATTAGTAGGATTAGGAATTTAATATTTTTGTGAAAGTCAATGACTAATTTATTTCTTCTGTAAAGTTATAATGTATAAGTTTAAGATTTTGGGGGATATAAATATGTTGGTAATGTTGAATGTCAAAATGAATGGGATTGTTCTTGTAAAGTTATGGGAATGGTGCTTATAAGTGTAAGATAATTTGAGATATTATTGTAAAGGATGAAACTTTCCTGAATTATAAATCCCATAGAAGCTACTAATAAACATAGAAATTGAGGTTGAGAATAAGACATAAGTATTGAAAAAGGGGAAGGTCATCTTAAATGAAGGTTTCCTCAACTTCAGTACATCTCTCTCATCAGTTAACATAAATCTTGATGTCAAATAAAAATCAGTCTCAAATTTAAAAATTATGAATGATACAAATTTGCATTAAAGTTAAATGTAAATAGTGAGTACATAAATTAAAAGAGAATCTCTACTTTGTTTAAATTTAAAATTAAAGTATAGACAACCATAGAACAGAAAGAGAAGTCTTTATATTATTTAAAACAAATTTATTAAGTCAGAAAATTAATAAAACATGTTGAATTCTGGAGAAACATTAGTTTTTGTGCTCAAATCTGTAATACATAGTAAACCAATTGTGGTGGAAAAAGAAAGATGAAAGAATATCTGTTTTGAGTATGCCGAATTAAAATAGAGAGCTGGCCAATATAAATATACAACAATTGCTACATTCAGCAGCTGAGAAAATTTTTACATTGACTTCAATCAATTTCTCAACCATTGATTGATGCAGCACAAAATTGAACATGGAAGGAGGCGGATATGCAAGGTGACAGCTTGAAGAGATGTTAATTTCGCACCTTACATGAGATTCTATACATCATAACGAGTAGATTGATATGTCACATGACATACTTCATTGAGAGTGAGCACATTTGCCTATCAAAATGTACTGTATGTAATGCAAAAAGGTATGACACTCGATTCAATGGTATTAACACACCAAACCCAAATCCTGCATGTAATGAGCAAAAGGTGGAAAAAGCTGCTGGAAGAGACACTTGAGTCTGGGAGCAAAGCGGGTTGCCCAGCCATGGCCCACCTTCAGTGAAAGGCTTTTAGCAGGGTGTGACCCATGGCGAGGGAGACGGCAAATACACCAGGCAGTACCTCGAAGGAAGCAGGTGACAGCCAAGCGCTGCTTGCGACGGTGAAATTCTTTAGAAAATTGCATTGGGGAATTTCCAGGTGGATAGAAACACGCTTGAGACACAGTTAAAGGGAGTCGCATTTCTGACCACATGAAAGGTTCGTGGTGCTCTCGTGATGTTCGCATGTAAGTTTCAGGCGTCAGGAGCAGGCACAAACTGTCCGATTGGCTGAAATAAACTTGGAAAGAGTAGCAGTGGTGAGATTATGGGACAGTTTGCGATTGGAGAAGTAGTTTCCACGCGATTAAAGAAACGCCCCCATTGGTCTAAAAAAAGCCTTGAGGCGAAGAAGGAAAGGACACAGCTCGGGGACAGTTTGCTACGAAAGAGAGAATACTGAAAACTTTGGGGACTCTCAATCAGCCTCAAGTGTAGAACAGGGCGCATCACGTTCTGGACAATGCAAAAAGAGAAATTTTGTGTGAACACTGCGTTCACTTTGGCTGACATTCAGCTAGAAATTAGGCGATGAGTCATTGAGCTCCGATAGAGGAGAAACAAAACAGCCACATTGTTATTTGTTCTTGCAAGAAATGAGAGGTCGATAAAGTATACACGCTGCTCCATCTATGAGCTTGTATATCGCCATATTTTCCAGACTAAGGATGAGCGCATATTTTCTCGTCCAACGAGAAACATAGGGCAGTTTCTGCTGATAAAATCAGTAAGAATTTTGATTAGCTTTTTATGGGATTTTCAGAGGGCGAGGGCAGCCATACAGCTGACAACACGTCGTAGCTAAAGGTAAATGGCGCTGTCAGAGGCGTAAAAATATTGGATCACCAGCTTGCGTCCACTGTGAACGCAAGCAACCTTGAGTAACCTTTTACATATCTTGTCACAAAAACTAACCATCCTCCATAGACTTGACTGTCATTGTAAATAGTACCTAAATTAGAACCTGGAATCGGATGATTTGACATAATATTGGCCAACTCAGACAGTGCTACACTGTCTAAATGTAAGAAATGCTTGTAAAGAACCTTCTATTTAAACTTAATATTGTTGTGTTCAGTGTTATTTCTGCTAAGCAAGACGTAATAGGTTAGCTTGACAATTGTCCTGATATTGTCATGTCACACTCGATGTAAACCACTGTGCTTGATTGACAATAAAACAGTAAGTAAACTAATGTAGTACAGCTAAACACCGATATCCTCTGTCGTAGAATGAGGGTTCACTCCTACATCATTAATTTATTCTAGTGATGCTAACGCACTCACAAGGTGTTTTTGCTGATGTCTGACGAATGTGAAACGGAATGGAGTGTCAGAATATTTTCGAGTAAGTCCCTGTCTAATTGGTTCCAAATTACATCCATGGTCTACCTTGAAACAAAATACAGTAATACTTTAGCACATTACATATTACAATTTACTGGACCCTCGTCTGGTGGGGACTCAAGAGGGAGGAGAAGATCATGAGCCTCTGCCCCAAAGAAAATTTTACTGTAAGCGTTCTCATTTTTTTCGTATATCAACTTCCAAATTTCTGTGCTAACATTCGGAAAATGAAGTGACATGGAAGCTAAGGGTCTCTAAAATGATTTTCAAACAACGTACAATGTTTGTTTGAATTTCATGTTCTTGGAAGTTATCCTAAAGCAATGTACTAAACACTGATGTAAAAAAATCAGTATTGTTACGTTATGACAATTTATATGTGGAGTTTTACTGATATTACTATTAAAATCCAAGGCCTCTAGGACGCACTAAAGTGGGATGACAGCAAGTTATAATTGGTTAGCGGAGGAAGGGGGACTGAGTAACAAGAAGTATTTCATGGGGACCCTTCCAAGAACTAAATCCTGGATCCTTGTCTCACACTCACAGCTGTTTAACGAAGTGTTCTACATGTTGGCTCCACACGTGGATGCAACATTGTACTCATCACTTTAGTGAGTTACAGATTCTTCTAAACAGCATCGTATCATCTCGTAAATTTTGGTAAGTCAGTAAAACTTGCTACTTCAGTTCTTCAACTGTAGTAGCAGCAACACTGTACTCTTCACTTTTGAGATTACTTCCAGCGGGAACATCCAGAGGACTGACGCCATGTGATCTTGCAGGTCAAAATATATGGTCTGCTTCACTTATCCATCTCAGATCATGTTGTCTGCTGTTGTAGTCTTCAGTCCAAAGCCGGTCTGACGCAGCTCTCAATTTTGGTCTGTCTCGTGCAGGCCTCTTCATTTCTACATAGCTACCACAACCTATGTGCATTTGAACCTACTTACTGAAGTCAAGCCTTGGTACCCCTCTACAACATTTACCATTTCCCCCCTCCCCCACCCCCACACATTTTCTTCCATTACCAAATTGACGATTCCTTGATTTCTCAAGATGTATCCTATCAACCAAACCCTTCTATTAGTCAAACTGTGCCACAAATTTCTTTTTTTCCCAATTATATTCAGTTAATCTATCTACCCACCTAATCAGTACACTTCTCCCATAACACCTCATTTCAATAGTATCTGTTCTCTTCTTTGCTAAACCGCTTATCATCTGTGTTTCACTTCCATACAGGGCTACACTCCACACAAACATATTTAGAAAATGCTTCCTGATACTTAAATTTATATTTGATATCAACAAATTTTTCCTTTTCAGAAAGGCTTTTCCTGCTTTGCCAGTATGCATTTTATATTCACTTTATTTCAGCCATTATCAGCTATTATGCTCCCCAAATACACTCCTGGAAATTGAAATAAGAACACCGTGAATTCATTGTCCCAGGAAGGGGAAACTTTATTGACACATTCCTGGGGTCAGATACATCACATGATCACACTGACAGAACCACAGGCACATAGACACAGGCAACAGAGCATGCACAAAGTCGGCACTAGTACAGTGTATATCCACCTTTCGCAGCAGTGCAGGCTGCTATTCTCCCATGGAGACGATCGTAGAGATGCTGGATGTAGTCCTGTGGAACGGCTTGCCGTGCCATTTCCACCTGGCGCCTCAGTTGGACCAGCGTTCGTGCTGGATGTGCAGACCGCGTGAGACGACGCTTCATCCAGTCCCAAACATGCTCAATGGGGGACAGATCTGGAGATCTTGCTGGCCAGGGTAGTTGACTTGCACCTTCTAGAGCACGTTGGGTGGCACGGGATACATGCGGACGTGCATTGTCCTGTTGGAACAGCAAGTTCCCTTGCCGGTCTAGGAATGGTAGAACGATGGGTTCGATGACGGTTTGGATGTACCGTGCACTATTCAGTGTCCCCTCGACGATCACCAGTGGTGTACGGCCAGTGTAGGAGATCGCTCCCCACACCATGATGCCGGGTGTTGGCCCTGTGTGCCTCGGTCGTATGCAGTCCTGATTGTGGCGCTCACCTGCACGGCGCCAAACACGCATACGACCATCATTGGCACCAAGGCAGAAGCGACTCTCATCGCTGAAGACGACACGTCTCCATTCGTCCCTCCATTCACGCCTGTCGCGACACCACTGGAGGCGGGCTGCACGATGTTGGGGCGTGAGCGGAAGACGGCCTAACGGTGTGCGGGACCGTAGCCCAGCTTCATGGAGACGGTTGCGAATGGTCCTAGCCGATACCCCAGGAGCCACAGTGTCCCTAATTTGCTGGGAAGTGGCAGTGCGGTCCCCTACGGCACTGCGTAGGATCCTACGGTCTTGGCGTGCATCCGTGCGTCGCTGCGGTCCGGTCCCAGGTCGACGGGCACGTGCACCTTCCGCCGACCACTGGCGACAACATCGATGTACTGTGGAGACCTCACGCCCCACGTGTTGAGCAATTCGGCAGTACGTCCACCCGGCCTCCCGCATGCCCACTATACGCCCTCGCTCAAAGTCCGTCAACTGCACATACGGTTCACGTCCACGCTGTCGCGGCATGCTACCAGTGTTAAAGACTGCGATGGAGCTCCGTATGCCACGGCAAACTGGCTGACACTGACGGCGGCGGTGCACAAATGCTGCGCAGCTAGCGCCATTCGACGGCCAACACCGCGGTTCCTGGTGTGTCCGCTGTGCCGTGCGTGTGATCATTGCTTGTACAGCCCTCTCGCAGTGTCCGGAGCAAGTATGGTGGGTCTGACACACCGGTGTCAATGTGTTCTTTTTTCCATTTCCAGGAGTGTAGCAAAACTAATAGAATATTTGTAGTTCGTAATTTAATTCCATCGGTGCCATCTTACTTAGTCCAACTACATACAATTACCTCTGTTTTACTTGTTCTGGTATCCAGACTACATGGATGTATTCAGGATATTTAATATAGGGAAAAATATTCTATCTAAATTTTATAGGGGCAGAATTTTCACCATTCAATTTCAGCCTTAAATATCAAGAAAACAGTCAAACAGAATTTGTGCTAGCTTTCACTTTTAGCTAGTATTTATCAAATGTGCTAGTTTGCAAATGTGAGTCAACTGGAATGCTGCAGCGCACAGAAGGAGAAGAAGGACTTCACAAGGGGGCCATACGAACTCCCCTCAATGATTTGATTCATACCGAATGTGTGTGTAATGCATGACTAGCGACTCAAAATATGTAAAAAGGAAGACGCACCTCTCAACCTTTTTTAAGATCGTGTTTGAAAATTCTAGGCTTGCTGATGTACTTTGTATAGTCTCAAATTTTAGAACAATCCCCCACAGCCAGGCGAGTAAGTTCGTAGATTCATAAGTGCTAGGACTGTGGATCGAATCGTTTTCGTGTACTTCTGACGACAGATTTATTATCTACATCAACATCGATACTCCGAAATCCACCTTACAGCGGGTGGTAGAGGGTACCCCGTACCACTACTAGTCAGTTCCTTTCCTGTTCCTCTCACAAACAGAACAAGGGAAAAACGACTATCTGTATACCCCTATATCAGCCCTAATTTCTCGTATCTTATCTTCATGGTCCGTACACACAATGTATGTTTGAGGCAACAGAATCGTTCTGCAGTCAGTTTCAAATGCCGGCTCCATAAATTTTCTCAACAGTGTTCCTCGAAAGGAACATTGCCTTCCCTCCAGAGATTCCCATTTGGGATCTTGAAGCCCATCCGTAACACTTGCGTGTTTGAAGCTACCATTAACCATCCAGCAGCCCAGGTCTGAATTGCTTCAATGACCTGATACAGATGCCAAACACTCGATCAGAACTCAAGAATAGGTTCTCTAACATCCTATATGTTGTCTCCATTATAGATGAACTACACTTTCCTACGATTCTCCCAATAAACCGAAGTCGACCATTCGCCTTTCCTACCACAGTCCTCATACGCACATTCCATTCCATATCACTTTGAAACGTTACGCCCAGATATTTAAACGACAAGACGGCGTTAAGCAGGACGCTAATAATGCTGTATCCGAACATTACAAGTTTGTTTTTCCTACTCATCCGCATTAACTTAATTTTTTTTTTGCATTTAGAGCTAGCTGCCATTCATCACACCAACTACAAACTTTGTCTAAGTCATTTGTATCCTCCCACGCTCACTCAACTTAGGCATCTTACTAAAATCACAGCACCATCAGCAAACAACTGCAGATTTCTGCCAACCCTGTCTGCCATATCATTTGTATATATAGAGAATAATAGCGGTCCTCTCACACTTCCCTGGGGCACTCCTGACATTTCCTTGTCTCTCATGAACACTCGCCGTCGAGGACAACATACTGGGTTCTATAGCTCCATGGTCATCAGTCCAGCCGGTGGTGCTACCGACCAGTTCAGTTGCCACCGAAAAGGGTATTGCAACGAGTTGTCAGACGCGAAAGCACTGTCGATGACATACCATCTCCCTACTACAGACTAATAGAGGGCGAAATGAGTCACCTTGTCCGAACCTCTCTGCTACAGTAAAAATCCAACATGGTTTTTTAGGCAGCCCCAATGCATCTTGCACCTGTTCATCTGACTCTGCCCCGACATCTCTGCAGCTTTGTGCATGTAATCTTTCCTATTTAATTCGGAACCAAGCAGAAGTTTGAGAGCACTAAATCTAGCACCTTCTGCAACCTGTGCAGAAACAGGGTAAGCTGAGTTAATGTGACAGGCAGGTGTTTCGACCATTTGGTGGAAATGGGAACATGTTGTCATAGCTCTGCCAGCCGTGTAGATGTCTAAGGCCAGCGCCAAACGAAGCTTTCTCTTGCAACATGAGTTCACAGTATGAAGAGACAGCACGGGAACTGGGAGAAGGATGAGGATTTTGCTACTGCATTGCGGTATGTCTCCAAACTACATACAGGTACTGCAGCCCGAAGGAGATCTGCGTCTCTCAAACATTCTCTCTCTATCGCGGACCACCGAACAGAGAATAAAAAACTGTGAACTATAAAAACATCCGCTAACTTTATTTAACAGAGAACGTGTGGTCCATTGTTAGCGACCAGGCCGAATATCGCACGAAATAAGCGTCCAATGAAAAAACTACAAGGAACGAAACTTGTCTAGCTTGAAGGGGGAAACCAGATGGCGCTATGGTTGGCCCGCTAGATGACGCTGTCATAGGTCAGACGGATATCAACTGCGCTTTTTTAAATAGGAACTCCCATTTTGTATTACATATACGTGTAGTACGTAAAGAAATATGAATGTTTTAGTTGGACCACTTTTTTCGCTTTGTGATAGATGGCACTGCAATAGTCACAAACGTATAAGTATGTGGTGTCACGTAACATTCCGCCAGAGCGGACGGTATTTGCTTCGTGATACGTTACCCGTGTTAAAATGGACCGTTTACCGATAGCAAAAAAGGTCGATATCGTGTTGATGTATGGCTATTGTGATCAAAACGCCCAACGGGCGTGTGCTATGTATGCTGCTCGGTATCCTGGACGACATCATCCAAGTGTCCGGACCGTTCGCCGGATAGTTACATTATTTAAGGAAACAGGAAGTGTTCAGCCACATGTGAAACGTCAACCACGACCTGCAATAAATCATGATGCCCAAGTAGGTGTTTTAGCTGCTGTCGCGGCTAATCCGCACATCAGTAGCAGACAAATTGCGCGACAATCAGAAATCTCAAATACGTCGGTGTTGAGAATGCTACGTCAACATCGATTGCACCCGTACCATATTTCTATGCACCAGGAATTGCATGACGACGACTTTGAACGTAGTGTACAGTTCTGCCACTGGGCACAAGAGAAATTACGGGACGATGACAGATTTTTTGCACGCGTTCTGTTTAGCGACGAAGAGTCATTCACCAATAGCAGTAACGTGAACTGGCATAATATGCACTATTGGGCAACGGAAAATCCACGATGGCTGTGACAAGTGGAACATCAGTGACCTGGGCGGGTTAATGAATGGTGAGGCATTATGGGAGGAAGGATAATTGGCCCTCATTTTATCGATGGCAATCTAAATCGTGCGATATATGCTGATTTCCTACGTAATGTCCTACCGATGTTATTACAAGGTGTTTCACTGCATGACAGAATGGCAATGTGCTCCCAGCATGATGGATGTCCGACACATAGCTCGCGTGCGGTTGAAGCGGTATTGAATAGCATATTTCATGACAGATGCATTGGTCGTCGAAGCACCATACCATGGCCCGCACGTTCACCGGATCTGACGTCCCCGAATTTCTTTCTGTGGGGAAAGTTGAGGGATATTTGCTATCACGATCCACCGACAACGCCTGACAACGTGCGTCAGCGCATTGTCAATGTATGTGCGAACATTACGGGAGGCGAACTACTCGCTGTTGAGAGGAATGTCGTTACACGTATTGCCAAATGCATTGAGGTTGACGGACATCATTTTGGGCATTTATTGCATTAATGTGGTACTTACAGGTAATCACGCTGTAACAGCATGCGTTCTCAGAAATGACAAGTTCACAAAGGTACATGTATCACATTGGAACAACCGAAATAAAATGTTCAAACATACCTGCGTTCTGTATTTTAATTTAAAAACCCTACCTGTTACACAAAGCGAAAAAAGTGGTCCAACTGAAATATTCATATTTATTTACATACTACACAGATATGTAATAAAAATGGGGGCCTATTTAAAAAAACACGCAATGGATATCCGTTTTACTTATGGCTCCGCCATCTAGCGCAAACCATAGCGCCATCTGGTTTCCCCCTTCAAACTAGACAAGTTACGTTCTTTGTAGTTTTTCCTTTGGACGCTTATTTCGTGAGATATTTGGCCCGGTCACGACCAATGGACCACCCTGTATATGTCGAAAACAAAACAAATAGCGTCTATGTGCCAGCATCAAGCATATGCGCCGACCCCATTAAATGTACAGGTACCGATCCACTCAGTCGCCTCCACAGACCAGTGTAAACTGTCATCCCCTGTACTGTAGGTGGAGGACCATACCCCACGGACTATCAGTCGCAAGAGAGGCTCCCTGTGTCCATGTGTCATTGTTTGAAACATGTTATTTTTTTCTGCTATAGCACGTCCAAGCAGCATGTGCCGCAGATATGTACACTGCCATACATTTTGTTTCTTCCACTACGACTACGAGATCTGTGTCAGGTTCTAAACTGACATTAACACGTTTTGATTCACTGGCTTTCATAGAAGACTAGACATAACACAGTGTAAATCATGTTGTTGCTACTGCTCCCACAACACACACACTGGGTGACTGAAATAAAAGACAGTCACAACGTGAGGGAACTGGAAGGGTGTTTTGCAGCATTGTGGAGCATTTCGAAACTGCTGTCCGAAGGTGATTGGCGACCTCTACATTTAAACTCATCATTCGCAGTGACGGGATAGCTGATGGCTTTGTGTCCTGCTTCGATTGATTCCTCAGATTGCAGTCATGTACGCGATCACTGTTTTGGTGATAGCCACCCCCAGAAGGCGTTGCCTCTCCACCAAGACTCTTTCTCCATCTCAAACAAACGATGTCAGTGAATCGTTAAGTAGTAATCAACTGCGTACCAGTGGATTGATGTGATGGAAACGACAATGTCGATGTTCTGTAATAATAAGAATCACAGTTGATAGTGCGATCAATTTTAGCAATTTTACCATAATTTCAGCATCAACCAATGACAAAGCAGCATGCTTCCCAATCTCTGTATCATTGTTGAACCGCCCCTCCACTACTTTGTGAGTACCATTGCGAATGTAGGTAGGTGACTGCATTACGTCCATCTATTGTTAATTTTCGAACATATACACCAAAGTATACCAGACATGTATAGACGAATATAGTATGTCCATTCATTGTTAATTCTCAAACATATACACCAAAGTATACCACACATATTTCGACCACTTCGACCACAATGCGTAATTTACGATCTCTCTCTATGTGGAAGGAAGTCACAGGGCATTCTCACATTCTTAGGATAAAGTTAGGGACCGAAGGATCTCCTCGCATTGTTTTTGACCAAAGCTCCCTGAAGCTCAGGTACCGATTTGATCTGCAGCTGACCAGAAGTAGGCCGGCCTGGGTGGCTGAACGGTTCTAGGCGCTACAGTCTGGAACCGCGCTACCGCTACGGTCGCAGGTTCGAATCCTGCCTCGGGCATGGATGTGTGTGATGTCCTTAGGTTAGTTAGGTTTAAGTAGTTCTAAGTTCCAGGGGACTGTAACTGCTGTCCCGCACCCATCCAAGAGCACAAGATTTCTCCAGATGCGCGAATCTCGAGGAGGTTAGCACGCCATATGTGTGTGTAATAGATGTGAAACCGTTGTGATGTAATAGCAGACGGGTAAGAAGGACAAGAAACGCTACATTGCACGTTTCGTGATGGGACAGTGCGAACCGAGGCTGTAACTGCTGTCCCGCACCCATCCAAGAGCACAAGATTTCTCCAGATGCGCGAATGTCGAGGAGGTTAGCACGCCATATGTGTGTGTAATAGATGTGAAACTGTTGTGATGTAATAGCAGACGGTTAAGAAGGACAAGAAACGGCTGATTTTTATGCATGATGGAGCTCCAGACGGACAGAGTTTGAAGCATTTTACGTAAATCAACTGCGATATCAATTCTAAAGTATTGTTCTAGTGTATGGGGTCAGTATCAAGAAGGCAATGGTAAGAGAGAACATAAACACATGCAATCCTTAAGCTACACGGTTCTGCACATAAAACACGCTATAGAGTTAGATTGTTGTAGTTTTCGACCTATTAGTCATGGGGAACGCAACGCTGTTACTATCCCAATGTAAGAAATATATCTCCAGCACATGTCATGAATTCTCCTAGTAAGTTTCTCTACAATAAACTGTGGCAACAAACTGTAAAATGGAAAAAATCTACTTCCTTGAAACACTGATTCTTTGAAATGTCTTGAAAGTCTCTTCTGGTTTGCTGCTGGATCCTAAAATCAACTTGACTCGATATTTCGGCGATCCAACTGGTCGCCATCTTGAGGAAATGCTGCTTCTACTGATGAGTCCCGCTGAGAACTAACGCCAGGTTGCAGATCGACGCCCTATATAGGCCACCGTTCAGTACACGGCGCATGCAGTGTCCATCACGGTTGCTGCCCTCCAAGACAGGGAGGTGGCGCCGCCCTTAGTGGAACACTGCTGGTAACGATATATCGCACTCAGGGTCGCACCGAAGAACGTTCAATCTTGATGCGAGATAATACAAGATTCCACGTCTTGCTAAGAGGAAAACCATTGTCTCTGTTTATTAAATTATCAGCCAACCTAATTTCAATCGCCTCTTTATAGACACAGTTCCAAAAACCGGAAATGTTGGCAACTACCACAGTTTCATCAAATTTCACACTGTGTCCCTCATTTAAGCAGTGTTCTGCTACTGCCGATTTTTCCGGCTGTTGTAGCCTCGTATGACGGCGATGTTCCACACACCTGCCATGCACTGTGCGAATCGAACGGCCGATGTAAGCTTTCCCACATTGACACGGAATTTTGTACACACCGTGTTTCCTAAGCCCCAAATCATCTTTCACAGAGCCGAGCAGTGCCTTAATCTTAGAAGGTGGACGGAACACACTCTTAATGTTAAAATTCCTTAAAATTCGTTCAATCTTAAACGATAAGCCTCCAGTATAAGGAAGAAAGGCCACCGATCTACGTTCCTCTTCATACACCTTCGTTAAACATTCTGTTCCAGCCATCTTATCGCTGTCCACAAAAAAATGACTGTTTTCCTAGTTCCCGGTGCTTCCATGTCAACTGTTTCTCGAATTCCTCTGGCTGCCAAATACAAGAATTGTCCTCCACCAAGCAGAAGTCAAGCAAGTACTCCCACATTTCGATGTACTTTTCCCTTTAATTTATGCGTAATTTTATGCCAACTCTGCCCACGCTATCATGGCATCACTTCTCGCAACGTATTCTAAAACTGCCAGTAAATGAAGTAGTACAGTTGTCAACACCTAGCGCAAATGCACTATTTTTTACTGGTCGGGCGGTATAGTATGGCACTGTACTCGAACGCAACCAACCACGTATTCTACAGTTGAAATGCATTTGCTCTATTGTCTGTATGTCCGGTGTCGTGTAAGGTTAACGGAGAAGGCAGAGCAGCTTCTGTTCACGCGGTCACAAAGAAGGAACATTTCTGTGAGACGTTCATGTGTTATCTGGCCTGCTCTCGCTATTCATCCCGTTTACTTACGACGGTGACGTATTGTTACCACATGACTCATATTCTATAACCAATGTACGGAGCCTGTCTAATAAGTATCCGATCTTTGGCCAGAAAAAATATTTCGAATACTTGACGGGGTTGGGATCCTAATCCCCTTCAAAGTAGGCCCCTTGTGCTTGCACACACTTACAGCACCGATCCTTCCACTGCTGGAAACACCTCTGGAAGTCTTCTTTTGGAATGGTGTTCATCTCCGTCATCGTGTTCCGTATTATCTCTTATCCACTCTCAATACGGGATGCTTTCAGTGGCGTCTACAATTTTGGAAACAATCAAAAGTCGCAAGGGGTCATTTCTGGAGAGTAGGGAGGTTGGCGAACGGCTGTAATTCCATGTTTGGCCAAGGATTTTTGGATCAAGTGGCATGAATGTGCAGGGGCGTTGTCGTGATGCAGTTCCCAGTTTTTCGCCGTCCACACGTCTGGTATTTTGCGCCGAACTGCGCCACGGAGTCGCCGGAGAAAATCTTGATAGGACTCCTTTGTCACTGTTTGTCCTTCCGGTGCGTATTCGTGATGCACAATTCCACAGACATCACAGAAGACACACAGCATCATCTTGATTTTGCTTTGCACCTGCCGCACTTTCTTCGGCCTTGGAGACTCGGGATGCTTCCATTGCGTCGACTGTCTTTTTGTTTCTGGGTAGTACCTGCACACCCATGACTCATCTCCAGTTGTGACGGCGTTCAGAAACCCAGGATTAGTGTTGGTGGTGTCCAGAAGGTCCTGTGCAACGCCAAAACGGAGGTCTTTTTGTACCAGCGATAACAACTTGGGCACGAATTTCGCAGCCACTCGGTGCATGTTCAAATTATCACGCAAAATTGCATGTGCAGAATCTTTAGTCACTCCAACCTCGTGGGCAATGTCCTGCACAGTCAAACGCTTATCTGCCATCACCAAATTTTCCATTTCTCAAGAACGGCTGCACTCCGAGCAGTTTGGGGCCTGAGAGAACGCTGGTCACTCTCCGCTGAAGCGCGGCCATTTTTGAATAGGCTGAACCACTCCTTTATTTGTGTTACACCCAGCCGGCCGCGGTGGTCTCGCGGATCTAGGCACGCAGTCCGGAACCGCGCGACTGCTACGGTCGCAGGTTCGAATCCTGCCTCGGGCATGGATGTGTGTGATGTCCTTAGGTTAGTTAGGTTTAAGTTGTTCTAAGTTCTAGGGGACTGATGACCACAGCTTTTAGGTCCCATAGTGCTCAGAGCCATTTGAACCATTTGTTACACCCATCTCATCTTCTCCAAACACCTGCTGAATCTTACGAATTGTTTCGCTTTGGGAATAACCAAGCTTTTGACAAAATTTGATGTAGCATCTTTGTTCAACACTATCAGTCATCTTGAGAGAACCTGTAATCCGACGAACACGTTGTGTAGTACCTCACTCAGCGACCGCCAGACAGTGACTGACGCGCTGGAAGGCGCGGACAAAATTCACGCATGCGCGTAAAGGTCTCGTCCTTTACTGTGTACACATCACAAAAGGTTGTATCACTGGTTTCTCTGATAATCACATAAATGTGAGATCGACGGCGGTATGCTTTAGACCCTTATGGATCTCAGCACCTCATTTGTATTCTATTAAAGTGACTATGCTGGTAGACTTTACTGCTTGAGTTTAATCATTTCCACAAATGGCACTTTGTATTTGGAGTTGGTTGTTTACTGGGTGGGAATTGGCTTTCATGTGTAATGCAAACATGAACTATGTGGTATCTATTTTAAATGCTAACAGAAAAGTAATGCTGTGAGGACAGATGATGAGTCACGTTTGGATAGTTCAGTCGGTAGAATACTTGCCCGTGGAAGGAAAAGGTCCCGAGTTCGAGTCTCAGTCCGGCACACAGCATTAATCTGACAGGAACTTCCATATAAGAGCACACTCTGCTGAAGAGTGAAAATTTCATTCTGGGAACAGAAAACTAAATTACCAGGAAAAGTTAGCCACAAAGAAACTAGTGGCTCCAAGAACAGATCCTTTGATTGAGAGAGTGACGAAATCAGATAAGTGTGACTACAAGCAAACATTTAACAAGGAAGTGTACAGGAAGCACAAGTTGTTGTGTGGATGCAGCGTAAGAATACCTGATTTTCAGCCTGGAAGTAAATTCGTGAACTAATACATCTGTTAGGGATTTTGTACATTATTCAAAAAGTTGAAAAGCATCACTTACACAAAAATGCGAAATGAAGAGTTGCGAAAGCTTTCACATTATTTCGTTATTGCCCTAAACTGCGCTTAATTATGTTCAAAACAAGAAAATTCTACAAGAACAATTCTTTCTTTTGTCAGATAAGTTATCCATCTTATTATTATTATTATTATTATTAATGTTGTTATTGTTATTGGTAGTGGCTGTAGTTGTATAAATTTGATAATGAGCATAGATGTTATCCAACACATGCTATTAATTTCACACTCTCAAATTTACCTGAATCTAAAAATCAGTGAACACACAGAATGTATACTCACGAGCCGCCACTGGACATGAACTCTGAACTACATCTTTAAGAAACGTTGTATTGATTGGTATTTGCATCAAAGTCTTGAAACTTGTTATAGCTCTATTATTTAATGGGTTTCATCAGGTGCTGTAATCACAACGTTCTGCCATTAATACAAATGATACTTAATCTACCACAAATAAGGACGTTTTTGTTCCAAATTTAGTTTTCAGTAAATTACTCGAAAACTATTAGAGGTAGCGTAATGGGATTACACAGTTAAGGTTTTTATATCAAACTGACGATTGATACCAATTATCATCTTTCTGAGTCTAATATTTAGCTTCTTCAATTTTTCGTAAAAACACCGATTTTGACGAAATTAATTCTCCAGTCAAGTTGAGACTTGTAACAGTTGATTTTGACATAAATTTACATATCCTTAACAATTTTTGTCTCTCTAGATTCATTATTTAGCGCCATTTACTTTTTTCCTTCGAATGATGTATTTAGGAAAACATATTCATCTAATCACTCTGAGATTTAACAGTTTAAACGTTAATATACTGAAGCATGTGTTGACAAAGTTTGGAAAAGCTACTTTAATTTTTAATTTCATCCCTATAGTGTGGTGCAATACTATGTATGCTATCACAGGTGCGTTGTGATGACGTGGCGCTAGTAGCAGTGGACTGGGGAAATCACGGCACACTCGCTCGCCTCTGTATCTCTCAAATGATACAGCACTCGTTCCGCCAAAGTCTCTGTAAACCAAATAATTTGTCACCAATGTTAGACTTCTTTCCACTTGGGTCTGTATTTTGCAACACATACAAAACGTTCTTAAGTTTCAATTATGCAAAATCCAATACGTAACTGCAAGGTAAATACTAGAACTTCAAACAAGAAAAATGACATTTCATGTTTTCCCGACGGATCTGTTGCAAATATGCTTCTCGGGTTTGCCGCCGGATCGTATTGTGTAACTCACACAATATTTCATTGATGAAATGAAATGAGCGTATGGCATTGTTGGCCGGGAGGCCTCACGTGGGGGAGTTCGGCCGCCGTATTGCAAGTCCTTTTTAGTTGACGCCACTTCGGCGACTTGCGAGTCAATGATGATGAAAACGAAGATGAAGGACACACAACACACAGTCCCCTGGTGGCAATCGAACCCGGGCATGTTGCATGATAGGCGGGAACGCTACCGCTATGCTTCGGAGGCGGACATTTCATTGATGAAACTGCTCGACATCATCAGGTGGTTCTAGTTGCTGCTGTCACTGCTGCAAGGCGCGATTCACGATAATCGCGAGGCGGCGTCGAAACTTATCAAGCCGGGAGCAGGCAATGTACGTGTGCGGGTAGACGCTTGCAGTTTGAGGAAAACGGTGCTCCTTGTGCCCCCTGCTGGGAGCCGTGGAAAGGCCAGCCGCACGTGAGCTATGGGCGATGACTGTGCTACCGGATGCTCCTGCGGCTTTTTTTTCTTTATTGTGATTTCATTCCCCAGCCAGATATGGGCAGGAGAGGGCTGTCAGCGGCACAATCTGCCGCTCTTTAGCCGAGTGACATGACAACTAAAACAAGAATAAAATGCTGCATATAGAAGGCGATAGAAAAAGGGGAACATAAAACAGAGTAAGGGGAGATAATGGAGTTAAAAATACACTGACAGGGAGACGTTCATGGGGGGACAATTAAAAAAAGTCACCATAAAGTTAAAAAACACAGTTGGCGAGTCTTAGAACACAAAGAAGACACTGAATGAACATGCACAGGTTAAATCTCGGCCACAGTATTAAAAACACTCCAGAACAACACACTTAAAACCCACTTCCAGCACACACGGTGAAGTATAAAACTGCCAGGTGGGACCTGCAGAGGGAGAGGTCGGAGAGGATGGAAAAGGAGGGGAGAGCAAGGGGTAGCAGGGGAGGCGGTGGGATGAAGAGAGTAGGGGTGTCAGCAGGTACATGAAGAGGCAGGAGACTGGTGGGGCAGGAGATGAAGAGGGATGACAAGGCAGCAGAAGGGAGTGCAAAGACACTGAAAGGGAGCACAAGAGGGGGGGGAGTAGGAGGGGGAAGCCACTCAGGGGAAGGGAGGGGGAAGAGAGGGAGCCCTGAGGAGGAGGCAGGAAGATGGGGTTAGAGTAGGTAGGAAGGGTAGATGTCAGGGCGAAGCTCATCGTCTAGGAAGGGTAGATGGGGGAAGTTGTGTTGGGAAAGGAGGCGGAGGGTGTGGAGATGGAGAGAGGGTGGGACACAGCAGTAAAGGCGTGGCAATAGGCTGGGGGTGGAGAGGTAGAGAGACACCAGGGCGTGAGGGAGATCAAGGGGGTGGGCAATATATAGTGTGCGGATGTGTTCAAGGAAAAGGAGAAGGTGGGGGAAGGGGATGAGGTTGTAGAGGATGCGCATGGGGGACGGAAGGCGGATGCGGAAAGCGAGGCGGAGCACATGGCATTCGAGGATTTGGAGGGTTTTATAGAACTGGGGAGGGGCGGAAATCCAAGCTACACTGGCGTAACAGAGGATGGGGCAGATCACTTGATGTCGTGCTTTTTGAGGATTCTTTCTATTCTTGAAGACATGCCGCCAAAATAGGGCAAGAACGCTGTTGCAGTGGATGCCTCCACATCTTCATTTACATCCATGCTTCGAGTTTCTTTATAATAGAATGCATCGCGTATCTGCCTATCGAAATAGCCATTCTGTTGGAATACCATTCTCAAGTGTTGTAGCTCACCAGGTAGACAGTCGGCATCTGAGACCACATGTGCTGTATGCACCAAAGAGCGTAGGACACCACCGTGTTGCGCTGGGTGATGACAACTTTTGGCCTGCAAATATAGCTCCGTATCAGAAGATTTGCGATAGACGCTGTGTCCCAGTGTACCATCAGCTTTTCTTCTGACTATAGCGTCCAGGAATGGTAAAATGCCATCGTTCCCCACTTCCATTGTGAACTGTATATTGGGATGGAGCGAGTTCAGATGCCAGAGAAACACAGATAATGTCTCTATTCCGTGGGGCCACAGCACAAAAGTATTGTCTGCATACCGCCAGAAGCAGGAAGGTTTGAGACTTACCGACAGCAGTGCTTTTTCCTCGAAGTCTTCCATAAAATAGTTGGCCACCATGGGAAACAGAGGACTTACCATGGCGACACCGTCCACTTGTTCAAAATACTGGTAACTGAATAAGAAATAAGTTGAGGTAAGCCCATGTTTAAATAATGCCACAATGTCTTCCTCAAACTGGCTGCTGATAAGCTCTAACGAGTCCTGCACAGGTACTTTTGTAAACAAAGATATCACGTCAGAACTAATCAGTTAACGTTCTTCAGGCGGCGCATGAAGTCCTCTGAATTCCATATATGATGATCACACTTGCCTATGAGAGGTCCCAACAGTATAGTAAGATGTTTGGCCAGAAAATACGTAGAAGCTCCAATGTTACTCATTACTCGGCGAAGAAGAGTCCCATCCTTATGTATCTTGGGTAGGCCATACAGTCTTGGGGGAACTGCAGCCTGTTGTCATAGGCTTTTGGTCACGTTAGAAGGAATAGAGCTCTTCTTGAGAAGATCTAATGTTTTTCTCTGGATTCTGCCAGCCAGATTCTCTCTTATCTTGTAATAGGCAGGATTGTCGAGCAGCGCCTCCATCTTGCTGTGTATTCAGCTCGTGAGAGAAGGACGGCGGCGTTCCCTTGTCGGCAGGTAAGATGACGAGTTCTTTGTCTGCTCTCAAGTCTCACAGAGCCTTGCTTTCTGCTGAGCTGATGTCGAACTTTCGCAGTGGGGCTCGTGTTAGAATTCGGAAGGTACCCCTCCTAATCTCTTCTGCGTCAGTGGGAAGCTTCAAAATTGCCTGTTCTGTGCCTGCCATGACATCTTGGATTGGAGCTGTCCGTGGTGTTGGTGCACAGTTCAAACCTTTCTTGAGCACTGCAGCAGCTGCGTCGTCCAGGATTCTATCCGTGAGATTAAACACGGTGCGTCAGTGTGGTGCATTCCCTTCTTACTGTTCGGCCTCGAGACGAGAATACTTTGACATTTGGCGAATCTTGGCTTGTTGTTTTGACCAGTCAGCTAGCGCCCAGGTAGCTCTATCTACCCAGTCACAGGATAACGCTAGGAGTTTCGAAGAGATCTTCAGATACAGTGATAGTAAATTTTGTGGACACCATGTGCAGTTCCCATTTGTATTACATACCATCTCTCTCACTAGGGCCACACTCACCTGTCGTTTAATACTAACAGTGCCCGCAGATTCAATATGTTGTTTAAATTTAGCAAACGTTGGGGCAGTTTGCTTGTCACGGCATCGCATCAAAAACGCCATAGTGCACAGCAGTCTACCTCTCTTATTAAGTAACTTTTCAAACTCGCGTACGTCGTAGCCCATCTCCTCCCTCCTCAACTCATACGGAACTATATTTGCAGGCCAAAAGTTGTCATCAACCTGCGCAACGCGGTGGTGTCCTACGCTCTTTGGTGCATACAGCACATGTGGCCTCAGATACCAACTGCCTACCTGGTGAGCTACAACACCTGAGAATAGTATTCCAACAGAATGGCTATTTCGATAGGCACATACGCCATGCATTCCATTGTAAGCAAACTCGAAGCACGGATGTAAATGAAGTTGCGGAGGCACCCACTGCAACAGCGTTCTTGCCCTATTTGGTGGCATGTCTTCAAGAATAGAAAGAATCCTCAAAAAGCACGACATCAAGCGTGTTTTTCGGCCACCAGCAAAGTTACTGAATTTATTGTGCTCAGACAAAGACGACCTTGGCCTTAGGAAACGTGGCGTGTATAAAATCCCATGCCAGTGTGGAAAATCTTATATTAGGCAGACATGCCAAACCGTGCAAGAATGTTGCGGCGCTCACCATCGTCATACACGCCTAGGGCAGCCTGATAAATCAGCAGTAGCGGAGCATTGCCTGGACACGGGACACTGTATGCTTTACGAACAGATGGAAATTTTATTCCCAGCGTCATCTTTCTGGGACTGTGCTGTTAAGGAGGACATACATATCCGTACGGCGGACAATCTTATCAACAGAGACACAAGTTTTCAAGTAAGCGCCGCCTGGAATCCGGCACTGGCTGGCATTAAATCAAAACAGGGAAAACGAAAACTTCCGATTCATCACGTGACAGGAAAGTCCACTGGACCTGACGGGATACCAATTCGATTCTACACAGAGTACGCGAAAGAACTTGCCCCCCTTCTAACAGCCGTGTACCGCAAGTCTCTAGAGGAGCGGAAGGTTCCAAATGATTGGAAAAGAGCACAGGTAGTCCCAGTCTTCAAGAAGGGTCGTCGAGCAGATGCGCAAAACTATAGACCTATATCTCTGACATCGATCTGTTGTAGAATTTTAGAACATGTTTTTTGCTCGAGTATCATGTCGTTTTTGGAAACCCAGAATCTACTGTGTAGGAATCAACATGGATTCCGGAAACAGCGATCGTGTGAGACCCAACTCGCTTTATTTGTTCATGAGACCCAGAAAATATTAGATACAGGCTCCCAGGTAGATGCTGTTTTCCTTGACTTCCGGAAGGCGTTCGATACAGTTCCGCACTGTCGCCTGATAAACAAAGTAAGAGCCTACGGAATATCAGACCAGCTGTGTGGCTGTATTGAAGAATTTTTAGCAAACAGTACACAGCATGTTGTTATCAATGGAGAGACGTCTACAGACGTTAAAGTAACCTCTGGCGTGCCACAGTGGAGTGTTATGGGACCATTACTTTTCACAGTATATATAAATGACCTAGTAGATAGTGTCGGAAGTTCCAGCGGGTTTTCGCGGATGATGCTGTAGTACACAGAGAAGTTGCAGCATTAGAAAATTGTAGCGAAATGTAGGAAGATCTGCAGCGGATAGGCACTTGGTGCAGGGAGTGGCAACTGACCCTTAACATAGATAAATGTAATGTATTGCGAGTACATAGAAAGAAGGATCCTTTATTGTATGATTATATGATAGCGGAACAAACACTGGTAGCAGTTACTTCTGTAAAATATCTGGGAGTATGCGTGCGGAACGATTTAAAGTGGAATGATCATATAAAATTAATTGTTGGTAAGGCGGGTACCAGGTTGAGATTCATTGAGAGAGTCCTTAGAAAATGTAGTCCATCAACAAAGGAGGTGGCTTACAAAACACTCGTTCGACCTATACTTGAGTATTGCTCATCAGTGTGGGATCCGTACCAGATCGGGTAGCCGGCCGTTGTGGCCGTGCGGTTAAAGGCGCTTCAGTCTGGAACCGCGTGACCGCTACAGTCGCAGGTTCGAATCCTGCCTCGGGCATGGATGTGTGTGATGTCCTTAGGTTAGTTAGGTTTAATTAGTTCTAAGTTCTAGGCGACTGATGACCTCAGAAGTTAAGTCGCATAGTGCTCAGAGCCATTTGATTTGAACCAGATCGGGTTGACGGAAGAGATAGAGAAGATCCAAAGAAGAGCGGCGCGTCTCGTCACAGGGTTATTTGGTAACCGTAACGGAGATGTTTAGCAAACTCAATGGCAGACTCTGCAAGAGAGGCGCTCTGCATCGCGGTGTGGCTTGCTCGCCAGGTTTCGAGAGGGTGCGTTTCTGGATGAGGTATCGAATATATTGCTTCCCCCTACTTATACCTCCCGAGGAGATCACGAATGTAAAATTAGAGAGATTCGAGCGCGCACAGAGGCTTTCAGACAGTCGTTCTTCCCGCGAACCATACGCGACTGGAACAGAAAGGGGAGGTAATGACAGTGGCACGTAAAGTGCCCTCCGCCACACACCGTTGGGTGGCTTGCGGAGTATAAATGTAGATGTAGATGTAGACGCAACACGCTACTGATATTTAGTTCAGTCTTTAACCGCAGGAGGGTCCGGCAACAGTCATTGCCCATAGCGCTTGCGGATGGCCTTTCTGCGGCTCCCAGCAGGGGGCATCAGGAGCGCGGTTTACCTCCAACTGCGAGCGTCTTCCCGCGCACGCGTATTACCTGCTCCAGGCATGATTGATTTCGACGCCGCCATGTGATTATCATCAGCCGCGCCCCGCAGCAGTGACAGCAGCAGCCACCACCACCTGATGATGTCGAGCAGTTGCATCGCTGAAATATTGTGCGAGTTACACAATACGATCCGGCGGCAAACCCGAGAAGGGTATCTGCAAAAAAATGACTCACAGAGCCGCGCCGCAATCAACTTGTCGGACTATCCTTTACATGAGGCGGCTGGCGGCGTGTGGCCGGTTACCTGAAGCAGTGGCGTTTGCAGTTCTCGTCTTGACGCAGCCACAAGCTATTTTGCGGAATTGTTTCCGGAGGTTTTTGCTATTGCTGATGCATTAGAAAGTAAGGCGAATTATCTGTAAGGTTCCATCAGATTGATGGCTTTTGCAGTCAGCCGAAACGGGTTTTAAAAATAAGGGAATGTGTGGACTCGAACTTGCGACTTCGTGTCTACGTTTCGCAATGTTTACCACTTTTCTTTTGTTTACCTTCATCTATATTTAGAATATCTGGAAGTGACTAAACCTTCTTCTTGTAAGTGGAAGAGAAGAGACATTCGTAACTTTGCTACATCAACTGAATGCCATTCTTTGTAATTAAATAACTTAAAATTGCATTATCAGAGTGGGCTTCACTTGCTGGCTAATGTAAATGTATATATACCTCGTGTTATGACAGATTGCCTATGAAGGGGGGGGGGGGGGGTGAAACGTTATTGACTTCGGTACTCGATACTTGTGCCATATTGCAGCGTTTACCGATTCTGGAATGCTTCACACACACACACACACACACACACACACATATATATATATATATATATATATATATATATATATATATATATATATACAGGGTGAGTCACCTAACATTACCGCTGGATATATTTCGTAAATCACATCAAATACTGACGAATCGATTCCACAGACCGAACGTGAGTAGAGGGGCTAGTGTAATTGGTTAATACAAACCATAAAAAAATGGACGGAAGTATGTTTTTTAACACTAATCAACGTTTTTTTTAAATGGAACCCCGTTAGTTTTGTTAGCACATCTGAACATATAAACAAATACGTAATCAGTGCCGTTTGTTGCATTGTAAAATGTTAACTACATCCGGAGATATTGTAACCTAAAGTTGACGCTTGAGTACCACTCCTCCGCTGTTCGATCGTGTGTATCGGAGAGCACCGAATTACGTAGGGATCCAAAGGGAACGGTGATGGACCTTAGGTACAGAAGAGACTGGAACAGCACATTACGTCCACATGCTAACACCTTTTTATTGGTCTTTTTCACTGACGCACATGTACATTACCATGAGGGGTGAGGTACACGTACACACGTGGTTTCCGTTTTCAATTGCGGGGTGGAATAGTGTGTGTCCCGACATGTCAGGCCAATAGATGTTCAATGTGGTGGCCATCATTTGCTGCACACAATTGCAATCTCTGGCGTAATGAATGTCGTACACGCCGCAGTACATCTGGTGTAATGCTGCCACAATACGTTGTTTCATATCCTCTGGGGTTGTATGCACATCACGGTACACATTCTCCTTTAACGTACCCCACAGAAAGAAGTCCAGAGGTGTAAGATAAGGAGAACGGGCTGGCCAGTTTATGCGTCCTCCACGTCCTATGTAACGCCCGTCGAACATCCTGTCAAGGGTCAGCCTAGTGTTAATTGCGGAATGTGCAGGTGCACCGTCATGCTGATACCACATACGTCGATGCGTTTCCAGTGGGACATTTTCGAGCAACGTTGGCAGATCATTCTGTAGAAACGCGATGTATGTTGCAGCTGTTTGGGCCCCTGCAATGAAGTGAGGAAGAATGAGGTGGTCGCCAATGATTCCGCACCATACATTTACAGTCCACGGTCGCTGTCGCTCTACCTGTCTGAGCCAGCGAGGATTGTCCACGGACCAGTAATGCATGTTCCGTAGATTCACTGCCCCGTGGTTTGTGAAACCCGCTTCATCGGTAAACGGGTAGAACTGCAACGCATTCTCTGTTAATGCCCATTGACAGAATTGCACTCGATGATTAAAGTCATCATCATGTAATTGCTGATGTAGCGACACATGAAACGGGTGAAAGCGGTGGCGATGCAGTATGCGCATGACACTACTTTGACTCAGTCCACCGACTCTCGCAATGTCCCGTGTACTCATGTGTGGGTTCATGGCAACAGCAGCTAACACACCAACTGCACCCCCTTCTCCTGTGACGGGCCTGTTACGGACCCGTTTGCGTGCTACGACCATACCTGTTGTATACAGTTGGCGGTAGATGTTTTGCAATGTGCGGAACGTTGGGTGCTCTCTGCCCGGGTACCGTTCTGCATACACCCTGCAGGCTTCAGCTGCATTTCGCCGACACTCGCCATAGATGAGTATCATCTCCGCCTTTTCAGAGTTCGAATACACCATGGTCACAGTTCCTACAACACTACACTATCACAGACGTCTGGTAACACGGTGTACTACAGTTGGTCTGCGTGCGGAGACGAATGCAGAATAACAATAGCAGCAAGCGCTACATGCGGACACTGCGACAGCTAGACCAAACAACAACAGTGCACTACAGCCACACTCGTAAACACGGTCGTCATCGTAAACATGTCCCTGCAGATGCTGCTCGCCGACCGTGGCCCGTGTTTGTTACAACACGCAACTGAACGTCGGAGGTTTCAAGCGTCAACTTTAGGTTACAATATCTCCGGATGTAATTAACATTTTACAATGCAACAAACGGCACTGATTACGTATTTGTTTATATGTTCAGATGTGCGAACAAAACTAACGTGGTTCCATTTAAAAAAACGTAGGTTTGTGTTAAAAAACATACTTCCGTGCATTTTTGTATGGTTTGTATTAAACAATTACACTAGCCCCTCTCCTGACGTTCGGTCTGTGGAATCGGTTCGTCAGTATTTGATGTGGTTTACGAAATATATCCAACGGTAACTTTAGGTGACACACCCCCCATATATATGTGTGTGTGTGTGTGAGAGAGAGAGAGAGAGAGAGAGAGAGAGAGAGAGAGAGAGAGAAGGGAGAGAGGAAGATCAGCTGGCACGAGTTCTGGCCGCTGCACTAGAAAATGAAGAGACAGGAGGTGGGATGGAGAGTGTGTACCAGAACATGCTTCGTAGGTACAACGTCTTTAACAACGTTAGTGGCCGCCACATCGAGCCGCTGTTGTGATGCATCAGTACTGTCCTGTACGTGTAATATGCTGGCTTCTTTTTTGCTTGGGAATTATGTAAACATGTAATGTTTAATTATTAATACAAATAATGAGGTTAAGTGATAAATGAATGTTTCGTTATGTTTACTTTCGAATTGTTACCTAATAATTGTAATGTCTCACGCTTAATTCGATTCCTCAAGCAGAAGCAGATGAGTTAAACATCTGAACTGAAACCGTCGTGGAACGGAAACGGTACGTTGCTGGACATGGGGTCCTATTCAAAATATTATGTACTTACTCCCCTCTACAAGCCCTAGTAGATTCCGAACACCCTGTATGTTTATCATAATTGCTCAGTCAATAATTATCTTCGGCAGCTTCGTTTACATTGTCTTCTTCTGAAAGAAAGATTCATCCACAAAGCAGTAACGTAAAATAGTCTGCATAATGGTTTAAGTTCTCTTATGGTGTATTGTCCCCTTAGCTTTTGATGCAGTATCCTGGGGTACATGGGGAAGTCTACTTTTTTCTTCGTCGTTTAGGATATAGTAAATTGTATGTCCCTTTACACAGTTTACTGAATTCCTTTGGGCATACAAGGAACCCCTTGAGTGCGAGGTCGCGAAATGCCAATGATATTTACGGCATTTGATGCCCTACGTATTTTTTTCTTTTTTTGTGTAGTGGGGGCTGAAGAGATCATCCTTGATGACTTATTCTTCTAGGATGGGATGTAAGGATAAAAGTAAAACACGTTATTTATTACACATTCAGTTAGGCTTGGGAACTCAGTGGGTCCTTTAGCCTGCTGTCTTTGGTGATGTCTATGTGCTGTGGAGGGTGAGATGTGTCTAGGCTGTTATGTGTGACTGCTTCCTCGTGTTATGACAGATTGCCTGTGGGGGGTGAAGCGTTATTGACTTCGGCACTCGATACTTGTGCCATCTTGCAGGGTTTACCGTTCCTACCGATTCCAATTGTCGAACTTCGTCCCGAAGGGCATCGATTTTGTCAAAAACTCGTAGAGCCTTGTCATGGACCTTCTCTTGTATAGTGGTCTCGTGGAGTGCGGTGCGTATGTCGACGTTTCTTGTCCACCATGGAGCTCTTGTGATCCATCGATAGCAAATGTTTTGCAGCCCTTGGAGTTCTTTGTAGTTGGAGACGCACGTAGTTCCCCAAGAGGTGGAGCCATTAAACATTGTGGGTTCCACAGTTGCCTTATACAATTGGAGTTTAGTCTTAGGGTTGAGATCCTTACTCTTCAGGAACGGAATCAATGACCTGGCCATCTTCTGGGTTGCCGTCTTCCTGTCGCCAATATGCTGCGTAAAGAGTAATTTTTTTGTCAAGGTAGACACCGAGGTACTTCACTCCCGGCGACCATGGGATAAATTGATCAGCTATTTGGTGTCTGTCGCTCAGAACTGGTTTCCTCCGTGTGAACATAACGGCTGCCGTCTTCGTCGGGTTGATCGTTACTTATTTTGCAGCGCCCAGCGTTCCATTACAGCAAGTTGCCGTTGCAGCCTAGCGATTATCTAGTCCAAGTGTCGTCCAGTTGTCAGAAAGGCCGTATCATCCGCATAAAAACTCGCCGTAACAAGGGAGACTGTTGGGATGTCATTTATATATAAGTTGAAAAGCAGAGGCGAAATGACAGAGCCCTGCGGAATTCCTGCGGAGATTAGTTTCATTTCAGAGTTTTTATCGTCGACTCAGTCATACAGTTTCCTGTCCTGCAGAAAGCTGTCTATGAGTCGAATGTAACAATATAGGGGTAGTGCGATGCAGTTTGACGATAAGGTTGGGCCGCCACACCTTATCGTAAGCTTTTTCGATATCAAGGAATACACCAACCGTGAAGTGCTGCTTGTTGTATCCTTCTTGTATCCGTTCGGTGATTCGTAGAAGTTGAAGTTCGGCAGATAACTTGTCCATAACCGAATTGTTCGGGTCGTATAACATCATGCGCTGTAAGTGTGTCATGGAGCCTCTTCAACAGCACTCTCTCGAGCACCTTGCCAAGGTTCAGCAAGAGGCTAATTGGCCGGTAACTGTTGGGTTCTGCTAGGTCTTAACCTGGCTTTGGTAGTGGAACTATTCGAGCCGTCTTCCATGCCGTAGGAAAATATCCCCGCAGAAGACAGCTAATGAAAATTCGGGTAAGGAGCACAGTTGGCTTCCTGGGCAACTGTGTCAAATCGGTGTTGCTTATGGAGTCGTTGCCTGGCGCGTTATTCCGAGTCTTCTGGATAATTTTACGGATCTCTGCTGGTGTGGTGAGTTGTGGGCGGCTCTACACAGGCGCAGTACGAAAAGCAGTCCATTCTGCTGTAACGACGGCTTCCTGTTCTTGCAGGCGGACGTCGTTCACGGGGGTCGCTGGTGTAGACATCTGTTCTTGGTAAGTCGTAGCATACAGCTCCGCCTGGGCGAGTTCGTCATATCGGAGGGCATCTGGTCCTCTGATGGCTCGTTTAGGTGGCCGCTGGTGTCGTATGTTCTTGACTAGCTGCCATTCGTTCTTGGTTCGAAGTAAGAATGCATCCATCTTATCTTCCCAGACCTGCTGTCGCCACTCGGCCACTCTCCTGTGCAGTTCTCGTGTTAAGACGTGTGTTTCTCGTCGATCGATCGGGTTTCTATAGCGAAGCCAACGTCGCCTACTCCTATTTCTCTGTGTCTTCAGTTCTTGGAGTAGAGGCGGGAACTCGTCGAAAGCCACTACAGGGTAGACCATGTGAGTAGTTGCCCTCCGTTTGGCTACCTTATTGCGTCAAAGTTTGTACGGCGATGTCGAAGGCTTCCGGTGTTGAAACGTCCTGCGTCGGGCGGATGTTGTTGTCAAGATATGTCCGAAATTGACCCCAGTTCAGAGTTTGTGAGGTGGGGGGAGGTGGGGGGGGGGGCGGTGGCGAAAGATTGGCCGTTGCATTTTCCACTATGCTGAGAACAGGTCGGTGGTAAGACGAAAGATCGTCGACGGTTCGGAGCTGGAGGTTCGTCTCAATGTTTGTGCTGAGAGCAATATCTAGGACGTCCGCTTCTTGCCGATCGAAGTAAGGAATCCGTGTGGGCTCTTGTGGACCATGGACTGTGATGCCCAGTTCTTCTTCCACGACAATCAAAGTTCGTCCACGAGGGTTCGTACGCCGGGAATTCCACGCGACGTGCTTGCTGTTAAGGTCACCTCCTAGGAAGATTTTGTCAAAATTGGTGAAGATACTCCGTAGGTCGTCTGGCACCAGGTTTTTACCGGGGCTGTTTTACGCCGCGATGAAAGTGATGTTGCCTGCCGCCGATCGAACCGTTACTGCTGTTGCCTCGAGATGTTGGAGATGTGGTAGTGTTTCATGACGGTGCCGCAGTTCCCTTTTAAGCAGAACTGCGGTCCCTCCACCTCGTCGGCCTTGTCTGTCCTTTCTATAGACGTACATGTTACGAAATCTGAGCTCAGTTGTTGGACGAAGGTGCGTCTCCGATACAACTTCGATGTCGATTTTGTGACGTTGTAAAAATTCAGTGAATTCTGTTTTCTTGTGTTTCATTCCGTTGGCGTTCCATTTACAGATTTTCAGGTTTCTCGTGGTCCCAGGGCGATCCATCTTAAGGTGTTCCAAAGGCCTTCAATACACTTTCGATTAAAGAAAGTATACCCACTAGTTGTCGCTGCACGGCGGTGAGAAGTTTGGCGACATCAGAGAGCGCTGGAGTTATGGATTCCATCAAATGTGCTGGTGAGAGGTAGGTTTCCGGTTCCGGTCGTCGTGATGATGCTGCGTGGGCGTATGCATAATGCTGGCGATGCTGTCGAGGTGTGCGTGCTTCAGGAGGAGGCTGTGTTATTGGCTGCCGTGTCGCCGCCGGCTGTTCTTGTGGTGTTTGCTGACGGTGGAGTGGAGGGTGTGGCGTCAGGTCGGAGTTCCGTATTACACGAGTCCTCCGTTGAGAGGGCTGCGGGGAAGACCGTTGTCTGTATTTCCTGAGAAGTTCCTAGTACTTCTGGCAGCCACGCCATGTAGCAGGATGGTCCTTTTCACAGTTCGCACATTTCGGCGGAGCCCCTCTGTGATTACATGCTGAAGATCTGTGTTGCCTTCCACATCGAACGCAGCGAGCAGGCAAGCTGCAATAATTGGCTGTATGTTCGAATCGCTGGCAGTGGGGGCATTGAACAGGTCCTTCTTGTCTGTTGTAGGTTTCAATAACGACTTTAGTATATAGAAGGTATTTGATGTCGTAAATCTTGTAGTTTCCTTTTGGGCTGGCAACGTGACACAGTAAGCAGCTTGAGGTCGTAATTCCTTGGTGTTGTCGTCTCGATTTTTGAAACTGGTGGACGTTCATGACAGGAGAACCCTTCTCTATCAGTGCGTCTTTCAGTTCTTCCTCCGTAACTTCGGCAGGTAGACATTTGACGACCACTTTGAGGTCCTTGTCCTCTGCGACCTGATGTGTAAAAAAGTGGATGTCATTCGACACAAAGAAATTGATGGCCCGGCGTTGATCTTCATAGGAGTCAAAGTGATATTTGATCCTGTCTCGTTGCTAGATGGCCTTAAGACTGCCGTCAATATTCGCTTTCAGCGCCTTGTTGAGTTCCACGTAGTTCTTGGTATGGTAAATAGTAACGGGCGCCGGCCGCGGTGGCCGTGCGGTTCTAGGCGCTCCAGTCCGGAACCGCGCTGCTGCTACGGTCGCAGGTTCGAATCCTGCCTCGAGCATGGGTGTGTGTGATGTCCTTAGGTTAGTTAGGTTTAAGTAGTTCTAAGTTCTAGGGGACTGATGACCACAGCAGTTGAGTCCCATGGTGCTCAGAGCCATTTGAACCAAAGTAACGGGCGGGACTTTCCGTAGTAAGTTCCGGCCAGAGCCATCTGTCCCCTCTTTATCTGCTTCGAGATTGACGTCACTCGTCTGGTCCATACGTTCTGGAGCATCCGTAGTATCTTCCGTCGCAATAGCCGCATAGCGGTTAGAAGTTTTCAGTTCTTCCGGATGTTGTCGCTTCCGAGAGTTGGTCTGCTTAGGAGAAGCGTTGAGTCGTTTTCTTTGGCGAACTAGTGTAAAATCGCCCTCTTCGTTTGTGGGCTGCATGGTCCAAACTTCTTCAGAGGAGACTCCCTCAGTTCGTCGTCGTCTTCTGGTGGAGAAAATTGTTCCAGGTCGTCTACTTGTTCTTCAGGCTGGGAAGTAGGAACTGTACTAGTGCGGTTGTCGTATACTTCCTGACTTTGCAGAATCGTGTGTTGTATTTCACGTCTTAGTTCCCGTTGTTGCCGATCTTTCTCCGTTATCTGATGTCTCTCGTCATAGGGGTTTGACGTATGTTCTCCTCCGCTCTGCATTCGCATAGCGCTCGTCGTGGTCCTGTCCTCACTATGTTGTCTTTCAGAATCCGTTGTCGTTGCAGGGGTCGTCGCCACTGTGTCCGTCCTGTGGGGGGCGGCTGTCGGGACGGCCGGCGGGGCGGGCCCCACCGACCGGCCAGCGGCCGGCCCCGGCGAGACCGAGCAGCCTGGCTCGACGCGCGCGCTCCGTTGTCCGCACTCATCGGCACCGCGCGCTCGACTGTCCTACACGTACTGACAGGGGAACCTCCCCAGAGGACCCCCCTCACATTTAGTTATAAGTTGGCACAGTGGACAGGCCTTGAAAAACTGAACACAGATCAATCGAGAAAACAGGAAGAAGTCGTGTAGAACTATGAAAAGAATAAGCAAAATGTACAAACTGAGTAGTCCATGCGCAAGATAGGTAACATCAAGGATAATTTGAGCTCAGGATCACCGTGGTCGCGTGGTTAGCGTGAGCAGCTGCGGAATGAGAGGTCCTTGGTTGGAGTCTTCCCTTGAGTGAAATGTTTAATTTTTTTTTTCAGCAATTATTATCTGTCCATCCTTCCGCCCGATGCGAGGTAACTGCGCCGTAATATGGGGACGCTGCACCTTAACAAACATCGAAACACACGACGTCAGTCGACTACAGCGTACGGAATAGAGAGTATTCCTGCTAACGAAGCTCCCTGGCTGGCAGTTGACTGTTCGCTACTTTGGACGAAAGTGCATTAAATACGTGAGATGTATTCCGTGGGCAATATGAATCCAGCAAATATAGCTCGCGACTTCAATAACAAGGTTAATGAATATTTTCCGAACTGTAAGGAATCGGAAAGTTCCTTAAGGGGTCGAACGATTGTCGGTCGGACGGACGGACAGATAATAATTGTCTGAAAATAAAAAAATTAAACGTTTCACTCGAGTGAAGACTTGAACCCAGGACCTCTCGTTCCGCAACTGCTCACGCTAACCACGGGACCATGGCGTTCCTGACCTTAGATTATCCTTGATGTTGCCTATCCTTCACATGGACTACTCAGTTTGTGTATTTTGCTTATTTTTTTCATATTTCCACACAACTTCTTCCTGTTTTCTCCATTGATCTGTGTTCAGTTTTTCAAGGCCTATCCACTGTGCCAACTTATAACTAAATCTGAGGGGGGTGCCATGGGGAGGTTCCCTTGTGAGTATCAGTTCGCTGTTCACCTCAACAGAGGGCGAGGCGGTTATGTCAACTGCACTCTCATATTCCACTTATCCAGTTCGGGAGGCTAAGTGACAGCTGGCGCCTGGAAATGTCCACACATTCTGGTAACCAGCTGTCTCCGCCATTCAAATGGCTCTCAGCACTATGGGACTTAACTGCTGTGGTCATCAGTCCCATAGAACTTAGAACTACTTAAACCTAACTAGCCTAAGGACATCACACACATCCGTGCCCGAGGCAGGATTCGAACCTGCGACCGTAGCGGTCACGCGGCTCCAGATTGTAGCGCCTAGAACCGCACTGCCACTCCGGCTGACTCTCCGCCATTCACTCGGACGCCAAGCACAGTTGTCCTAGCAAAGCAGCCGCATACCTATCAGTGCAATTACAATTAAATATAGTGATCATAGTGCCATTCTGGTGACATTTAACAATGAGCGAAGTATCAGAGATACCTCCTCGTCATGACTATGACTCTAGAAATATCAATTTTTTCCTTCTATATCTATATCCTTCTTATGATGGGACAAAATTTTCCACACAAAATCTTTCATCCCCCTTATGGCTATCGATGTGTTGAAATCGCTGTTTTTCAAGTCAAATCTACACCTCCCTAAAGACCGGGCATAGTCTCACCACATCATTTTCTTTGCACATGTCAGAATACCGAAGGCTGTAACTTTACACTGCAACACATACACATTTTAGACAAGCAGTGCAGTTATCGTTTATATATGTATAACGTCTGAAAGAATTATGGTATGTCCACACTTACACCAGCTCGATTCTCCTCAGCACTAAGAAATAATTTGACATTTAGGTCTTCCACCCAATCAGATTCGAGAATAGACTGCAGGTAATTTCAGTTAGGACCTCCTTGCATCCTGCCAAGACTCTCTCAAACAAGTGTTGAAAAGCATAAGCATCCTGCACTATGTGATTATCAACAGCGCTACCACGGAATTAAGGGTTGGAAAGACGTCACCGATATCTGTTGGTGTACTGTAAGGATCATCGCAGTTGATAGTGCGACAAAGAACATGTGAGGATTTGATTAGGGGAGCCGGTGGGAGGATGTTCTGTGAATCTATTTTGTTACAGCCGTATTGCCTGCTCTGTTTGTACGCTATAGCAGATCCATTTTAACCTTTGCATTCCTATATTGTGTAGCTGTTTATGAAATGAATTTATCACCCCTTACGATCGGATATACTCCTCAATGCCTTGAAATCATAATTCCCCACATCAAATCTGTCGTTCCCTAACGGCTAGACATCCATAATTTTTTTACAGGAATAGTAGTCTGATTACTTCTCACATGTCTGGTGATATTTCGGAACGCTAATCAAAGAAATTGTATGTTCCAACAGCATAACATACCCGACAAGTAGCGTGATTATCGTTTATAGCTGTATAGTGTCCGAATAATTATGGTACATCCACACTCACACATGCTTGGTGCCATTTCACGTGGCCTACCGTAGCTTCCCAGAAGCAAAACCAGTGGCAAGTGGCAGTGGTGCACAGGTGATGAGTGTGTTGCCAGTGTGGCCCACAGGAACTTCTGTGATCACAGGCATCTACCCGTGACAAGTACTACGGAATGGATCATGGCTTAAGTGTTTTATGTTTAGTGCTTCTCAGTACAGCCTGGTGAACTTTATCTTGCAGTGGTATTTGCTGAAGTCCTCCTGAATGTGAGTCCAGTGTGCTAGCTGCTGCGCCACCTCGCTCGGTTGGCAGGAAATCCATTTACGTTGGTGGTAGGCCATCCTGATTTAGGTTTTCTGTGATTTCCCTAAGTCGTTTCAGGCCAATGCCAGAATGGTTCCTTTGAAAGGGCACAGCGGACTTCCTTCCCCATCCTTCCCTAATCCGATTAGACCGATGACCTCACAGTTTGGTCCCCACCCCCATATCGACCAGCCAACCAACTCCCTCCCAAACGAGTTAACTTAGTCAGTTTCCAGCAATAGGAGGTAGGAAAAAAATCCAGAAGGGGAAAGAGTAGGGTTAAAAACCAGGCATGATCGAATCCCAGAATTTCCTGTCGATGTACCAGTCTCAGTATTCACCAATAGGATAAAAGAAAAAACTGTCCCACACAGAGGGTATCAATTTACTTAATTCGTCAACCAATTTGATGGAGACATCCATAGCCCAGCATTTTCTGAAGAGCTGGAGGTTTCCCAGATAGCCACTACTTTGTTCAGGACAAATGAAGGATTAGTCTGCCTTCTGGTGGCACACAACAGATTCTAACTAGTTCTTCTGGAATGAGTTTGTTCCATCCACTACAGGTTACCATAGCATTGTAAGCATGAGAATAAAAAAATGTACCGACTACCAGAGTCATGTCTGCATGAGGAGTGAGGGGGGTAGGGTATGGGGATGTAGGAGAGGAGAGGTAGGGAGAATGGTGCGAACATCTTGTTTTGTATGTGTTTGAACATGTTGCTTCACACCAAAACAGGAAGTAACTACTTGACACTTGAAACTGAGAGAGGGAGAGAGAGAGGGAGAGGGGGCGGAGGGGGAAGGGAGGGAGAGGGAGACAGAGAGAGAGAGAGACAGAGAGAGAGAGAGAGAAAGAGAGAGACAGCACGGGAGTCTGGTATCAAAGGAATGCCTGAAGCTTTTGCTTAGGTGGTTATCGCAGTCCAGCAGCTGCTGCGGTTGTCGGGCCGCTGGCTGATGGTGCAAACCCAGTGCACTATAGCGTCGAAGCACGTGGTATGGCACAGCCCTGCTGGAAGGGCAGTTACCACAAACGAAGCAGGGCACTTCCGGTTTTACGTCACAGCTGCAGCACAAGTGTTGTATTCGCAGAAGAAAGTTACTGCTGTAGTTAGTACGGTGAGTGTTTTTTGCCAATTTCATGGCGGTATTTCTCGTGTGATCAGAAAAAAGCGATCCATTTGCGTATTTCACTACTTCTTTTCCATGTGTTTTACAAGACCTGCATCTTCAAAAATTAAATAAGCAGCAGAGAAAGATGAGCTTTTACCGTCAAATAAAGAGATCCAACCCCTGATAATTAGTATGCAAATTGAATTTTATAAACAGTCTATTATTATACCCTCTGCTATGTAGTTGATATTGATTTCAGTTTCGTATACTGAGATCCTTCTTCTCCAGAACATATTGAGTCTTTATCCCATTAGTTTCCAGATGGGGGTGGGGAGAGAGAGTGGGGGAGGGGAAGCGAACCTGAGGACTTTCCCAGGAGGTGGGGAGTAATTAATAGATCAATTAAATTAATTAGTGAATTAATTTCACATCAAAAGTGTGCTTGTATCGGTGAGGGGGAGGGGGAGGGGGAGGGTTGGATATTTCCCAGAGGGCGGCGAAGGAGGGGAGGAAGGGTTTCTCAAAAGGTTGGTTGGTTGTTTGGGGAAGGAGACCAGACAGCATGGTCATCGGTCTCATCGAATTAGGGAAGGATGGGGAAGGAAGTCGGCCGTGCCCTTTCAGAGGAACCATCCTGGTATTTGCCTGGAGTAATTTAGGGAAATCACGGAAAACCTAAATCAGGATGGCCGGACGCGGGATTGAACCGTCGTCCTCCCGAATGCGAGTCCAGTGTCTAACCACTGCGCCACCTCGCTCGGTTTCTCAAAAGGACTTATTACCTCCAGGGAGTCATAAATCAATTAACGTAAACAAAATGCACCAGAATAGAAATTGCGCTACTACTTGCAATTCATTGTCAGAATTCTGGTGGAATGGCGCTGTTTGGTTCCGTCTATTCATTGCTTATAGCAAGTAGTTTCGACTTTATTTGCGGACAGAAGGCTTGATAGAGTTCCTCTGGTAGTCCGCCACAACTGAGAGATTTCTTCTTTGGGCTTTGCACTATTGTTCTTCTAACTCATCTTTAGTCTCTTCTGTTACTAGCTGATTTTCATCCCCAGGGCTGAGTCTTTGAGACAAGTTTGTTTTTAACTCTGCGAGCACACTCTCATCACTCAATTTTTTTGACATTAGAATAGTATTTCTAATTTCAAACTGTTTGGCAACAGTCACTCCAGTATTACACTCCTGGAAATGGAAAAAAGAACACATTGACACCGGTGTGTCAGACCCACCACACTTGCTCCGGACACTGCGAGAGGGCTGTACAAGCAATGATCACACGCACGGCACAGCGGACACACCAGGAACCGCGGTGTTGGCCGTCGAATGGCGCTAGCTGCGCAGCATTTGTGCACCGCCGCCGTCAGTGTCAGCCAGTTTGCCGTGGCATACAGAGCTCCATCGCAGTCTTTAACACTGGTAGCATGCCGCGACAGCGTGGACGTGAACCGTATGTGCAGTTGACAGACTTTGAGCGAGGGCGTATAGTGGGCATGCGGGAGGCCGGGTGGACGTACCGCCGAATTGCTCAACACGTGGGGCGT
Source organism: Schistocerca americana (assembly GCF_021461395.2). NCBI lineage: Eukaryota > Metazoa > Arthropoda > Insecta > Orthoptera > Acrididae > Schistocerca > Schistocerca americana. Next base: position 850,571,046 of record NC_060130.1, on the reverse strand, counting down.
GAGGTCTCCACAGTACATCGATGTTGTCGCCAGTGGTCGGCGGAAGGTGCACGTGCCCGTCGACCTGGGACCGGACCGCAGCGACGCACGGATGCACGCCAAGACCGTAGGATCCTACGCAGTGCCGTAGGGGACCGCACCGCCACTTCCCAGCAAATTAGGGACACTGTTGCTCCTGGGGTATCGGCGAGGACCATTCGCAACCGTCTCCATGAAGCTGGGCTACTGTCCCGCACACCGTTAGGCCGTCTTCCGCTCACGCCCCAACATCGTGCAGCCCGCCTCCAGTGGTGTCGCGACAGGCGTGAATGGAGGGACGAATAGAGACGTGTCGTCTTCAGCGATGAGAGTCGCTTCTGCCTTGGTGCCAATGATGGTCGTATGCGTGTTTGGCGCCGTGCAGGTGAGCGCTACAATCAGGACTGCATACGACCGAGGCACACAGGGCCAACACCCGGCATCATGGTGTGGGGAGCGATCTCCTACACTGGCCGTACACCACTGGTGATCGTCGAGGGGACACTGAATAGTGCACGGTACATCCAAACCGTCATCGAACCCATCGTTCTACCATTCCTAGACCGGCAAGGGAACTTGCTGTTCCAACAGGACAATGCACGTCCGCATGTATCCCGTGCCACCCAACGTGCTCTAGAAGGTGTAAGTCAACTACCCTGGCCAGCAAGATCTCCGGATCTGTCCCCCATTGAGCATGTTTGGAACTGGATGAAGCGTCGTCTCACGCGGTCTGCACGTCCAGCACGAACGCTGGTCCAACTGAGGCGCCAGGTGGAAATGGCATGGCAAGCCGTTCCACAGGACTACATCCAGCATCTCTACGATCGTCTCCATGGGAGAATAGCAGCTGCATTGCTGCGAAAGGTGGATATACACTGTACTAGTGCCGACATTGTGCATGCTCTGTTGCCTGTGTCTATGTGCCTGTGGTTCTGTCAATGTGATCATGTGATGTATCTGACCCCAGGAATGTGTCAATAAAGTTTCCCCTTCCTGGGACAATGAATTCACGGTGTTCTTATTTCAATTTCCAGGAGTGTAGTTTTGTTTGCTGTCAAAATTTTTCTACTTCATCATTTACTTTCACTTATCAAATGATAGTAGCTGACTCTTCCTCCTGTACCGTCTTTGGGACTCCAGTCGTTAAGCCGGCCGAAGTGGCCGTGCGGTTAAAGGCGCTGCAGTCTGGAACCGCAAGACCGCTACGGTCGCAGGTTCGAATCCTGCCTCGGGCATGGATGTTTGTGATGTCCTTAGGTTAGTTCGGTTTAACTAGTTCTAATTTCTAGGGGACTAATGACCTCAGCAGTTGAGTCCCATAGTGCTCAGAGCCATTCCAGTCGTTAATTTTAAAACTTTCCAAGTTTTTGTGCTTTACAGACAAAAATTTTGCTTCAGTTTCTTTGATTCTCGTAAAATTTCCTATCACAGCGGAATCAAATTTGTACAAGTCATGGAGACACTGAAAATAAAATTCAGTCGTTGTCTTGAACAGCAGGTTTTTTTTCACGAGAGTAGTTCGTTACTGCTTTTCTGGTTTTAGATTTCGCGCAATATAGCCACCAACCTGTCGCCGAGTTCTATATATTGTATCTGGTTTGACATGCTTTCCATGTCGACAAGAACATTTCTAGGCATCTATGAGCTTACAAAAGTGCTTTATTGAATTTCGATATGCCCCGACTGTGGTACGTTCCTTGTTTTGTCATATTTGTGGTATAGATATAGAGCGAATCATCCTACAAGCTAGTAGATCATACGTCTGAGTGTAATATTTCGTTCATTTAATTACTTACTAGGTAAATTCTATTTAATTTGACAAGCTGAATGGCTGGTTATATGGGTAAAATCTGTCATCACGCCGTGCATGAGCGTCCATGTGTTAGGCGTAGTTCTTGAATGATTTTTTTTCCTAGTTTAGTGCAGTTATTATAACTTGGAGTATGATCTGTGGAATGAAGCATACAAAAAAAAAATCACCAGCGAAAAAGATTTCATCTTAATTTATCCCAAAAAGTGGGACTACCTCGTGTCGAAAAAATTCCTCTCGACGTCGCCTGTTACTGTATCTGGAAAGAGCGTACATATTAATTAACCTTGCACAAAATTGTTAAGGTTTTCGTGGCAACTTGTTGACAAACTGCCTTTTGGCTTCTGTCTCAGGTTCTTCGGATGATGTTTGTTTGATGACTTTTCTGACCTTTCGCCAGCACGAGTGGCTGGCATTGTCAAACGTTCATTCGCTACTGCTAGTGGTGGACTGCTCCACCACCAGCAATGGAGGGTGAAGCTTTGACACTGCCAGCCACTCGTGTTGGCTAAGCGTCAGAAAAATCATCAAACAAACGTCGACTGAACAGTCCCAGGTACAAGGCAACAATCAATTTGTCAAATAACCTTGCGTCGTGAAAGTTTATGGCAATTCCTCAGCTTTTAACAAGTCTTTCCACAAAGACCCCTTCTTTCAAGAGGATTGCAGTCACAAATTCTCCTCCATTTCTGGGGTTTGTGAAAACGTTATATCCGGTTATTCATTCTAAACTTATGTCAGACACGTCCTGGAACACTACGATGAAGATGTTAGCAGCATACAGTTAATCTTGGAGGTCTTTTAAATTCAATGTACTGCGGATCTTATTGATATTCAAAGTTGCTATTTGATACTCTTGCAAGGTTGATATATATTATCTGGCGCATGGATGACGAAAATTAGCAATCGCCATTCAACTGCCAATTTGAGGCGCTGCCTGTTTCCATTCTTTGGGGACCTACGGCCACGTCATCATTATGTCTATCATCTTCTTTCGAGGAGTCCTTTGAGCCTGTCTGAAATTCTGAGGTTTCCAACATCTCTACATCTGTGCTATTTCTTTCAATATCGTCTTCCAAAATCAGTTACAAAAGCAGTGCCCACTGTGTCTTGAGAAGGAATATTTTTATTCTGTGGCGCATTCAGTTTCTTCGAAGTCATAATAGTATTCTACATCTACATCTACATGATTACTCTGCAATTCACATCTAAGTGCTTGGCAGAGGGTTCATCGAACCACAATCATACTATCTCTCTACCATTCCACTCCCGAACAGCGCGCGGGAAAAACGAACACCTAAACCTTTCTGTTCGAGCTCTGATTTCTCTTATTTTATTTTGATGATCATTCCTACCTATGTAGGTTGGGCTCAACAAAATATTTTCACATTCGGAAGAGAAAGTTGGTGACTGAAATTTCGTAAATAGCTCTCGCCGCGACGAGAAACGTCTTTGCTTTAATGACTTCCATCCCAACTCGCGTATCATATCTACCACACTCTGTCCCCTATTACGTGATAATACAAAACGAGCTGCCCTTTTTTGCACCCTTTCGATGTCCTCCGCCAATCCCACCTGGTAAGGATCCCACACCGCGCAGCAATATTCTAACAGAGGACGAACGAGTGTAGTGTAAGCTGTCTCTTTAGTGGACTTGTTGCATCTTCTAAGTGTCCTGCCAATGAAACGCAACCTTTGGCTCGCCTTCCCCACAATATTATCTGTGTGGTCTTTCCAACTGAAGTTGTTCGTAATTTAAAACACCCAGGTACTTAGTTGAATTGACAGCCTTGAGAATTGTACTATTTATCGAGTAATCGAATTCCAACGGATTTCTTTTGGAACTCATGTGGATCACCTCACACTTTTAGTTATTTAGCGTCAACTACCACCTGCCACACCACACAGCAATCTTTTCTAAATCGCTTTGTAACTGATACTGGTCTTCGGATGACCTTACTAGACGGTAAATTACAGCATCATCTGCGAACAACCTAAGAGAACTGCTCAGATTGTCACCCAGGTCATTTATATAGATCAGGAAGAGCAGAGGTCCCAGGATGCTATCACTTCAGTTTTACTCCATGATTTGCCTTCTATTACTACGAACTGCGACCTTCCTGACAGGAAATCACGAATCCAGTCGCACAACTGAGACGATACCCCATAGGCCCGCAGGTTGATTAGAAGTCGCTTGTGAGGAACGGTGTCAAAAGCTTTCCGGAAATATAGAAATACGGAATCAACTTGAGATCCCCTGTCGATAGCGGCTATTACTTCGTGCAAATAAAGAGCTAGCTGCGTTGCACAAGAACGATGTTTTCTGAAACCATGCTGATTACGTATCAATAGATCGTTCCCTTTGAGGTGATTCATAATGTTTGAATACAATATATGCTCCAAAACCCTACTGCAAACCGACATCTATGATATAGGTCTGTAGTTCGATGGATTACTCCTACTACCCTTCTTAAACACTGGTGCGACCTGCGCAATTTTCCAATCTGGAGGTACAGATCTATCGGTGAGCGAGCGGTTGTATATGATTGCTAAGTAGGGAGCTATTGTATCAGCGTAATCTGAAAGGAATCTAATCGGTATACAATCTGGACCTGAAGACTTGCCCGTATCAAGCGATTTGAGTTGCTTCGCAACCCCTAAGGTATCTACTTCTAAGAAACTCATGCTAGCAGCTGTTCGTGTTTCAAATTCTGGAATATTCCATTCGTCTTCCCTGGTGAAGGAATTTCGGAAAACTGCGTTCAATAACTCCGCTTTATCGGCACAGTCGTCGTTAACAGTACTATCGGCACTGCTCAGCGAAGGTATTGACTGCGTCTTGCCGCTTGTGTACTTTACATACGACCAGAATTTCTTCGGATTTTCTAGCAAATTTCGAGACAATGTTTCGTTGTGGAACCTATTAAAGGCATCTCGCATTGAAGTCTGTGCCAAATTTCTCGCATCTGTAAATTTTAGCCAATCTTCAGGATTTTGCGTTCTTCTGAACTTCGCATGCTTTTTCTGTTGCCTCTGCAACAGCGTTCGGACCTGTTTTGTGTACCATGGGGGATCAGTTCCATCTCTTACCAATTTATGAGGTATGAATCTCTCAGTTGCTGTTGCTACTATATCTTTGAATTTGAGACACATCTCGTCTACATTTGCATAGTCAGTTTGGAAGGATTGGAGATTGTCTCTTAGGAAGGCTTCTAGTGACACTTTATCCGCTTTTTTAAATAAAATTATTTTGTTTTTGTTTCTGGTGGATTTGGAAGAAACGGTATTGAGCCTAGCTACAACGACCTTGTGATCACTAATCCCTGTATCAGTCATGATGCTCTCTATTAGCTCTGGATTGTTTGTGGCTAAGAGGTCAAGTGTGTTTTCGCAACCATTTTTAATTCGTGTGGGTTCGTGGACTAACTGCTCGAAATAGTTTTCGGAGAAAGCATTTAGGACAATCTCGGAAGATGTTTTCTGCCTACCATCGGTTTTGAACAAGTATTTTTGCCAACATATCGAGGGAAGGTTGAAGTCCCCACCAACTATAACCGTATGAGTGGGGTATTTGTTTGTTACGAGACTCAAATTTTCTCTGAACTGTTCAGCAACTATATCATCGGAGTCTGGGGTTCGGTAGAAGGAGCCAATTATTAACTTAGTTCGTGTGTTAACTATAACCTCCACCCATACCAATTCGCACGGAGTATCTACTTCGACTTCACTTCAAGATAAACCAATGCTGACAGACACAAACACTCCACCATCAATTCTGCCTTATCTATCTTTTCTGAACACCGCCTGAGACTTCGTAAAAATTTCTGAAGAACTTATTTCAGGCTTTAGCCAGCTCTCTGTACCTATAACGAATTCAGCTTCTGTGCTTTCTATTAGCGCTTGAAGCTCAGGGACTCTCCCAGCACAACTACAACAATTCACATCTACAATTCCGACTGTTCCTTGATCCAAGCACGTCCTGTATTTGCCATGCACCCTTTGAGATTGCAGCCCACCCCGTACTTTCTCGAGGCCTTCTAACCTAAAAAACCGCCCAGTGCACGCCACACAGCCTCCGCTACCCGTGTAGCCACCAGCTGAGTGTAGTGAACTCCTGACCTATTCAACGGAACCCGAAACCCCACCATCCTATGGCACAAGTCAAGGAATCTGCAGCCAACACGGTCGCAAAACGGTCTGAGTCTCTGATTCAGACCCTCCACGCAGCTCTGCACTAAAGGTCCGCAGTCGGTTCTGTCAGCGATGCTGCAGATGGTGAGCTCTGCCTTCATCTCGTAAGCAAAACCGGCAGCCTTCACCAAATCAGATAGCCGCTGGAATCCAGAGAGAATTTCCTCAGACCCAAAGCGGCACACGTCATTAGTGCCGACATGTGCCACCACCTGCAGCTGGCTGCACCCTGTGCTCGTCATGGCATCCGGAAGGACCCTTTCCACATCAGGAATGACTCCACACGGAATGCACACAGGATTTCTTCCCCTCCTTAGCCGCCATATCCCTAAGGGGCCCCATTACGCGCCTATCATTGGAGCTCCCAACTACCAATAAGCGCACCCTCTGTGATTGCCCGGACCTTGAAGGCTGAGAATCATCCTCTGGCTCAGCCAGAGACAGTACCTGAAACCTGTTTGTCAGACGCACCGGGGAGGCTTTCTGATCAGCCTCTGGGAATGTCTTTCGCTGCCTGCGACGCCTTGAAACGGCCTCCCAATCATCCACAGGCGAGGGCTCAACTCCACTGCGGGCTTTCTTTTTATGTGGGAGATTCTGATGCCTTTTCCTTAGTTCGCCTTTTATCCCATGAACATGGATACGAGTCACCACTTTCGGCATTTCCTTCCTTGAATTGCTTTCCTATTAATTACGCTTTTCCCTCAAGTTTGGTGCGGTCTTCTCTGCTTCTTAGTGGGCCAAACCTCGTTTTTTTATGTCTCTTTGGGGAAGTGACAGATGTTTGGGGTGTGTCGTTTTTTAACGACTTACTGGCTTATCCAGAATCAGTTGTAACAATCATGAGCACATCAGGCCTCACTGCATTACATGGGTTCTGTTCTGAAAATTCATTTCGGGGTTCATTTGCGTCTTGGGTTCCAGGAACCGCCATTTATGATGTGTTCTGAGCCTCCATAGATGTCTCACTGTCTTGGAAATTTGGATCTCGAATGGCGTCATGAGTAAGGTTCGCTGGCTTGTCACTACATGTTACCACTACATACCATGTCAGCAATGATGACATCACAAGAGGTTGCGCACCCTTTCCAAGCAGCAGGTGAACTACATGTCTCTGTATGCATTCTGAATGGACATTGTACGTGAAGTTATATTACATTTAAGTCCCTGGTTGGCCATCGTAAATTACAATTTTACAGTACCTGTAAATAGTTAAGTATGATGGTATGTGTCTTTATAAGTCTACTGTCAATTGTCCAATACCATTCAGTTTGGAAACTTACAAACATTAGACCATCATTCTGCAAATTTGTTAGAACTTTTCTGTATGGTGCAGTCACGACATTTATTTGTTCAATTGGTACATCAAAGGGCAGTTCGAAAATCTGATGGTTCAAATACTGAATCCTGCTTGTGAAAAAGTTATTTCTCCTATGTGGCCGTCTCTGTGTTTGAACTTCAGTACTCCCACCCAACAGATTCTACGAGTTTTCCACAAAACTCGCCATATCTCAATTTGACGTACACCACACTAGATACTACAGACAAATGTAATCTTTTCAAGTCCTATTTTCATTTCATCTCAAAAAAATCTTCGACTTCGAAAGTTAATTTCAAGGTAACTTTCCTCTTTATGTGAGCCACCATTTAATCTTCGAAATCGTTCTACACACGCGAGATTTATAGGTAAATACCATTGCAAGCCAGCGACTTACTCTACAGATGTAAATAAGCCATCGGCAGTGCGAAGCACAATAGGACGACCGCCCCGCCATCGCTGCTGCAGGCAGTCTGCCCACTACACCACAAGCTCATATAGCACGGAAATAACTCGAGAAGGCCATACCATTTCCTCCAGACACTTCCGCATTCTACCGTGTTGCCAAATTGTGCATATGCTGGACTTACAATTCTGAGGTGTGGCCAAATTTACTGCGGCGCCTTAAATCAACAGCTTACACTTAGTGATTGCAGCAGCTGGCTGGTGGTCAGGATTTATGTCTAAGTCTGTACCTAATTACTTCTTATGGATTGCAGCATTTCATCCAGTAGATGAAACTGTCTGTAGCATATAAGTTAACTTGAGATCGACAAAGTTTGCCTTCGCAAACTCATAGTGGAATGGGTACATGTGGAGTTTGGTGAGGACCAGAGTACATGTATCTTTATTATAGATAGGGTTTGTGAACTGCATTGGAACCTTGGCCATCTCCACAGCGACTAGTCCTTCATTGAACATGGGGATCTGCTTAAAATTTGGTCTGGTGATGTAATCTGTTGCAACACAACTAATTCCCCACCAGTAAACTATATGAATTTTGCAATATTATCTAGTACTTTCCATTATTTTTCCGAAAACTGGATTGTTCATTAATTTGTAAGAACCTTTTTATCAAAATCACGCGTTGTGTTGACACGCAGTTTGCTAGATGTGTTGGTACTTAGTAACTGACACACACTTACACTGAAATACTGTGCCCAGCCAGCATGCGCTGTGCCAGTTGTAGACTTGAGTTTTCAGACCTACGACTCAGTCTCTGTTTCTTTGATACGACGCGGTGACTATAAAATCTTCCATGGCAATGATGTTCGAAATGAATAATGACTTGTTTATATCTGTTACTTCTTGATTAGACCGAGGACCGCCACCTGTAGAAATATGTATGTGTCGCCCAAACTCTGAAACACAACTGACATTAAAAATTAGTCTTCACGACGATGCAACTTCCTCAAATAACTGATTCATTTCTATGTCGCAGATACTTTTCTCTCAAATAAATAAAACTCAGAGATCTTCCTACTGATGGTCACGTAAATTCAACATTGTCTCAAAACTTGCATTTTTCATTAAACAAAACGCTGTAGCTATTACATCGATCTTTAAATGTTCTCTCTCGTATCAATGACTGTTTAGTTCACTTTTCCCACAACTCTGGATTATCATAACTGGATATCTTATGAGTTGTAAATAAAGACCTTCGATTAACATAAGCATGCCCTTAATATGATTCAGTTTATCTGCAGTCACAACATTCCTAATTACAAATCCTAGTCAGAGTTATTAATCCTCATAGAAGTCCAGTATCCACACTTAATGTTATTTATTGTCGAAATTGACTTTAAAAAATTAACTTCATAAAATGTATCCTACGATTACAGAAAGACCTTTTGAGATCACAGGCCTGTCAACAAAGTCCAATACACATTATTCTCAATTACCATTTCCCAGTTAATATTGTATGTAACAGCCACTTTTTTCCGTTTTTTATATTAATGAAATGTTCTTGTCCATTCCTGATCGTCTGATCCTCTTCCTTTCTTGAATTAATTTTCAATCAATTTTAATAATCACTCTCTCCTAAATGTCCAGTCTCGAATTATTAAGCTTTCTAGTTTAACTTCCGGTAACTCCCCAATGTTTCTCAGAAATCATCGTAAGTGCATTCTACATATACATTTACGTATATATTATGAAAGCAACCGTGTGGTGCGTAGCGGAAGGTAACTTGTACCACTAACAGTCATTTCCTTTCATGTTCCACTCTACTCGCCAATAGAGCGAGTGTGAAACGACTGTCTATATGCCTCCATATGAGGTCTAATCTCTCTTATATTATCGTCGTCACCCTTACGCGAAATGTACATTGGCGGAAGTAGAATCGTTCTGCAATCAGCTCCAAACGGCGGTTCTCTAAATTTTCTCATTACTGTTTCTCGAAAAGAACGTCTCCTTCCCTCCAGGTATTCTCATTTGAGCCCCAAAGCATCTCTGTAGTACTTGTGTGATGTTCGAACCTACCGGTAACAAATCTACCAGCCTGCCTCTGAAGTGCTTCGATGTCTTCGCTTGATATGATTTGGTAGGGATCCCAAATACTCGAGCAGTATACAAAAACAGGTGACACTAGCGCTCTAAATGTGGTCTTCTTTACAGATGAACCACACCTTCCCAAAATTCTCCTAATATACTAAAGTTGACCATTTGCCTTCCCGACCACAATTATCACATGCTCATATCATTTCACATCACTCTGGAACGTAACGTCCATGTTATTTTCGTCACAGTGTCAAGCAGTGCACTGCTACTGCTGTACTCGAACATTACAAATTTGTTTTCCCTACTGATTTGCATTGATTTAGATTGTTCTACATTCAGAACTAGATTTTATTCATCAAACCAATTTAGAAATTTTGTCTCAGTCATCTTGTGTCCTCCTACAGTCACTCAACTACGACACCTTCCCATACACTACTACATCATCAGCAAACAACTGCAGATTGCTGCCCAACCATTTTCATAATGAAAAAGATGTTAAAAATGTAGTAAATCGATAAACGAGATTCAAATGTGATGCTTTCGGGGATGATAGCTACAGGGCAGTGCAATCGTCTGAGATATCGTTTGTTGAAATCACATGATGTGTTTAAATTAGTTGAGACTGATGACCATAGATGTTAAGTCCCATAGTGCTCAGAGCCATTTTTGTTTAAATTAGTTAAATTCACCATAAAATATTTAACACTGTATAATATTAACTTCTTTAGTTTTTGAGATACTGAAAATATTATTGTTTTATTGGATGCGCCTCACTTTTCTAAGAGCACAGAAGTATTCTAATTTGCTCTATTATGTAAATGCGATTTATTATACATTTTTTAAGAGTTGTAAGTAGCTATATTTCAGACTGTCTGACACTCTGCGATTTTTGGTGCATTGTCTATTCTCCGGCTAAGCAAGCAACCAATGTCCAAATTTCCTGTGCTGGGGATTTTCCCATTACCGGTCACTTTGACCTTCTTGTATCTGGGCAGGGTCAAACTGGTCACTTTGCTGAACCGGCCATAATAGGCACTGGGAGATCAAAGCGTTCCAAATTTGACAAATTTACATATCATAATTCATAAATAGTAAAAAGAATACACTGCTTGTGTGTCAGTACAATAGTGTAAGAATTTTTGTGGTGGCGTATGAAGGAGCATGTGATTTCTAGGATATGTCATAACGTATATTATCAGCATAATTTTTCTAAATGTAACACAAATTACAAAATTACGTCATATTAGTTAAATGCCCAAATAAACTGAAACCGTTAATTTAAAGAAACTTTTGAGTTAACTCACTATCACTATATTTAACATAGCACAAGATCGGCGTTCAGGTGTCGAAATGGTGTCCAGCCGCCTCTGCAGAAACTCATGACTCAATTGGCCACATACTATGCCAAAACATGCGACAATCCGCAGCCACCGAGAGTGTTGAAGGACAATAGGTCGAAATACGACTGTGGTATCGTTACGAGTAATCATATTGTTTCCTGACTCCTCATAAATCAGGCACTGAATGCCCTTCCATGTGGAGTCGATACATTCACAAAGAGGACGCAAAGGAAAAACTGATTTATGGCTTTGGCAAAATACATTTGATTCAGCTCGACATTTCAAACACTCTGTCCATCTTCCCACTAGAAAACCTATCTTTCTTACCATAAAATTTGTGTAATACCGTAAGTCAATTAACAATTTACCATTCTCTTACAATTTTACCGCAACTAATCAGAAACTTGAAAGAACTGAAACTTCTCTGGGCAGAATTCTCCAATTTAACATTATTTCTTAACTCAGGGGATAACTGTATTATAAATTCATCAAATAATCACTCATATTTGCATTATAATACCGTTTATCCTCATAATTTATTCCCTTAGACATTATACGATCTTACACTCAAATTTACTTACTTAAAATATATTCATGACCTTTCTGAAGTAACATAATAGTAAAATTTTTTCATGACCTTTCTGATGTAACATATATAGTATTAACACCATGAAAAATTCCCCTAAAGCTTAGTTAGCATTTTGCGCAGTTACATTATCCACTCCTCAAAACAATTAAAATTTGAAGGATGTCTAATAACCTCCACACACCAGACTTTGTGTGAACAATAATTACAATTAATCTAAATATGTTACATGAGAAAGCCATCCAAAATATTAAAAATAACCTCTTTAAGTTTCTCCTCAAATCATAGACTATGCACAATACAATTTATATTTCTCTCTTTCGTAAATGATGAAATTATTTACATTCTGCCTACCTCCATGCACCAAGATTTTTGTGGCCAGTATTAGCTCACCCATTGCGCTATGTTATGCCTTCATACATTATTACACACATCTTGAAATCACCTACGTACCCCGAATTGGAGACCGGGGAAAAAAGTAACAGGGTATGAAAGTAACATCCCTCCCCTACCTTCGCATGTAGCTTCGAAAATCACATGATTCAAACAATGTATTCCCTTCAGGTTTCCCAACTGCCTACCAATTATTGGCCAGTATTGGAGAGTCTCTGTTGAGTGTGGCGCAGTAAAACGTTTTTTCAGTGTCACATGTAAGTTTTTTCAATTTTCTTAGTTTTGTCATAACGGTGGCTTTACGCAGTAAACGTAAGTCTACTTTAATAATTTAACTGTGTGGAACTTTCAGTTTTATGCCACCATTAGCAACTTTTTCATTACTTATATAGATTGTGTTTAAAATATCAATTAAACAGAAAAGTACAGTCGGGGACAAAAGAAACATTACTGCTGAGGACGAAAGTAACAGTGTTTCTATCGTCCCCATTGCTGAAAAAGTATTATTAGTTGCAGGTCCTCTGTTTTCTTTATGTTTTCTTTTTTTTCGTTAGCGAACAGTAAATTAGGTATGATGCTGTTAGGAGTAGCAGTGTCTTGGTGAACAAACTCCTTATTACTGAACAGACTCATTAATTACTTAGTTATTTCGTTAAAGGGAATTATGCCATGAATACGGGTTAGGACGACTACAAGAGGACTAGCTCCTACTACTGTATATCAAACTGTGGCAGATGATGTTGCAAATTATAATATAAGTAGTAGAGCAGCAGCAAAGAAACACAATGTATGCCATGTGACATTGCATTGGTACATTAAAAAGAAAGAGAAATGTATGAGTGATAGCAGCACACCAATGCCTTGTGTTGGTTATAGAAGTGTCAAACGAGTGTTCTCTAATGAACAACAAAAGCTTATAGCTGAATATGTGATTAAAGCGTCGGAGATATTTTACGGACTTTGCCCTAAGGATATCCGCAAATTAGCTCACGAACTGGCAACAACAAACAATATACCAGTTCCATCAGCTCGGATGGACAATCAAACTGCTGGTCCAAACTGGTTTTCAGCATTCATGAAGAGGAATCCCCAGTTACCTATTCAGTCGGCTCAACCAACAAGTCTTGCTCGAGCTACGAGCTTTAATCCAACAAATGTGAATGTCTTTTTCAACAACCTGGCTAGCATTATGGAGAGATATAAGTTAGAGCCCATGGACTTCTTGTATATGGACGAGACAGGTGTCACCACAGTTCAGAAACCAAACAGAATTGTTGCTAAACGGGGAATAAAGCAGGTAGGAGCTATCACGTTGGCTGAAAGAGGCACTCTTGTCACTGTTGGTATTGCCATCAACGCTCAGGGAAAGAGTACACCACCTCTCTTTGTATTCCCTCGCTTGAGATATCATGACCATTTTATTCTAGACGGCCCTATTGGTTGCACTGAAGCAGGAAATGCGAGTGGCTGGATGTAAGAGGAAGAATTTTTGTTATTCTTGCACCATTTCGTAAAATTTGCTACACGAACTCCTGTGCACAAATGTTTACTGCTTCTCGACAGTCACGAACCTCATATATCCATCAGAAGCCTGAATGTTTGCAAAAGCAAGGGGATTGTTTTGTTGTAATTCCCACCACACTGTACACACAGGATGCAGGCTCTAGACCGTGCAGTTTATTGTCCATTTAAAAAGATGGTGAATGCTTTTGCTGTCAACTGGATCAAGAATCATCCGCTAAAGACCATGCCAATTTATGACATTCCTTCAATTGTAGGGGAAGCACTTCCACTTGCTGTAACTCCCAAAATATTGCAGCAGGGTTTAACTGCACAGGCATAGTGCGATTTAATAGGAATGTGTTCAGTGAAATCGATGTTGTACCATCTTCTGTCACTGATGGTGCAGCACAAGCTCTCAATTATGGAAAGCAAACTATGTCCTTTGCAGAATCATTAGCGATTTCTAGCGACCAATCTGAAGCTGGGAGGACATCTAATCCTGATCCAGTAGCAATATGCAAGAAAACACTTTCAAATGTCACAGCTTGTGATGCAGGACCTAGTGGTTTACATTCATCTTCTTCAGTTCGCGCAGCCTTTTCACCCGAAGGTGTTCGTCCGTTACCAAAAGCAGGTCCAAGGCAAGAAACAAGAAATGGAAGAAAAAGGAGAAAGTCTGCAATTTTGACCGACACTGCAGAGAAACTGCCCATAAAAGAAGAGCTAAAGGCCCATCCCTAGGCGAAAAAAGCGGAAAAGAAGCTAAATTTAAAAAGCAGCCGGCCAAGAGTGAGAAAGGAGAAAATCCTGAGGAATCGTCATCGGAAGACAGTGATAGGTACTGCCTTGTATGTATTAAGTCTTTACGCCACAGTCGTACCAAAGAGAAGTGGATTCAGTGTAGGGAATGTAAAGATTGGTCTCGTGTTGCTTGTACCACTGGGGGGGGGGGGGGGATATTTACGTGTGCCACAATTGTGAATCTGAATAGGACTAAGATATGCATTACTTTTCTCTTTTATTGACTCACTGAACATTTACTCATAAAGCCCGAATTCGTTCACTGATATTAATTGCAATTACCGTTAACATAATAATTGTAAACGAATGAGAATTGAAGTTTATTGATGTTTAATTAATGTTTTGTAATGTTAATGTACTTTAAGTTACTGTATAGTCCTTTAGCTAATAAAATCTGGCTTAACTTCTCATGTTACTTTCGTAACCTACCTGTGTTACTATCGTCCCCGGTAACGAGGACAAAAGTAACAGGTACATTGATGCCTTAAAATCTGTTTTACAAATACCACATATGTGTAATTTTGTGGAAACGTAATTCATTTTTGTTAGGAAAGCTTCAGAGAACACACACATCAGTTCCTTTTGTTTCAAAAGTTTATTGGGAGGTAATAAAAAATGCAATATGCAAAATGTTACTTTTGTCCCTGGTCTCCCCATACAGAAACTCCCAAAGTTCTTAAAAACTACACTTGGAAATACACTTATATACACACTTTTATTTATACATACTGCGTTTTTTGAAGTGCTCCAATTCAATGCCTCTTTCTTTGTTCACAAATAGACTTGTACGTTTACATATAAAATTTTGACAACCTGTGGAACACCATTTTTAAATCCAAGAAACTCATACTTACTTTCTTTATCAACATCGATCATTTCACTTACACACTGCACATTTTTAATTTCATCTGCCTCTAAACACCATTCCCTCAAAAGATCGTTATCAACGTCCCTTCCTTTTTCCTGCATATTTATGGTACTCATTATGATTTCAGACCACACCTCAATTTCATTATACATTCCTAGGTTCTCCTGATCTACCTCCAAATCAACTGTAGAATTTAAATAATCCACAAAACCTGTCGTTTCATCTTGCTCTTTAGCATCAAATGTAATGTTCCCTTCGTCTGAAGTAACTAATCAGTAGCTCCAACCTGTTCACAGTTAATCACACAACTTACTTCACCTCCCTTAAACAAAACCTCACTTATTTCTGCCAAATCATTACAAACTTTATTACATTTAACTGCATTAGCATCCAGGGGTATCCCATAAGCTTCATTACTTAAAACTTCCTTTACATCTGTAGAGACAGTATTAAAAAAACAGCACCAATAACTCCATCAGTCTCCTCTGATACATCATACTAACTGCTACAACTGCATCACACCAAATCATAATTCACAGTTCACTTGACTTCTGTCAACCTCAGCCTCTGTTACTTTACATTCTGACCTACCTTCTAAACATTATTTTCACTTTCATCTTTCAACATCAACTCATAATTCATGCTTTCATAAAGAGCTGTTGGTTCACTTCTATTAATAGAAATAAATGCGAAAATTCGCTCCTCCAATATATCTAAATCAATAGCTTCAACCTTCATAACTTCAGCATCTAGAACATCACCTTTATCTCCCTTTAATACGATATCACCCACTTCCGCCGACTCAACTGAAGGCTGCTTCGTGGGGGCTGTTACATGTGATGGTGATACCTGAGTTACCTCAAGTGATACAATACAACATTCTATAAGTAAATATAGACACACACTCACACACACACAAATAAAAGGCATAATTACACAGTACATATGCCTTGCTCCATCTGGCTAACTAGAACAATAACGTTTTGATGTGTATATGTAAAAAACAATACCACTTGACATTATGGAGAAAGCGGCAAGAAAGATACACTGATTAAGGAAAAACGCACACACAACAAAAACTTACTTGGAGAATCGGTATGATCATCGTCATCGGTGTTTCTGTATGATACTAGCCTTCAAGGACTCAACAGAGGTCTGCGATGGCGTGACCAACAACTGAATACATGGGGTGATGTTCACTCGCCAGCCCTCAGTGGGGTTGGAATATTAACTGATTCTAAAACAGCAAGAAAGACACTGGCTAAGCAAAAATATAGACACACACGCACACACACAAGTAAAAAAGATACCTATGTAGAAGTTCTACATCATCATCATTGTCAAAATCATCAATTTGTGGTGATGGGGTAAAGTTGATGCTCCAAGCCTAAGATGCTGGTGATGCCGAAAAGTGGGTAGCAGCTTGCACATTAAGTGATTATGAAACAGAAGAAACCATACTGGTGAAGTAAAATAGGTGAAAAAATACAGGCACTTGTGCATGTACAAAGAGAGATAGAGGAAGGGACATACCCTCATCAGATAAAACAGCGTCAGTTTCCTGTAATGGTGTACCCACAGAGGTAGCCTGTAAAATAGAGTCATTCATCAGGCCCTTAAAAAAAAGTCTAGCAATATATAAAATAGAGAAAGACATACATGCACATATATAGAAATGGTGCTTATGTTCGAGATTTTTGTCCATCCCAACACATCTCACTAAATTAGCAAATGTCTCATGACTGAAGAGGTTAGATGGGACACTGTTCTCATCGACAACCCCCTCGAAATGCTGCTGCTTGACCGCTTCTTGGTGGCAAATTCTATGAGAGAAGCATGCTAGAAGCAGACTGAGGAGAAAGTCCACTTGTTGAGCCATCTTATTCCAGGTGTGGAAGTACGAAACATGAATTTTCCTATATATGGTGCTATCCGTCATTGTAGGTCCCGTGAGACCGTGTCTGCAGCGCTATCTGCTTCCTGTAACGGCTAACGACGAATGCCAACACACACTAACCAAAGTTCCATACATTGGTATCTGTTTCAAACACGTAAACCTGTCGAGTTTTGTGCCTACGAACTCCGATTTGGGGACAGCATTGGTTTTCTGTTAACATTTGAAGAGAACTGCTGCAGAATCGCATCGAATGCAAGTCGAACCTTTCGGCGAACATATTCTTGTTTCGAGTGGTTCAAAAAATTCAGAAGTTCTGATTTTGACGTGAGAAAAGACCTGTGGGAAACCACCGAAAAGGTTCGAAGACAACGAATTGCAGGCTTTATTGGATGAAGATGATACTCAGACTCAACAAGAACTTGCAGAACAATTGAATCTGACACAGAAAGCCGTTTCTCTCCTTTGAAAGCGATGGGAAAGGTGCAGAAACTGGGAAAATGGGTTTTGCAAGAACTGAGTGTAAGACAGCAAGCAAATCGAAAGACCACATGTAAAATGCTGCTCGCCAGATACAAAAGAAAGTCGTTCCTCTATTGAATGGTGACAGATGATGAAAAATGGATATATTTTGAGAATCGTAAGCGTCGTAAAACATGGGTGATTCCAGACAAACCATCGACATACACTGCAAGACTAAATCGCTTTGGAAAGAATACAATGTTCTGTGTTTGGTGGGACCAGAAGGGTTTCATCTATCATGAGCTGCTAAAACCTGGTGAAACCGTTAATACTGATCGCTACCAACAGCAAATGACCGATTTAAATCGAGCATTGCGTAAAAAACGACCGGCACATGGAAAAAGACAACACAAAATCATATTGATCCATGATAACGCCCCATCACACACATCAAAACGGGTTAGGGAAACGATCGAGGCATTCAGTTGGGAAATACTAGACCATGTGGCTTATTCTCCAGACTTGACTCCATTCGATTATCATCTATTTGCGTCTCTGGGACACGCTCTCGCTGAACAACGCTTCATTTCATATGAAAATGTACGAAAATGGCTCGCTGACTGGTTCAGTCCAAGATTAGATTAGATTAGACTAGATTAGATTAGTACTTGTTCCATAGATCATGAATACGAGACTTCGTAATGATGTGGAACGTGTCGGGTTAATTAAAGGTGTCTATACAAGATATTACATTACACAAAATATTACATGACACTTGATATTTTTAATTTTTTTTTTTTTTTGGGGGGGGGGGGCGGGGAAATTACCCACTTACTATATCCAAAAATTCATCTAATGAGTAGAAGGAGTTGCCATTCAGAAATTCTTTTAATTTACTTTTAAATGCTATATGACTTTCTGTCTTACTTTTGACGCTATTAGGTAAGTGACCAAAGACTTTTGTGGCAGCATATTTTACCCCCTTCAGAGTGAATTCGTTCGGATTGTTAATAACAAATTTCATAAGTGAATATACATATTGTGAGGCTACAGTGAAGATTTCTAGCTCTTTAAATAAGTGTCTGCTGGATGATCTTAGATGAGCTCCAGCAATTATTCTGATTACATCCTTTTGTGCAATGAACACATTTTTACTCAATGATGAGTTACCCCAGAATAGGGTGCCATAAGAAAGCAGAGAATGGAAATAGGTGTGGTAAGCTAATTTACTCAAATGTATATGGCCAAAATTTGCAATGACCCTAATAGCATAAGTAGCTGAATTCAAACGTTTCAGCAGATATTCAGTGTGTTTTTTCCAGTTCAACTCCTCATCAATGCATACACCTAGAAATTTTGAATATTCTACCTTAGCTACCGATTTCTGATTGAATTCTATATTTATTAATGGTGTCATTCCATTTACTGTGTGGAACTGTATATACTGTGTTTCGTCAAAGTTTAATGAGAGCCCATTTGCAGAGAACCACTTAATGATTTTCTGAAAAACATCGTTTACAATTTCATCAGTTAGTTCTTGTCTGTTGCGTGTGATAGCTATACTTGTACCATCGGCAAAAAGCACCAGCTTTGCATCTTCTTGAATATAGAATGGCAAGTCATTAATATACAGGGCTATTACAAATGATTGAAGCGATTTCATAAATTCACTGTAGCTCCATTCATTGACATATGGTCACGACACACTACAGATACGTAGAAAAACTCATAATGTTTTGTTTGGCTGAAGCCGCACTTCAGGTTTCTGCCGCCAGAGCGCTCGAGAGCGCAGTGAGACAAAATGGCGACAGGAGCCGAGAAAGCGTATGTCGTGCTTGAAATGCACTCACATCAGACAGTCATAACAGTGCAACGACACTTCAGGACGAAGTTCAACAAAGATCCACCAACTGCTAACTCCATTCGGCGATGGTATGCGCAGTTTAAAGCTCCTGGATGCCTCTGTAAGGGGAAATCAACGGGTCGGCCTGCGGTGGGCGAAGAAACGGTTGAACGCGTGCGGGCAAGTTTCACGCGTAGCCCGCGGAAGTCGGCGAATAAAGCAAGCAGGGAGTTAAACGTACCACAGCCGACGGTTTGGAAAATCTTACGGAAAAGGCTAAAGCAGAAGCATTTCTTAAACGGGAGATTGGAAAACCGATGGATCAGTCGTGGTGGAGATCATGATCAACAATTCATGTCATAGCCTCCACGCTCTCCCGACTTAACCCCATGCGATTTCTTTCTGTGGGGTTATGTGAAAGATTCAGTGATTAAACCTCCTCTACCAAGAAACGTGCCAGAACTGCGAGCTCGCATCAATATTGCTTTCGAACTCATTGATGGGGACACGCTGCGCCGAGTGTGGGAGGAACTTGATTATCGGCTTGATGTCTGCCGAATCACTAAAGGGGCACATATCGAACATTTGTGAATGCCTAAAAAAACTTTTTGAGTTTTTGTATGTGTGTGCAAAGCATTGTGAAAATATCTCAAATAATAAAATTATTGTAGAGCTGTGAAATCGCTTCAATCATTTGTAATAACCCTGTATATTAAGAACAGTAGAGGTGTAAGTAGGCTAAGTAGGCTGTTTAGGTTTTTATGTTGGTAACGCGATGTAGCGCTCTATATGAAAATCACTGACTGTGCTGTGTGCAGTCTGTGGCTGGTTTGCATTTTTGGAATTTGCTATTGTAGTGTTGGGCAGTTGGCTCTTAACAATGCGTAGGGTTCTGCAGTTGGAGGTGAGCCGCCAGCAGTGGTGGATGTGGGGAGTGAGATGGCGGAGTTTTGAGAGTGGATGACGTGGACTTGTGTCCATCAGAGAGAGTAAATATGTAATACTGGATATCATGAACTGATATATATATTATGACTTTTGAACATTATTAAGGTAAATGCATTGTTTGTTCTCTATCAAAATCTTTCATTTGTTGACTATGCCTATCAGTAGTTAGTGCCATTCTTTTGTAGAAATTATTGAAAGTCAAGTTGCGTTGCGCTAAAAATATTGTGTGTCAGTTTAGTGTTGATCAGAATAAGTAAAGAGAGAAATGTCTGAGTACTTTTAGTTCTGCTCAGCTATTTGAAAATCAAATATCGTAAAAGGTTTATCAGCACAGTAATTCAATAATTTTTCGAAGGGGATGTTTCAGAGGACCCAAGGCAATACCTTGCAGCACCCGATTCTTGATTGTTCCCCATTTTGAGAAATCACTAGTTTTTTGCACATTAGGTGTACTGATTATTTCAAATTTCTGCACTCTTCCAGTTAGGTATGATTTAAACCATTTGAGCACTGTCCTGTTCATACCATAGTACTTGAGCGTATCTAGAAATATTCCATGACTGACACAATCAAAAGCCTTTGAGAGATCACAAAAAATCCCAACGGGTGACTTTCGGTTACTCAGAGCATTTAATATTTCATTAGTGAAAGTATATATAGCATTTTCCGTTGAAAAACCTTTCTGGAAACCAAACTGACATTTTGTTAAAACTTTACAAAGGTGTGAAGCTACTGTACAACACATTACTTTTTAAAGAATTTTGGATAATGCAGTCAGAAGAGAGATTGGGCGGTAGTTGTTGACATCAGACGTATCTCTTTTTTAGGCAGTGGTTTAACGACGGCATACTTCAGTCTATCTGGGAAAATACCCTGCTTCAGAGAGCAATTACATATGTGGCTAAGAATCCCACTTATCTCTTGGGAACAAGCTTTTATTATCCTGCTGGAAATGCCATCGATTCCATGTGAGCTTTTATTCTTGGGAGAGTTTATTATCTTCCTAATTTCAGAAGGAGAGGTGGGTGGAATTTCAATTGTATCAAATTATGTGGGTAAGGCCTCTTCTGTTAACTGCCTTGCTTCTTCTAATGAACATGTAGATACTATTTTCTCTACAACATTTAAAAAATGATTATTCAAAACGTTTTTGACTTCCAACTTGTTGTTTGTCAAGTTTCCATTTGCTTTGATGGTAATGCCGTCATCCTGTATTCTTGGTTGCCCTGACTCCCTTGTAATAATATTCCAAATTGTTTTGATTTCATTATCTGAGGTATTAATCTCAGACATGATGCACATGCTTCTGGACTTTTTAATAACCTTTCTTAATGTAGCACAGTAGTTTTTATAATATTTGGCTGTTTCTGGATCATTACTCTTTCTTGTTGTTAGACACAGTTTCCTTTTGTGGTTACACGATATTTTTATTCCTTTAGTAACCCAAGGTTTTTTGCATGGTTTATTATAATTAGATTTAACTATGTTCTTGGGGAAACAGTTTTCATACTCTTACAAGTGTATCATGAAATAAGTTATATTTTAAATTAGCATCGGGTTCCTTGTACTCCTCATCCCAGTCTAACTGCTGAAGATTTTCCCTGAAATTTCTAATTGTTGAGTCATTAATTGAATGCACAACTTTGAAGGGTAGGTTTGAATTACTGAATGGAGCTATGTCACATACTATAACTAGCTGAGCACCATGATCAGAAAGGCCATTCTCAACAGGACAAGAATTTATGTTTTTAAACTTATCTTGGTCTATAAAAGTGTTATCTATCAATGTGCTGCTGTCCTTTACTACCCGAGTAGGGAAATCAATGAAAGATGTCAAACTGAAAGAACCAAGCAAGACTTCCAGGTCATTCTTCCTATTACACTCTTTCAGTGAATCAACATTGAAGTCACCAATAATTTGCTTTTCCCTATCTGACAGATAGCACAACAAGGCATCCAAGTTTTCCAGGAATAAATGAAAGTTTCCTGAAGGGGACCTATATACTGTTACAATTACAAAAGAGCCCTCCTTCACTTTAAGTTGACAGGCATATGTTTCTATATGTTGCTCTAGACAAAACTTTTTTGTATCTAAGCTTTTTACACAGTGATAACTTTTGACATATATGGCAACTTCTCCTCTCACCTTATTCTCTCTACTCATATGTGCAGCTAGTTTATAACCACTGATATTTACCTTTTCCATATCAGACACAATGTGATGCTCAGACAGGCATAGTTTATCTATTACATTATCGGATTCGATGTCATCTAAAGAAACCAGGAGCTCATCTACTTTATTCTTCAATCATTATTTTTTACTTTACTTTTGTGAAAATCTACTTTTTTCTTTAATCCACCAGTATTTTGGTTAAATATGGTAATATTATTATTTACTTTACTGTTGTGAGAATCATGGGGGTTTTGGATCTTTTTAGCACCTGCTTGCTTGAACTTCTCGTTGGACACTGATATTAGTCTAAAAAAAGAGGTACATCCATGAGTAATAGTGTCGACCCTTATGGATTTCGCTAACAACCCTGCCAGTTTACCCTTCCCTTTCCTATTGAGGTGTAGGCAATGCCTTGTGAAATCCCCCCTATCAAAGCCTCGACAGGATCCAATCCAATGTCTGACAGAGTGGCCACCCTATGCAACTGATCCAACCCTGTATTTACCCTCCTGACAGAACGATTCAACTGGGGCTGAGCATGCCACACGAAACTGCTTTTCGGCGTGGCATTCATAGCCTGCCAGAGAGGTGGGAGTAATGTATAAATAGCAATGGAGATTATTTTGAATAAAATATTATTTATCAGTTTCAAACAATAGACATGTGATTATTGAAACCAAATTCCGGTTTCATACTTCTCCACCTGGTATACTCTCGATTATTGGAGAGGTGGTGGAGGATGTTGGGGTGGTGTCAGGGGTAAAATCCCATCAGTAGGCCTGTTATTTTCAGCTGGAGTTGTAGCAAGCTCACTACAGATCCCTAGGGGAAGAGTGTTTGTGAAATAAGGAGTAATTTATTTATAATCCAATTAAATAGTTGTCCATTGCACATATATAACAAGTCTTCTTCTTCACTCTCAGGTGATGGAGTGGAGGACGCCCATAACTTTGTAGATCTCTTACAGAGGCGTTCTTGTAAACATTACATGTCCATAAAGATTTCACAGTATTTTTCACGTAAACAGTCAAGTCTGTATGATCTAAATTTCTATGTAATGTCACTAGATCTTCAAAAATCATTCAGTTTTCTTCCCAATTGATGCCATGATAATATCGGCTCAACCATGACATATTTTTACGTATTTTGAGGCAGTTGATGTCTTTGAAAGCTGTACTTGGAGCCAAGCTCGTTAAAAATGTGGTAGCTCGCTCCTTGTTCATAAAGGCGAGAAATACCATGTCTTTAAGAACGAAACGCCAATATTCATCAGGAAAGCCTTACACGTCGATTACAATGTTAGTTGTTTGAGGTTCCATCGTGAAATGTTTTACTTGTTGTGCTATACCTATTAATTTATACAAGTCTGTGCACAATTCTGGTAAGTGGGCAGTAGTTGATGATCCAATCATGTATTCATGGAAATTTTTAGAGCCTTCAAATTCAGTATAAATGTCAATACGACAACCCTACACTGATTCATTCTGTTTGGAGCAAGTTATAAAGATAAATTGGAGCTAGCTCCTTAAATTACTTTGGACTGAGCGGGCAACCCTCATTCTCTTCACTCTCATAATATGCAGGACGAAACCTAGTGTGCATATCAAAAAGCGGCTGTATACATATTAGACCAATCTTGGTGTAAGTTGTCATATGGATAAAATTAAGTATTTAAGTATACCCGAGCCTTTGTTAAACTACATTTGTCAAATTCATTTGAATCGCGTTTGAGGTTCACTTTCCCATCAGTTTCAAATGCAATGACAATAAATCGACGTGTTTGTAACAGGACAGGTCTCTTAAAAGTCCATTATTGATGGGATGAGTTGGAGAGTAGAGGTTATTTAAACAGCTCCCATGATCTGAAATTTAAAAGCAGTTGAATCCCAAATCTAAGTATTTTTTACGTTTCAAGCATTCATCATTGATTACAGAGACATGGAGCACCTGCCAAATTAATTTCTTGAGCACAGTCTTGTTCTCTCCTCCATTGGAACCCTTGATGTATTCATTACTGTCTCTTCCACTTCTTACTAATGTAAGTTCCTGCTTCACATTAACTAGAATCCTCCTCATATCCTCAATGTATCCCCTGAGCGTTTTGAGAGGTATGCATGCACTAAAGACCTTGTACTCATTTGCTTGTGCCAGTTTATCTATAAACTCTTCTGCATTTTCTATACCGTTCAAGTCTGATTTTGATGCTGACATTTAAGTTTTTCAGATTGATGTGATACCTCTCCTCATCGTGAAATGAATCTCTGAAGAGCAGCAATGAAAGCTTGGGAGGACAAATCAGTGACAAGCTCGATGTGTTCTGCCTTTGTTGCCATGAAAACGAACAGGGCAATGTAGACCTTTGTCCTAGTTTTGCTCCTCTTTCCTCCATTCCTTACTTGTATTGACGCTCCATGTCAACCCCACAATTAAGGAAAGGTCTGCTTTGCTCCACATGCACTGAAGGAAGTTGTCCCATGAGCTGTGTTGTAGTCATTGCCTTCAAGCGCTAGCAAGGAAGGCACTTGTGCATTATTTACCTGATTACAGATCTTCCATTTGCTATCCAGGACCTTTGTTTTGGGCTTGCTAACAGCAGCTGAGATCCTGCATCCAACAAACTAAGATGCTCAGGAGGAAGAATCATGAGGTGCTTCTGACTGTAAGAAACTTTTGATTGTTCCAATCTGCCGCCCACCCTTAACAACTGTTCCCCGTCCTGGAGGGGATGAAGTGAGTTCAATTTGCTTTTCTTGGGGATTGGTCGGTCATTTGTAGTTCTTCAATTTCCTTGTAATAATCTTGCTGTTGCAACATACGAATGACTGCCTTCGATATTGTGTGAAGTTCTCCTGGTGTTAGATTTGCCTCTTAGTGGGTTGCCACTTTTAAGAATAATGTTGGGCTGTCTCATTCACAATGCAAGTAGTTGCGAGTAAGTAAACATGTTGAACACATTTCTCCGGTGCGTCAGCTGATTCGTCTGCATACTTCATGGTGTTAATAGGCCATGCTGATGGTGGCTGATACAGCCAGCAAGGACCTGTCCACCATAGCCTACTGTCACCTAGCTGTTGTGGTGCAGTTCCTCTCGAAATGATGTCAGCAGGATTGCTCTTAGAGGATACGTGGTTCCAGTCCTCTACTGCAGAGAATTGCTGAATTTCAGAGACACGATTTCCAACAAACTTTTTCCATGACGTTGGTTCTTTTGCTAACCATGTTAAGACAGCAGTAGAATCTGTCCAAGAGAAAGGTTTTGGCGATGTTTAAGTGTACCCCAGATTTAACCTTCTCCATTAATCTATACAGTAATAGGGCTGCACACATATCAAGGCAATGACATTTGCTTGATTAGTGCTACTCGGGATTTCGAAGTTAAAAGCTTGATTGAGAGATTATTTTCTTCACAGACGCTTATAAGCTGAATGCAGGTTCCAGATGCTTGCTCGGAGGCATCTGAGAATCCATGTAGCTCCAGCCACTTTACTCCGTTCCTGATCACTCTTCGTTCGATATGAATGCTAATCAGTAATGGTAGGTGATTATTCACCTTTCCCCATTGTGGCTTCAGGTCATCTGGTAACGGCGTGTCCCTTTCTATTTGTCTTGCCAGAGGTGTTGCAGAAAAACTTTGCACGTCACTACCACAGGTCCCAGAAGTCCCAATTTATAGAATATGGAGGTAATCCAAGAAAGTATACGTCGTTTAGAAACGCTTGCGTTATTATTTTCTGCATTGGAAGGTATCGCTATGAGGATGTCACAACGGACCCAAAGTCTTCACTGTTTCTTGCTGCTCGTTGCCCAGACACCATGGTATTTGCACTTCACGACGTTCAGGTGGCATATTTTCCAGCGAAGTTGAATCGTTTGCACACCATTTACGAAGAGGAAACTCTACACTGTGAAGTAATCTAACAAGCTCTTCCTACAGACTGAGTGCCTCCTCTATTGTGTCATCTCCACTCAAAACATCATCTACTTAAAAATCCATTTCTATTGTGGTTGCAGCCCCTTGATATGTTCTCTCATCTTCTGCTAGTTACGTTGTGGCCGAGCGGTTCTAGGCCCTTCAGTCCGGAACCGCGCAACTGCTACGTCACAGGTTCGCATCCTGCCTCGGGCATGGATGTATGTGATGTCCTTAGGTTAGTTAGGTTTAAGTAGTTCTAAGTTCTAGGGGACTCATAACCTCAGATGTTAAGTCCCATAGTGTTCAGAGCCATTTGAACCATTTTCTGCTAGTTGTAATAGACTTCTTGTTGCTAAAAAGGGCGCTGCTGCTGTACCATAAGTGACTGTTGTCAAACGATAATCTTTGATTGATTCGTTGGGAGACTCACGCCATAGAATTTCTTTGTAGGTCTTGATCTACGTTTACGACTTCAATCTGTCAATACATTTTTGTAATGTCAGCAGTGAAAGCGTATCTGTGTGTTCAGAACCGCAGGACAATTGAATATAAGTCATCTTGTACTGTTGGTCCAACTATCAGTATGTCATTGAGGGAAGTGTTCGATGATGTCTTTGCTGAGGCATTAAACACTACTCGAAGTTTAGTAGTACTGCTTGATTCTTTAAGCACTACGTTATGTGGCATGTAATACGTGCAGTTCTCCGTATCTGTGGTCACCAGTTCCGTATGATCCAAATCTTCATATTGTTTCATAAATCTGACATACTGTGTCCTTAATTCTGGCTGTCACTGTAGCCTTCTCCCTAAGCGTTGTAAGCAGCCTGTCGCATTATTTACGGACTCTCCCAGTCCTGCATGATTATCTTTCACTGGTAGTTTCACCACGAATCTACCATTTGCATACCTCTGAATGGTTTTCGCAAAATACTCCTCACATAATCGCTCTTCTTTTGTGTGCACAGAAACAGACTTCATTACTTCTTGCTGCCAGAACCTGTCGACCTGAATGTTAAGTTTGGTGTTGCGTGCAAGGCATGACAGTACTTTACGAGCATTGGACTTAACTGAATGAGGATGTATCGTTCTGACATAATCCAACCAAATGATGTTTCCTGTAAGGTTGGGTGGTTATCTCTTTTCAGTTGACCAGGGCGCAATACATCAAAAAAGATCGATGCTCCAAGCATAAGATCAATCTCACCAGGTTTGTTAAATGATGGGTCTGCTAACCTTACGTGATTAGGAAACTGCCAGATGGAGGTTTCAAGAGACGCTGTTGGGTGTCGCCCTGTTATACGCGGTAGTAATGCACAGACAACATGTGTACCGTAGTCAACAGCTCTTGAGGAAATGTACACGCTGTAAACGTGCGACTATTCTACTGTTTGAACATCGCTGATGACAGTTATTGGTATCGGATGTAGACTGAGCTGTAGTCCCATCCGATCTGCTAAGCTCCTAGACATAAAGTTCATGTGTGAGGCACTGTCAAGAAGTGCCCTGCATTTCTACACCTTCCCATTTTTGTCAGCGACGTTTACAAGTGCAGTAGATAATAACACTTCCGCACTTTGGTGGTCTCCTTTCACTGAGTAGTATGTTTGCAGTTATTGTTCATGCGTTTCTCGGTTTCTGCTGTCACTATTACTGGCTTGTTCCTTTGCAATAATGCGTTGTGGTGCTTGTTACAAATGCGGCATTCCTTCTGCCTGTGATTCGAGCCCAGACAGTTGAAACAGAATTTTTGTCTGTTCAGGAAGTCTATTGTGCTAGCCGTATCGCTCTCTTTGAACTTAGGACACCCACTTAGCTTATGCGTTGAGTTGCAGAACGCACAGTCGGGAGCGAGGAGTGTACTTTGAGAACTGTACCCTTCAGCCTTAGTATGCTGCGCGACCGACTGTTGGGACAGGGGCACCATTTTTCTGGATGAATGTGCTCTAACGTTTAAAACCTGTTTCTAGTAATGCCACCAGATATTTCAGGCAAGGGAATGTGGTGTCAGCTGTTTTACATTCCCACTGTTTCCTCAGAGTCACACTAATGTGATCCAACAAAATGTGCGAGAGCAATATTTCATGCAATGGAATGTCGACCTGCATTACGTCGATGGCGTTCAGATTTCTCATTAGCTGATTAATTAACATCCATAAGTCCTTAAAAGATTGCTGGCCGAGGTGGCCGAGTGGTTCTAGGCGCTACAGTCTGGAGCCGCGCGACCGCTACGGTCGCAAGTTCGAATCCTGCCTCGGGCATGGATGTGTGTGATATCCTTAGGTTAGTTAGGTTTAAGTAGTTCTAAGTTCTAGGGGACTGATGACCTTAGAAGTTAAGACCCATAGTGGTTCAAGAAAATGGCTCTGAGCACTATTGGACTTAACATCTGTGGTCATCAGTCCCCTAGAACTTAGAACTACTTAAACCTAACTAACCTAAGGGCATCACACAGATCAATGCCCGAGGCAGGATACGAACCTGCGACCGTAACGGTCACGCAGTTCCAGACTGAAGCGCCTAGAACCGCATGGCCACACGGGCCAGCTAAGTGCCATAGTGCTCAGAGCCATTTGGACCATTTGAACCTTAAAAGATTCAACTTCGTTGTTTGGCAAATTCAGAAGTTCTTTTAAATGCAAATCAACAATTAACTTGGGATTGTCATACCTCTGAACGATAAAATCCCATGCAGTCTTAAAGTTACTTCATGTAACAGGTAAGTTTTCCACCAGCTTACGGATTCACCAGACAAACATGACAATAAATAATAATATCGCTGGACATCAGTTAAGGTTTCATTGCTAGTAACTAGTGCCTTAAGGGTATCGAAGAAACGCATGAATTCTGCTATGTTACCATTGAATTTTGGTAATGATATTGCTGGGAGCTTTATTTCATGTCCACTGCACGAACTTGCAGTCTTAGGTGGTAACACAACAATTGATCGGAGCAGTGTCTTTGATTCTAAATTTAAGCACAAGTCTTCAAATGACTCTCTGTCTTCATCAAGAGATTCTTCTACATAGTTAATCTCTAACTGAGTTTGGATGTCGTTTTATTCATCTTTGCTTGTATTTTGCAGTGACTGCCTTACTCTGATGTCGTTGAGATTGGATCCTTCATGATAGCTATTAACAAATGTGGGGAGTCTATTCAAAAAAATGGTTCAAATGGCTCTGAGCACTATGGGACTCAACTGCTGAGGTCATTAGTCCCCTAGAACTTAGAACTAGTTAAACCTAACTAACCTAAGGACATCACAAACATCCATGCCCGAGGCAGGATTCGAACCTGCGAACGTAGCGGTCTTGCGGTTCCAGACTGCAGCGCCTTTAACCGCACAGCCACTTCGGCCGGCGGAGTCTATTCACTCGTGACTTGATTACTGCTCTTTTCTTAATTAAATTTCGTTTATTGGCAGGATCCATGTTTCAGCAGATTAGCACAAAGGATAATAGATTAAGGAAATAGAGCCAGGCTGCTCACAGGGCAGGATGACGGTACCTGTAGAGCACTGACACGGGTGCAGCTGCTGGCGGAGACGGCGACGGACGGCGCTCGCTGATGCGCTAGTGTTGTGTTATTGGAACTGCTTGGCTGTGTTACTACGTCTGCTGGCTTGAGATGCACTTCATAACACGATTCTCGCGGCGTTTGTATCTTGGACAGCTCTAGTGCGGACGTCTGTCACTACTGATGCTTGAGATAAATGCTGAGCGTATGCTAATCTCTTGACTGGAATGCTCTCTTTCAAATTCTGAAGGTGGCACGGGTAAAATACAGGGAGCGAAAGGCTATTTACAATTTGTACAGAAAGCAGATGGCAGTTATAAGAGTCAAGGGACATGAAAGGGAAGCAGTGGTTGGGAAGGGAGTGAGACAGGGTTGTAGCCTCTCCCCGATGCTATTCAATCTGTGTATTGAGCAAGCAGTAAAGTAAATAAAATAAAAGTTCGGAGTAGGTATTAAAATCCATGGAGAAGAAATAAAAACTTTGAGGTTCGCCGATGACATTGTAATTCTGTCAGAGACAGCAAAGGACTTGGAAGAGCAGTTGAATGGGATGGACAGTGTCTTGAAAGGAGGGTATAAGATGAACATCAACAAAAGCAAAACGAGGATAATGGAATGTAGTCGAATTAAGTTGGGTGATGCTGAGGGAATTAGACTAGGAAATGAGACAGTTAAAGTAGTAAAGGAGTTTTGCTATTTGGGGAGCAAAATAACTGATGATGGTCGAAGTAGAGAGGATATAAAATGTAGACTGGCAATGGCAAGGAAAGCGTTTCTGAAGAAGAGAAATTTGTTAACCTGGAGTATTGATTTAAGTGTCAGGAAGTCGTTTCTGAAAGTATTTGTATGGAGTGTAGCCATGTATGGAAGTGAAACATGGACGATAAATAGTTAAGACAAGAAGAGAATAGAAGCTTTCGAAATGTGGTGCTACAGAAGAATGCTGAAGATTAGATGGGTAGATCATATAACAAATGAGGAGGTATTGAATAGGATTGGGGAGAAGAGAAGTTTGTGGCACAACTTGACTAGAAGAAGGGATCGGTTGGTAGGACATGTTCTGAGGCATCAAGGGATCACCAATTTAGTACTGGAGGGCAGCGTGGAGGGTAAAAATCGTAGAGGGAGACCAAGAGATGAATACACTAAACAGATTCAGAAGGATGTAGGCTGCAGTAGGTACTGGGAGATCAAGCAGCTTGCACAAGATAGAGTAGCATGGAGAACTGCATCAAACCAGTCTCAGGACTGAAGACCACAACAACAACAATGCTAGTCTCAGAGAATCACACAGAAGGCCACGATAACCGGATACTCGTAATTCGTGGCACATGAAAATCAAAGCACTTAACTTTTGTGCTGGAACATGTTCGAATAGTTGTATCCGCGCCCGGAGGACCAAAATGTAGGCAGCCGCAAAACGCGCGGTAATTCTGCGCTGCCTCGCTCTTTCCACAGTCCACACAAATGCATACACTTGTTGCAAAGGAAGGGCGGTTGAAAATGAAAGTACATGATTGGTAAAAGTGGACTGTATTTAGACACAACAGTGCGAGACACAGTTACAGATGCGCGTGCGCAGATTCGAGATCACGGCCCGTCTCCCCTGTCCTGGCCAGTTCCGGTCGTACATTGTGTGGACAGTCGGCCAGAAAAAATTCTTACTTGCAGCGAGTTTCCGGTCGCTACTGTGCCCTTGTGGCACCTTGCACCAATACAGAACAACCATTTTAATATGGCTGCATTTAGAAGCTTTTTGTCAAATACATCAATTGGCCTGATTTTTGTTGTCCTGTGGACAGAACCGTTGTACAAGACAGTGATTTGTGGGAGGATATCAGCTCATTCAAAGGAACCATGAAGGTAGAAAGAGATTGGATTAGATTAGATGAGTACTTGTTCCATAGATCATGAATATGACACTTTGTAATGATGTGGAACATGTCAGGTTAATAAAAGCTGTCTATACAAGATATTACATTAGACAAAATATTACATGACATTCAATATTAAATTTTTTTATGGGAGGTTGGTGAATTACTCACTTACTATATCCCAAAATTCATCTAATGAATAGGAGTTGCCATTAAGAAATTCTTTTAATTTCCTTTTAAATGCTATATGGCTATCTGTCAGACTTTTGATGCTATTACGTAAGTGACCAAAGACTTTTGTGGCAGCATAATTTACCCCCTTCTGAGCCAAAGTTAGATTTAACCTTGGGTAGTGAAGATCATCCTTTCTCCTAGTGTTGTAGCCATGTACACTGCTATTACTTTTGAATTCGTTCGGATTGTTAATGACAAATTTCATAAGTGAATATATATATTGTGAGGCTACAGTGAAGATTTCTAGCTCTTTAAATAAGTGTCTGCAGGATGATCTCGGATGAGCTCCAGCAATTATTCTGATTACACGCTATTGTGCAATGAACACTCTTTTACTCAATGATGAGTTACCCCAGAATATGATGCCATACGAAAGCAGAGAATGAAAATAGGTGTGGTAAGCTAATTTACTCAGATGTATATCGCCAAAATTTGCAATGACCCTAATAGCATAAGTAGCTGAATTCAAACGTTTTAGCAGATCCTCAGTGTGTTTTTTCCAGTTCAACCCCTCATCAATGCATACACCTAGAAATTTTGAATATTCTACCTTAGCTACCGATTTCTGATTGAAGTCTATATTTATTAATGGGGTCATTCCATTTACTGTGTGGAACTGTATATACTGTGTTTTGTCAAAGTTTAATGAGAGCCCATTTGCAGAGGACCACTTAATGATTTTCTGAACAACATTGTTTACAATTTCACCAGTTAATTCTTGTCTGTCGGGTGTGATAGCTATACTTGTATCATCGGCAAGAAGTACCAGGTTAAAACACATCCACATTTGCCCTTTTATTGTCTGGTTAAAACACTTCACAATACATGCATTCATCTCAGAGAATGCCGAATAGTGATATATTCCATGCCATTCCATTACCACCTTATAATATGTATTACAGAACTCACTACCATGATCTGTCTGTAGGGTGTGTGGCATGTGCTGGGTTACTGTCTGTAATAGTTGTTCAAACACGAGTGCAACAGTCTTCCCCACCTTTGTTTTCACAGGTAGACCCCACACAAATTGCGAGTATATATCAACGACCATTAAAATGTATTTGAAACCCTTATTCCCCCCTGAATATTGCGTCATATCTACAAGGTCCACCAGCCATAAATAATTCAAACCTTAAATTGTAACCTGCCTACATGGGAAATCCGATCTGCTGACTTATGTAGTTCTTGAAGAACTCTCTCGTTGATTATCCATGACACATTCTTCTCTAATTGCAGAAATTACAGAGATGATTTCATTTGAATTTTCCATATTCCCAGCTGCAGATGATGCAGCGAGCAAGCATAATTGTTCAACTATTTCGTTGGGGTCGTTGTAATAGATGTATTGAGGTGACCTATTATTTATTTTTTAATTATTAATGTCGATAGTGTCACTGCCAAGTATATCTGATAATACGTTTTTAACTGCAATAATAATGATTTGTACTTGAGTTGTTTGTATATATTGCCCTCCCTCCACTGGCTTCCTGATATACCTCTGTCATGTGTAATATCTGACTATAATTTTCGATATCTTTCAATGAATAGCTATATACTTTTGAAGTTTTTAAAAGTATTAAAGTCAGTAAACTATGTGTTATTTTGAATTCTCTGTCTCCGATCTGTACTGCATTTTTGTTAAACTTGCAGGTTGAGTACCCAACATGGTTTTTCCCTGCTTACTCCATAAGTCCTATCTATCTGATGATCACTGTAATGTTAAGGAAATGATCACTAGCATCTTGTTCTTTAGCTATTGAGAGTCATTCAGGAGATTCTGTGACAGAACTAAACGTGTCTCTGAGTGATTGGTCTCTTTCCAAACGCACTTCAGCAATCGAGGTTTCTCTCTGATAGCTTTACATGCTTCAGCGAATTTATGTTTTGTCGACTAAGCAGACTCTGGAATGGTACATAACTTATATACACTCCATTTGCTTTCTTTTCAATTACACCATGCTGTGCATTTAACTCATTTGTCTTCTTCTCAGTCACATCAACACTTGCAGTTAATTTGTTGATTAATCTCAGAATAGTCTGAGAATAAGTATTTAACTCCTTGATACTTTTTTTGAGTGCTTCAAGTCTAGTAGTATGATGTTTAATACTGTTGGTGAGTGACTGAATTTTCTAGCCATTGTACAGACGAATGTTCTGACTTCCCCTTGCAGACTGATTGTGGGTGGATGACCTCACGAACTTATATATTCTGGAAAGTATAATGAGATAATTACCGTGTTATTTCACTACACACCATTACCTTTTAATTCAGTTACGTCGCTAACAGCAAACCTATGCTGTGAATGATTCCAGAAATCCCTACACAAATTTGAAAATTCATCGAATGTAATCTCATTTCCTAAATGTACATGGTAAATGTGTTCTAAATCCATATTATCCTGTTTGAAGGCAACAATATGGTTTGCATTATCTCTTATCAATTGCTTTGGGATCCTCGAATATGTCTGGCGTCGGTGAAAGATGTCAAGAACTCTATGGCGACCAAAAAAAGGAGTATTTGAGTATTTTATCCTGATTATACATTATGAAATTGTCAAATATGAACACTATATTAGATTATATTTCTTCAGGTGCAGGGACCTTGTCACTTTGGGTGAATGTCTTAGATGCAATACTGTCAACACCTTAATGTATTTCTTCAAGTAGCTAGTACTTGGGTTGAAACAGTGCTTTTGAAAATATGTATACAATCTCTATACAAACATTATGTGGATGAATTAGCAGGCATACAAGGATATTCACATATACGCAAACGTACAAAAGAAACCACGAACCACTGTCTAGAGGCACATGAAGGCAAGTTTTACAAGTAATTTTTAGTATGCAGTCTTAAATGAGTGGGAGTCTTCTCATATACATAATTCTGCCTTTGAATGGTAGTAATCAAAGCACTGGTTTCAATGTACATCAGGGACGAACTTTACTGCTGGCTGGAACTCTGCTCTATTTGCCGACTGATGACCTGTTTATATTGTGTTTTTCGCTGTTTGCTTACAGATAGCACGTGACTGCGTTGCATTTTGCGCACTACTTACAATCAGTAAGCATCACATCAGCAGTTTCTTAATGTGTATGAGTAGGGTAGCAGTACCAGTTGAAGACCAGGGGAAAGGTGTATAAAGGTAAATGTCACGTGACTAGGGAATCCCGTCAGGTAGAACATTCGCTAGGCCCAAGTCTTTCGATTTGACGCCACTTGGGCGACTTGTGCGTCGATGGGGATGAAATGATGATGATTAGGACGACACAACACCCAATCCCTGAGTGGAGAAAATCTCTGACCCAGCTGGCAATCGAACCCGAACCCTTAGGATTGACATTCTGTCACACTGACCACTCAGCTACTGGTGGCGGACAGCAGGGGTATAGGAGACTTATACTTGTTGTGAAAAGTTAACACTGTAGCTAATAACTCGTAGTTTATGAAGGAGAGAATGAGAACAGATAATGATTTTATCTCAAGGTCACTGATAAGTCACTGGAGTCAGGTTAGACACTTGACGTGGAGTGAACACACAAAGGTACTGCAAACAGAATGTCATCAGCATGTTATGCCCTTAGAGCCCTATTGTCAGTGTGTAACATGCAATGTCTTTTAGTTACATATTATTCATATGTACACCCAATTCTTAGCTATGGCATTCTTTGTTGGGGAACAAATGCACAAAATATGAACACAATTTTCAAGCTCCAGAAAAGAGCGATAAGAATAGTAATCAAAAATACTAGTTGAGCGCATTGTAAATATCTGTTCAAAACACTGGGGATTTTAACTGCTCTATGTGAATACATTTACCAGTGAGTTGTACACATCAAAAATAAAATTGGTAATTACTGCACAAACAGCTCTGTCCATGGCCATAAAACAAGAGCTAGACTCAATTTACATTTACCAAGAAAATATAAACATAAAACAGCATTTTCACCCCCGGGGAGTAAAACTGTACAATAAATTGCCAAAAGAGATTAAAGAAATTTGAAAAATACACTATTTAAAAAGGCAGCTAAAAGTACTTGTTATGCAATACATTTTATACATTGAAGGATTACTTAGATAAAACAGAGTAGGTGTTTGATAAAAAAAAAGTTATACAAATAAATAATAATAATGATTATAAAACATCCAACATACCACATAACAACTTCATAGTATGTTTTTTCCTTCTTTTCTCCTTTCTAGAAATCCTTACCCCGAAGCTATGCATAGCACAATACTAACCCCTCTTCCTCTTTCTGAGCTCAACATCTTACTCATTAGAGAGGGATGCAGTCTCAGTTTTTCAGAATAGCAAATGGGAAGTTGCAGTTCCGAAAATGGCCCAGAGATAACCAGTGTGTTTGTGTGTGTGTGTGTGTGTGTGTGTGTGTGTGTGTGTGTGTGTGTGTGTGTGTGTGTGTGTGTGTGTGTAGGGAGTGAAGTGTTATAAAACAATGTGTGTATAGTGTGTGCAGTGACTGATAGTGAGATATGAGTGAACAGTGTGGCGTTACATTATTTAATAAGTTATTTGTAAAAAAAGTATTGTATACCAGGAGTAAATCTAATGATTGTTTCTAACTAGAAGTCTGTAAATGTATGTGTATACTAATTATTTTATCTTAAATTGGTCTAAACTTGCAAATACATTGACATGGCCTATATATTTGTAGAAAGAGATCTATGGATGAATAAAGCTGCTACTACTACTAGTTTTGCGTTTCTTGATTTTTTCATTGAAAATGGTTGGACCTGTTCTTTTATGGATAGTGATCTGAACATTCTCAGGGTAATTGTAAAGCCGTCTTTCGTTTTGGACCATCAACGTTTATGTTCTTTTCGTTCCATGTGTTCTGTGTGTGCATGTGTGTGTGTGTGTGTGTGTGTGTGTGTGTGTGTGTGTGTGTGTTTTTATCTCATTCCTCCTACTGAAAGAATCTAAATTTTCTTTAATGTTAAGGAAACACAAAAACACAATTATTATTGCCAAAGTGTTTTTAAAAATGGTGGGGTATGCATTTACTCTAGAGTAGTACTGCAGTTCAAAGTGAAAACAGAATTGGACCATCTACATACAGAAAAAGATTTTGAATCATGTGGCATAGAGTTAAAAACTGAGGAGAAGACTGGAAAACTAGTAGTCATAACAATATATAGATCACCACTGGGTGACAAAAACATATTCTTCAAAAAATAGGAGCAGCATTAAACACTTTTTATAGTAATGAAGTGAAATTATCGTTATGTGGCGCTTTTAATATTAACCTGTTAATTGAAAGTGATAAAAAAAGAGCTTCTGAGTGTACTAAGCATCTTTCACATGAAACCACTCTTTACAGATACCACCAGAATAACAGAACTGTCATCTTCTCTTTTAGACAATATTTTCACAAAGATGGATAATGGTATCACTGAGGCACTAAATGTAAACTTAGGTCTTTCGGATCACAATACACTATTAGCATACATAAATTCCTCTGTACCCAAGGCAGTAAAATATAAGTGGGAATACAAAAGGCACTTCTATACAGAAAAAGTGAATACTTTCATCCAGTTGTTAGCTAATGAAACCTGGGAAAATGTCTTTGCACAAAAAACAACCAAGGAATCTTTCAATGCTTTTTCTAGTGCATTCATGTCCCTATTTGAGATGTGTTTTCCAAAAAAGCTCACAAAGATCAATGTCATGCCTAAGAACACAAGCCAGTGGATAACACCTGCTATTAGAGTATCTAGTGAAACACTAAAACATATCAGTCAACTCAAAAAAGACAACAAAGATGAACACTTCACAGATTTTGTTAAGACATATAAGAAAATTTACAGGAAGGTGATTAAAAAAGCCAAGACAATGCACAATGACAGTGTAATTGCTGGGTCAGCAAACAAATCGAAAGCTATATGGAATGTAGTAGAAAAAGAAATAGGCCCAAGCAAAAATGTTAGGAATCTAGATGACTTTGTTTTAAAAGATGATCAAGGTGCGCTAGTAAGAAATCGTACTTTAGCAGATTATGTTAATGACTACATTGTAAATAGTCCAATCAATCTGAGTAAAAATTGTTCTAGGATTACTAGAACATCAATTCCAGGAGAACAAAGTGTTAATTCAATTGCTACCTCCCATGAACAAATTGGACGTTAATCAAATAATAAAATCAATGAAAAATAAAATGTCCTCGGGGATTGACGAGGTACCTTGTTCAGTCACGGCGAGATGTGCTAGTGTCATATCAGAACCACTCTCACACATCATAAACATATTGTTGTCAGAAGGATTCTATCCACAACGATTAAAAATTGCAAAAGTAAAACCATTGTATAAAAAGGGCAATATGCATGAAGTGGGAAACTATAGACCAATAGCTTTATTATCGGTATTTTCAAAAGTAATAGAGACAGTCATGAAAAACGGAATTACAAATTATCTCGAGAAATTCAATCTACTGCCTGTAAACCAACACGGCTTTTGCAAAGGAATGAGTACAGAGTCAGCCATCACCCAATTCATTGAAAATATTGTTACAGCGCCAGATAGGAACAACAGTATGATAGGAATAAACTTGGACTTACCAAAGGCATTTGATACTGTCCAACATGATATCCTGCTAGACAAATTAGAATATGTCGGTATACGAGGAGTGGCAAAAAAGCGGTTTCCGTCATATCTTCATAATAGGAAACAGGTAGTAGAAATTGCAAGAACAAACAGTAAAAACCAAAGTATTGTTTACAGACCGGATATTCAGACTGTGCCAATTGGGGTACCACAGGGGATTGTTCTGGGTCTTCTCCTATTTCTTCTTTACATAAATGATATCAACATTCCAGTAAATGGTACCCAAATAACCCTGTTTGCGGATGTCACAAACATTGTAGTAACTGACATAAACCGGGTATTGCCAACATCTGCAACCAGAGTTATAGAATATTTGCAAAATTTGTTTGAAATGAAGAAATTAACCATAAATATCTCTAAAACCAATTATATCCATTACATGAAAACAAAGTCACCCTCTGCTCTGGATCTCAGAATGCAAAATAAAGAAATTGTGAGAGTTGCTACCACAAAATTCTTAAGTGTACATATAGACGAAAATTTAGACTGGAAATCCTACATCCTGTATCTCTCTCATAAGTTAAGCTCTGCTTGCTTTGCATTACGTGTTATTAGCTTTGTATGTAGTAGGGAATGTAGCAGAACTGTTTACTTTTCTTATACATTCTGCTATTGCCTACGGCCTCACCTTCTGGGGTCAAAATAACAAAAATCTCAAAACCATCTTAACCCTACAAAAACAAGGTGTTAGAGTAATTACCAACAGTTCAAGGCTAACTCCTTCAAACCAATTATTTCAACAGCCAAATGTTCTATCCCTACTGTGCCTCTATATACAAAAAAGTGCAATTAATGTAAAAAGAAATATTGACAATTTCCAATCCAACTCGAATCTACATACCTACAACACAAGAAAGTGCAATGACCCTCATATTAAAAGAGTTAACAAGGCTTTGGCGCAGAAACAAACAAATATGCAAGGAAGAAGGTTGTATAACAAACTATTGGTAAAGATAAAAGAAATAAAAAATTGTCTTCATTTAAAGAAGCAGTATTTAAATTTTTAATGACCAGCTGCTATTATAGTGTAAACGAATACCTGGAATAGCTCCATACAAAATAATTAGATTTATGTACTCTGTGACAATAGTAATTTTTATCTTACTGTTGCTATGATCTAAATAAATAATATCTACAAAAGTGTTAGAATTATTATATGTTATATCTAAATATCAACTGTGTATTCCATGTAAAAAGTCTTTCCCATACATTAATGTAATTAATCAAAATTGTACATGCTATTTCAGTGCTGTCAGATGTTGTGTAGTCTACTATGCACATTTGTATTGTGTAGAGTATTGTTCACGGATGAATAAACTACTACTACTACTACAACTACAAACTGACTGTCAATATTCATTATCCCAATGTTATGACTAATGAGATGTAGTGCACCTGTCTACTACTCGACGTAATAATTCTTATTGCCTTCTTTTGCAGTAATAGCATGTCCTTACAACCTGATGAGTGATCACAGAGCCTTAATCCATAGCTTGTATGGCTATGAAAGACATCATTTAAAGCTAGCAGATATTGGTCAGTAATTACGCATCTTAATCTCCTCACAAAGGTGACAGAGGCCACCAAAATGACAATTGTTTATTTCAGTATCATGTCTGAGATGCAGTTTTGTGACCGTTTTGTATTCTGTTTACAGGTAGCATATTTCCGTTTAAAAAATAAATTATTTAGGTGAGGTATGTTGTGGAAAGTACTTTCTCAAGGTGCATCTTCTGGTGGGGAAGTAGCAGAACCTTGACAGTTTGTGCTGTTTACCAAGAATTTATTTAATATTTCTAGCAATATTAAAGTTTCTTGCCTGTTTTAACTCCTCCTATCGTCTGCTGTTATAGTGCTTGTGCGGTGCTAGGGGAAGCAATATTTCTGTCATACCAGACGGCCATCCAAGCTGACTTGAGCATGGATCGACAAAGGTGTTGGCGCGGTACACTCGTGCACGTTATCCATGTATTAGAAAATATACCTTGTTATACGTGTGGCAGCACTGTCGTTAATCTGGGGCTAACCTCCTTGGTCTCTGCATAGGTATTTCTGTCGTCTTTGGTCGCGAAATCGAAGTGGGGAAGAAGTAGGTGAAGTGTACCGTAAAAGGTGTTGAGAATTACCGAAGTGAACGTAAAATCGTTAAACAATGTTGCATAAGTTGGGACAAGTTGCAGCAAGATCTGGCTCCTTGCGTTTAGGTAATTTTGTTTTGTCATTTATGTGTTTATTTTCGGATTTAGTGTCTTATTAAGATAGTTCTAATTTAGGAAGCTGGAGTAGTAATGATCTGTACGAATGATTTGCGGTTTGCTAATTTAATGTTTTTTGCCAGGAGTGTCGAGGGCTTACCATCCACCAGCAGACTTTAAGCCACAATCTATGGACGATTTACCGGTGCCGCAAGGCTCTTGGCAGGCGAACTACGAAGAGAAACAACGCAGATATAATACGCACTTATTCGGAGGCATAGCATTTGCCGCATTTTCATTGCTTGTGGTAAGTAATTTTTTTTTTTTTATGGGAGAAAAAGAAACTTTTTTTGATGCGTTTAATAGTAGCCGTGTTTTAAGATTAAATGAGTTCAGTATTTTTGTAAAGACTGAATTATTCTTTCGTTGATTTTCATCCACGGTAAAATATTTTCAGTCGTACCTGTAAATTTTAATCTACCATTTCTACAGTAAGTGAAATGGTGTACTTGGCGGAAAAAATATGTGCAGTGTGCTCCCTCAACTCCCATCTTCCTTCTAGACAACATGAAATTGAGTTTTACTCTGTTACTACAGTCTTCATTATTTGTAAATGCAGATATTTGCACATATTTAGCAATTGCAGTACTGCTTTCTGGTAGCTAGTTTTTTACAGTATAGTGCTGAATAATTTTTATTTTGAAAGTAGTATTAATTTTCATTACCATTATTTCGTTCTGAGTCTTCCCTTTTTATTTTTCAGGCAAAGAACTCTGGACTGTTTTACATGAACTGGGCTCCACCTGAATTGAAGAAGGAATAGATTATCTTAGTTAAATAGTAATGTTGTATATATGTAACTATTTATTTATTAATTTATGACCTAGCTGTTTATTGTATGTTCTGTTTCACTGATGATTAAAATGATTCGTGTTATGAAGCTGATGTGTGCTGGCAAACATCTCGTACAAATGTTCCTTCTATTTCAACATGACTGCGGGAACGGTAGTTCAGTTTTTCAAGTTTTAGTTGTTCATTTAGTTTTTTTGATCTGAGTTCAAGAGCAGAAGTCATAGTCTAGAAAAATGTAGATTAATACATTTCTACTGGTTTCATAATCGGGTAACTCTAGTTGAT
This sequence comes from Schistocerca americana, assembly GCF_021461395.2. NCBI lineage: Eukaryota > Metazoa > Arthropoda > Insecta > Orthoptera > Acrididae > Schistocerca > Schistocerca americana. The sequence continues at coordinate 850,528,916 of NC_060130.1, read as the reverse complement.
TGTCTCCCCCTCCCCCCCCCTCCCACCCCCTACCGTCAAAAACACTCCTGCCTGGGTTCTGTCATATTACATAGCTTTACTAATTTATTTTATCGAAATCTTTTATCCTTTAGTATTGACTACTGAGAGATGGATGAAATTTGTGACTAATCTGCTTCAGCCTAGGTGATGTAGGATCTCAACTATTACAGTTGTTTCTGAATTGAACTTTTTGTATGAAGCTCATGCAGAAAATATTGAAACTGTGTTGTGAGTAGAAATATTCTGTCCATGGAAATTTTTATTTATCCCAGGGCAGAAGTAAAATATTAGACACAGTCTAGGAACTAATATGATTGCATGACTATTGTGGAAAGGACTGGATTATGTTTGAAATAAACTAGACCAGCAGCCACACTATATTTTAGAAGAAAAGTCCAGTATTACTAGAGCTTTCCACTTCAGTTTTAAATCTTCAAAATTTAACCTTTATATACTTATGCTCCAGGATGTTCTTGTAATCTGTCATGATTTTTGTTAAGTAGTTGCAGGAAAGCTTTATTTTTAAAGCAGTTTGTTCTGATAAGTTTGGAATTAATTTGGTTAGTGTACATATTATGAAACCAGTAATGTATTTTGAACAGTGTTAATAATTTTCAAACTAGTACTACATGCAGAGACCTGCAGATAAAACTTCATAAGCTTGGAAAATGCATATATACATACACAGCATAGCCAAAGTTTAGAATTCCTAATTTACAGCATTGTGAACTTTCTTAAAGACGTTTTGTTACTTTGGGCTCTTTGATACTACTACTCTTATGGTGGTGGAAGTGCTGATATTGTCAAAAATATGAAGTGTGCAATGAGCTACCACTTAAAAGTACATTATCAGTAAAGACTATTAGGCTTCTGTGAGTTTCAGTCCACATGACCACACTGTAGCACAGATGCAATATGACTACTCAGCAACTGTGAACGCCACTGCATTTTATCTTATGTTGGTGGGGGGTGGGGTACCTGCAAAGAACCTACGGCAAACTGCAGTAGTAATCAGGTCAGTATAGCCCCACTCACACTATCTGAAATTGTGTACATGTTCTAAAGTTATAAATGAAACAATAAGCAGTAGTGTATACAGTGAAAGGAGATCCATGACATGTTACTGCTTTGCACATCTACCACGAACAATTGTAATGTTTTGTACACGTCCTTATGGCAATAACACCATTGCTGTACACCTATAAACAACTTGGTTTTAGTCATGTAGCTCAATACTGCCAGTATTTTGTGCTTAAAAGTTGGCAACGTGGCTTCCACTTGTTGTGACTCACTTATCGTAGAAAGCGGGGTAGTTTTTTTGTCGGTGTACTTATTTGCTGCAAATCATTTGCCATCAGGTGAGTGAGCAAAATCCTTTTCCGACATCCTGGAGTTTCCATTGTCATAATTTCTCGAGAACAGTTTCTTTTTGAAAGTTGTTGCTTTTGTAATTACATTATTTAGCTAATGATTATGTATGACCAATAATATTAAATTTTTATTGAGAAGGAAGAAAAATAGTTACAAATGTGAAGCAATAATTAAATAAATTGCACTGCTTTAGATAACTTTCAGCTGGTTATGAGAAATATAGATGCATTATTGAGCCACATGTCAGACAAAAAGAAACGTTTAGTAGTTTGTGGAGATTTCAATGTAGATTTCTTAGAAGATACTGACAGGAAAAACGAACTAGTCAGTCAGACTTCAGTAGTTAAGTTTCCAAGTCGTGCAGCCGGATCCTGATTGATTGCATACTATATTTATACACAGTGCTCAGGCTAAAACAATGAATATATACTCAATAGTTAATGGGATATCTGATCATGGTTTTACAATTAATGGAAATAAACAATATAGCACCTTATAGCCCTGAGGCAGGCTCATACAATGCAGTGAGGTTTGTTAATGGGAACAGAATAGCCTTTTTTTAAAAGTTGAAACTTGTGATATGGGATGAGTTATATTGGAAAGAGGTGCCAATGTCATTCAATTTATTACATAGTGAAATTTTCTCAGTAAATGAAAGTAGCTTTGTCAAAGAAATTATCCTGACAATCCATTATAAAACAAGCCTAATCAATGCATGCAAATAGTGTAATTGGATAGATGAAAAATCTACTTGCCAAGCTTTGGCGGCAGCAGCAGTACTTGTCTCATCCTGTCCGGTAAGTCTCCCCTGACCCATGGTCTGGGCAACTTTTCTGAAGTCCACCCATTTTGTAAACCTCACCAGTCCTTTTTTTTCCCCTACCCCTCTTCCTTCCCCTTCAAACCTTCTGCCAGATGGAGTAGTTGCTGACTCCAAAAGCTTGCAAATTTCAGTACCTTTATGTGTGTGTTCTCCTGCCACACTTGGTGAGTGGATTTTTTTATCTATACAGTTACATTATACTTTCATAAAAAAGAAGAAAGCCATGGTGGAAATTACCTACATACGTACTCCACACTCAACTGTACGGTGCATTGCTGAGGGTATCTTGTACCACTGCTAGTCATTTTCTTTCCTGTCCCAATAGCAGACAGAACAAGGGAAAAGGGACTGTCTACATGCCTCTGTACTAGACTTAATTTTTCTTATCTTGCCTTCGTGGTCCTTACATGAAATGCACATTGGTGACGGCAGTCAGATTCAAATGCCATTTCTCTAAATTTTCTCAATAGTGTTGTTCCTTGAAAAGAATGTTGTCTTCCCTCCAGGAACTCCCATTTGTCTTCCTGAAGCATCTCCATAATACTTGCATCTTGTTCGAATCTACTGGTAACAAATTTAGCAGAATTGCTTCAATGTCTTCCCTTAATCCAACCTAGTACCGATCCCAGACACACTAGCAGTACTCAAGAATTGGTCACACTAGTGTCCTGTATGTGGTCTCTTTACAGATGAACCACACTTTCCTAACACTCTCCCATAAACCAAAATCAACCATTCACCTTCCCTATTACAATCCTTACATGTCCTTTCCATATCGTTCTGCAATGCTGTGCCTAAATATTTAATCAAAAGTGACTGCGTGAAGCAGCACATTACTACATCCACATCTATACTCTGCAAACAACCATGAGGTTTGTGGCAGAGGGTATGTCCCATTGTACCAGTTATTAGGGTTTCTTCCTTTTATGTTTACATATGGCGTGTGGGAAGAATGATTGTTCAAATGCCTCTTTGCATGCAGTAATTATTCTGATGTTATCCTCGTGATCCCTATGTGAGCGATTCGCACTGGCTTGTAGTATATTCCTCGAGTAATTATTTAAAGCTGGTTCTTGAAACTTTGTTAATGGACTTTCTCGGAATAGTTTGTGTGTATCTTCAAGAGTCTTTTAGTTCGGTTCCTTCAGTATCACTGTGACTCTCTTCCACAGATTAAACAAATCTGTGACCATTTGTGCTGCCCTTATTTGTATATGTTATATATCCACTGTTTGTCCTATCTGGTACTGGTCCCACATACTTAAGCAATATTCTAGAATGTGTTGCACGAATGATTTGTAAGCAGTCTCCTTTGTAGACTGATTGCACTTTCCCAATATTTTACCAATAAACCAAGTTCTACCACCTGCATTACCCAGAACTCAGCCTATATGATCATTCCATTCCATTTCATATCCCTACAAAGTGTTACACCAAGGTATTTGTATGTATTGGCCGATTCAAACTGTGACTCACTGATATTATAATCATAGGCTTCTATGTTTTTCATTTTATGGAGTGCACAGTTTTACATTTCTGAACATTTCAACCATGTTGCCAATCTTTCCACCACTTTGAAATCTTATCAAGATCTAAATATTTAGGCAGCTTCTTTCAGATAGTACTTCATTATAGATAACTGCATCATCTGCAAAACTCCCAGTTTTACCATTAATATGGTCTCCAATTTCATTAATATACAACATGAACAGCAAGGTTCCCACCACACTTCACAGGGAGGGGGGGGGGGGGGGAGGTACATCTGAAGTTACTTCTACATCTGACGTTGACACTCCATCCAAGATAACATGCTGCATCTTCCCTACCAGAAAGTCCTCAGTCCAGTCATAAATTTCACTTTTGACAAGAAGTGTAGGTGTGGTGCTGAGCCAAATGCTTTTCGGAAGTCAAGAACTACAGCACTTACTTGGTTGCCTGGATCCATAATTTTTTGTATGTCATGGGAGAAAAGTGCGAGTTGGATTTCATAAGATCGATGTTTTAGAAATTCTTGCTGATTGACACTGAGGAAGTCATTTAGTTCAAGATACATCATTACATTTGAGCTCAAAATATGTTATAAGATTCTACAACAAATCAATGTCGAGGATACTGCATGGAAGTTTTGTAGATCACTTCTACTGCCCTTCCTGTAGATGGGAGTGACCTGTGCTTTTCTCCAAGAACTGGACACAGTTTTTTGTTTGAGGGATATATGATAGAGTGTAGGTAGAAGAGTGGCTAACTCAGCCACAAATTCAGTACAGAATCTGACAGGCATTCCATTGGGTGTTGGACCTTTGTTCAATTTTAATGATTTCAGCTGTTTATCAACACCACCAACACAAATACTTATTCTATTCATCTTTTCTGTGATATGAGGATTAAATTAGGAATATTTTCCTGGGTTTTCATTTATAAAGGAACATTTGAAAATCGAATTAAGCATTTTAGCTTTTGCTTTGCTACCCTCAGTTTCAGTTCCTGTCTCTTTCATTAGAGACTAAGACACTAACTTTGGTGTCACTAACAGCCTTTACACATGACCAGAATTTCATTGGATTCTGTGACTGATCATTTGACAATATTCTGCTATGGTATTCACTGAAGGCATCGTGCATTGCCCTCTTGACAGCCAAATGCGTTTTGTTCAGCATGTCTCTATCTATAGTCATAAGCTTTGTTTTACACCTATTATGAGGTAATCTCTGTTTCTTTAAAAGTTTCTTTACAGTGATTGTATACCATGGAGTTTCCCTCCCTTTATGAACTGTTCTACTGGGTACATATCCATCCAGTGTATAGTCAACTATTCTTTAAACTTTGGCCAGAGCTCCTATATGTGCTCCTGTCCAGTGCTGAAAGTTTCAAGTTCCTCATTGAGATATGACACTGCTGATTTTTTTATCTAGTTTACTGAATATGTCTATCTTTTTGCTCATTTCAGTTGCCCTTTGCACTTTGGTAATCATTGTAGCCACAACTGTGTCATGGTCACTGATACAAGCTTTGATGTGGACATTCTCAGAGACGTCAGGTTTATTTGTTGCCATTAAGGCCAATATATTTCCATTTTGAGTTGAGTTCCTATCTGTCTGTTCTAGGTAGTTTTCAGAGAAGGCATTTAGTAAACTGCGACAGGATATCTTATTGTGCACGTCATTAACAAAATTGTAATTTTCCCAATTAATTGTTGGATGATTAAAGTCTCCACCAGTGATTACAGTATGATTGGGTAACGTACAACTGAACTGAGATTTTCTCAAAAGTTTTTGGTTACATCAGGAGATGAGTCTGGTGGGTGACAGAAGGATCCAGTTATCAGTTTATGCCCACCCTTAGTCTTGCCCAGACAATCTCACACTCAGTTTCAATTTCTACCTTGGTGAATGTAAGTTTTTTGTCTACTACGAGAAATACACCACCTCCATTTTCCATTTGTGCATCCTTTCATGTACACTCAAATTTTTTCCAAAAATCTCACAGCTTTCCGTGCCTACTATTATGTGAGCTTCACTGCTTTTCATGAGTGCTTCAAACTCTGGCACTTTGTTGCAAATACTTCAACAGGTTACCATTAGGATTTTAATACTCTCACCTGTGGGTGGCATTTCTTTCGACCTTAACTGATACTTCTGGGTTTCTTACGGCTATCATTATCTGGATTCTATGGAGAGTCGCCTAATGTAAAAAGCCCATGTGCGCATCCCAGACACAGTCAGCTACATGAGTAGCAGCCTCTGATGTGTAGTGCACATCTGACGCATTTAGGGGGACCCTACAGTTCTGAACCCTATGGCACAAGTCCAGGAAGCTGCAGCCTAGCTTGTCAGAGAACTTTCGAAGTATCTGGTTCAGTCTTTCTACTCGATTCAGATCTAAAGGGTCCCGATCAGTTCTGAGGCGACTGCTGCAAGCTGCGAGCTTCATTGAAACTCCTTGCACAAGGCTGGCCTACTCTTCCAGTCACTGGAATGACCCAAGAATGGCCTCAGAGCCCAGATGACAGGCATCATTTGTTCCAGTGTGTGCCACAATCTGCAATTGGTTGCACCCTGTTCCATCAAATGCCAGGTGGAATAGCTTCGTCAACATGTTTCATGAAGCCCTCAGGCATACAAACTGAGTGCATCTGGTACGTTTGCTGTCCCTTGCTACAATTTCCTAAGGGGTACCATCAGTCGCCATATGTTTGAACTGCCGATGGTTAATAGACCTATACCATTTTGCATTTGCTTTGAGTTTAATTGTAGTTGTTAGTGAACCTGAAAACGGAGTTAATTTACTATAAATGCAGATAATATATAGGGCTACTTCTCTTAAAGGGAAAGCTAGATGTGACACAATATGTTACATGGAAAATGATCTGCAATAACTAAATCGCAAATGCTGATTTGTTACAAAATTTTTCATAGATTATGGAAAGGACAATTGTAGCGTCTGAAAATTCTCAAAAACTAATGTTGTATCCGAACGTTGTGTGTGTTTATCCTACTGGTCTGCATTAACCTAGAATTTTCTACATTAAGAGAGAGCTGCCATTTATCACACCAGCTAAAAATTTTGTCTAAGTCATCTTGCATCCTCCTACAGTCACTCAACAGTAATGCCTTCCCGTACGCCACAGCATCATCAGCAAACAGTCACCGATTGCTGCTCATCCTGTCCTGTACACCATTTATGTATATCGGAAACAACAGCAGTCCTATTACCCTTTCCTGGTGCATTCCTGATGATAACCTTGTCTCTGATGAACACTCACCATGGAGGACAACATACTGGGTTCTCTTACTTAAGAAGTCTGCGAGCCATTCTCATACCTGGGAACGTATTTTGTATCCTCATACCTTTGTAACATTCTGCAGTGGGGCACTGTGTCAAATGCTTTTTGGAAATCTAGGACTGTGGAATTTGCCTGTTGCCCTTTATCCATAGCTTGCAGGATACTGTGTGAGAAAAGGGCAAGCTCAGTTTCTCACAAGTGGTGCTTTCTAATAGTGTGCTGATTCATGGACGTAAACTTTTCTGTCTCAGGGAAATTTATTATATTTGAACTGAGAATATGTTCAAGAATTCTGCATCAAACCGATGTTAAGGTTACTTCTCTGTAATTTTGCGGGTCTGTTCATTTACGCCTCTTATATACAAGAGTCATCTGCGATTTTTACAGGTTGCTTCAGACTTTGTGCTGGCCAAGAGATTCGTGATAAATGCACACTAAGTTAGCGGCCAATGCCATAGACTTTTCTTTGTAAAACTGAATTGGGATTCAGTCAGGATGTGGTGACTTATCTTCTTTCAACTCTCAGTTGTTTCTCTATGCCAGGGATGCTTATTACTATGTTCTGCATATGAGAGTATGTGTGATGATCAAACAGTGTTATGTCTGTACAATTCTCCTGTGTGAATGATACCTTAAAATATGAAATTTAAAACTTTGACTTTCCTTTTGCTATCTTCTACTGCCACACCAGACTGGTCAATGAACGAATGAATGGATTGAAGCCTGTGACCCACTTAGCGATTTTATGTAGGACCAGAATTTTTTAGACAAGATCTTAAGCTAACGTGTAACGGTAATAGTTGTAGGCTTCTTGCATCGACCTTTTTACAGAAGTTTTGAATTTATATTAACTTTTGCGTGTTATCATTTGCACATTCTCTTTTGAACTGAGAGTGCAACAGCCGTTGCATCCCTCAGCATTTTTCAAATTTTATTGTTAAATCAACTTTTCTGTTCTTAATGCACTTACTAGGCACATATTCTCCAGAGTAGGATTTACCATCTATTTAAACTTTGCCCCTTCTAGCTCTGTGTCCATCATACTGGAACTAAATTATCTCAGTTAGTTGTCTTAAGTGGGATACTAACAACTGCTTATCTGTTCTTTCTAGCAGAAACAGTCTCCTAGCTGTCTTGCGTGATTTATTAACTTTAGTAACCACAGTCATTACAATAACGTCATGGTCACAAATCGCTGTCTACTGACACCGTTAACAAGATCGGCCTGTTTTTGGCTACGAGGACTAAAATATTTCCATTGCATTTGGGCTGTTGAACTAACTGCTCAAGAGCATTTTTTGGAAAACGTGTTGATAGTTAGTTTGCAAAACTGTCTGTACCTCCTGCAGTGAATCCATAGATATACCAGTCTATAATTGCGTGATGGGCGTATTTCTGCACTATTAACTATAGACTTTATTCGAATGACTAAAACCGTCACAGCACAATTGGGTGGCCAGAAAAGCATTTAGCGATTAGCTTGATTTCACCTAGACGTGTTACATGCAGCTGATAACTTCCGTACCATATTTAGTTTTGATCTCAATAGAGATAATATTTTTGTCAGTTGCAATGAACACTCCGTCTCCTATGGCATCTGATTTATCTTTTTGATATATGTTCCACGAATTCCTAAATATCCCAGAGCTTTCTACTTCAGGTTTCGACCAGCTCTCGGTCCGAGAATAATTTTGGCGTGAGAAGTTTCATAGAGGGAAGTAAATTTGGGAGCTTTATTACAGATACTTCGAGAATTTAATGTTAAAAATTTGGCAGTTGAAGTTTCATTGCTCTGAATGCAGTCTGATTTCGCTCTCCGCATATTGTCTGGCGAGCGTTCATCAGAGTACTGAAACTATCGCCTAGCTTGAAAAATCCCCATGTGCACTCTACAAGTATTCTGCAGCCCGTGTAACTGCTTCCTTTGTGTAGTATTTCCCTGATCTATCAAGGGAAGTCGTACAATTCACCACTCAATAACGCAGGTCCAGAAATCTGCAGCCAAGACCATCGCAGAATCGGCAAAACATTTGGTTGAGCCATAAGTGCTATTTCACCAAGGGGACCCATAACGAATGCATTACCTCTCGCCACTCGACCTACTGTGAGAGCAGATTGACCCCATTGGGTACCCTAGCAGGTGCCTCGGCAGTAGAGCCTATGGACAAAAAAAGCAAAACCTGAGGATTACCATGCAACACACCAGATTTTCCCCCACTATTATACCCCAAGGCAGCAGCCTGAACATTGCTGACCATAACCAGAATCACATTCAGCTGTTTGTGAACTGTGGCCAGCTCCCCCTGAATCTGTATGCAGCATGCACACATCCTATCTGTCCTAGTACTAATAACTAAATAATTGAATTTAAGAGTACAGGCAGTGTAGCAGTATTGGGAGGAAGACCCCAGCTAAGGTTGTTTGGCCGTCTTGTAAAGATGTTTTTATTTGACGCCATTTTGGCAACTTGTGGATGGAAGATGATGCTAAGGGAAACAAAATCTCATGTAAGAAAAAAGTGTAAATTTATATAAACCCCAGAATAAATCAAGATACAACATTACTTGAGTACTATGAAAAATAGTGCAGTATTTTAAGGGAAGTTGTTAAAATGTCCAGGAGTATGCCTGTCCTGTCAGAAATAAATAATTCTGATAATATGAGTAGTAGTATGTAGGTTATTGTTAAAAACACGGAACAGGACAGACAGTCAGTGTACAAGTTACCATAACAAATAAACTAAACGACAACTTTGTGGTTGATAATTCACAAGTTTAAATTAATTTTAACAATCACTTTTTAAATGTCCCAGCTAAAATAGGATTAAATGGTTCAGTTGAAGAAGCAAAAGAATATATTAAAAAATGTCATTCCATAAACAGTTACGCAACTAGAAGTAGCACCAGAATTCTGAAAAGTTGCTCTGGCTTAATAAATAATGTCTTTATGATGTACATAATGCATTACTGGCACGGGGAATTTTTCCAGGCAGATTCAAATATGCAATTGTTAAATCTCTCTATAAGAAAGATGACACTGAAGACTTAAATAATTATCATACAGTTTCCTTACTGACACCTTTTTTTCAACATATTCGAAACAGTAACGTAGTCTCATATTTAAGTAGAAACAATTTGCTTAGAATATTGCAGTTTGGATCCAGAAGGTTGCCTGACTCAGCGTATTATTTATTCATCTACCCAACAAAAATTATAAGCATTAAATAATAAAATACAGCCGGTTGGTATTTATTGTGATTTTTCCAAGGGATTTGATTGTGTAGATCGTGTTACACTCTCTGAAACTTAAGTGTTATGGAATTGATGTCTCTGCACATAACTGGTTTGTATCATATGTAACAAACAAATGCAAAAAGTTATGCTGCATAATTTAAACAATGTTGGAAAGGTGGAAAATTTTAGTGGCTGAGGAGAAATTACAATGGGAGCCCCACAGGGTTCACTTCTAGGTCCCCTCCTGTTCTTTATACACTGACAAAAAAATAATAAAAAAAATTGCAACACCAAAAAATAGTTAATGTAGAGTAATAAAATTTCAGGAATACGTTAGTCTAGGTAACATAAGTGATGAATGTTGTAATATCACAGGCTAGTGAGTGAGATATCCCATTGCAAATTTGAAACGCCGGTACACTAATAACGGGTGTAACCATCACAATGTTGAGTGCAAGCATGCAAACATACATGCATTGTGTTGTATAGGTGCTGGACAACAGTGGTATATGGGCAAGCATTAGAAGCCCCCTGGATAAGCCATTGCAGTTGTGAAATTCTGGCACACAAGTAACCAATGTAAGAGCCACAATGGCGAATGAATGCAAACGTGTGCAAGTTGTGTTGTACAGGTGCTTGGTCAGTACAGGGACAGTAATGCTGGTTGTGGATGACACTGGAGTTGTCATCCAATGATGTCCGATATGTGCTTGGTTGGAAACATAACTAATGATCGAGCAGGCCAAAACAATGTGTAGACATTCTGTAGAGCATGTATTGTTACAACAGTGGTATGTGGGCAAGCATTACCTTGTAGGAAAACACCTCCTGGAATGCTGGGCTCCATAAGGTTCTCTTTCGGTGCAGTGACCGTGGAATATAAAATTATAAAGAACATAACAACCAGTCGCAGAAACATAATTTATTTATCTTGTTGCAAATCAATTTCGACTGATATCAGTCATCATCGGTGCATTTTTCTAACTGACACATGCCATAAGTAGAAGTACTGTCCTTGGCAGATTTCTTCCCTGGAGGGAAGCTGACGCTCTTTTCGATGAACACTATTGAGAAAATTTAGAGAATCGGCATTTGAATCTGACTGCTGAACAATTCTATTGCTGCCAACATACATTCCGTGTAAGGACTGTAAAGTTAAAATATGAGAAACTACGGCTCATATCAAGGCATATAAGCAGTCATTTTTCCCTCACTGTATTTGCAAGTGGAACAGGAGAGGAAATGACAAGCAATGGTACAGGGTACCTTCTGCCACACACCGCATGGTGGTTTGTAGTGTATCTATGTAGATGTAGATGCAAATTTCCCCCTTCTTCTCATGTAAGATTTTGATTCCCGTAGCATCATCATCGACACACAAGTCGCTGAAGTGGTGTCTAATAAAAAGACTTGCACTTGGCAGCCGAACAACCCAGCTGGAGGCCTCCTGGCCCATAATTCCATACAATGCTGTAAATGTTTCATAACCTTCAACATTTTGTGAAATGAAGCATTTATAATGAACCAGTTCCTCTTTTCCATTTCCAATTTGATGTTACTAGAATAAGTCTGTGTAAATCTTTGTGTAGCTTCTTTAATGTCATTGTCAGACTCCATTGGGAACACGTCATCAAACCATAACAAAAAGATAACTTTTTTGCAAACATTTATAGGGTGAGAAAGCTCTGCACATAAGTTATCAAATGTAGGTAAGCTTCAATACTGAACTTGTCTCGCCGCGCGGGATAGTCACGTGGTCTGAGGCATCTTGTCACAGTCCACACGGCTCCCTCCATCGGAGGTTCAAGTTCTCCCTCGGGCATGGGTGTATGTGTTGTCCTTAGCATAAGTTAAAGTTAGATTAAGTAGTGCATAAGCTTAGGGACCGATGATCGCAGCAGTTTGGTCCCATAAGACCTTACCACAAATTTTTTGAACTCGTCTCTTCCACAACACAGTTTCTTTTGTGTTAGTGTTGTTATTTTCTTCTGGACATATGAATGCTTTCATCAGATCACCTAGTCCACAACAGATTTCTTGTACCATATCCTCATGTACCCCCAAGCTCCCATCACTACCAAAAATCAGCTACAAAGAGCACCCCCTTCCCTCACACTGGAGTGGAACAAGTGAACTGCACTATGTGATCAAAAGTATCCAGACACATGGCTGGAAATGACTTACATGTTTGTGGCACCCTCCATTGGTAATGGTGGAATTCAGTATGGTGTTGGCCTTGATGACAGCTTCCACTCTTGCAGGCATACATTCAGTCAGGTGCTGGAAGGTTTCTTGGGGAATGGCAGCCCATTCTTCATGAAATGCTGCATTGAGGAGAGGTATCAATGTCAGTCAGTGAGGCCTTGTGCAAATTTGGCATTCCGAAACATCCCAAAGATGTTCTATAGGATTCAGGTCAGGACTCTGTGCAGGCCAGTCCATTACAGGGATGTTATTGTTGTGTAACCACTCTACCACAGGGCATGCATTATGAACAGGTGCTCGCCATCCCCAAATTGCTCTCCAACAGTGAGAAGCAAGAAGGTACTTAAAACATCAATGTAGGCCTGTGCTGTGATAGTGCCATGCAAAACAACAAGGGGTGCAAGCCCCCTCCATGAAAAACATGACCACACCATAACACCACAGCCTCCGCATTTTACTGCTGGCACTACACACGCTGGCAGATGATGTTCACTGGCCATTCGCCATACCCACACCGTCCCAGTGGATCATCACATTGTGTAACATGATTTGTCACTCCTCACAATGTTTTCCCACTGTTCAATCATCCAATGTTTACGCTCCTTACACCAAGCGAGGTGTCGTTTGGCATTTACCGGCGCGATGTGTGGCTTATGAGCAGCTGCTCAAACATGAAATCCAAGTTTTCTTGCCTCCCGCCTAACTGTAATAGTACTTCTAGTGGGTCCTGATGCAGTTTGGAATTCCTGTGTGATGGTCTGGATAGATGTCTGCCTATTACACATTACGGATAGATGTCTGCCTATTACACATTACAACCCTCTTCAACTGTCGGCGGTTGCTGTCAGTCAACAGACGGGGGCGGTCTGTACGCTTTTGTGCTGTACGTGTCCCTTCACATGTCCACTTCACCATCACATCGGAAACAGTGTACCTAGGGATGTTTAGGAGCGTGGAAATCTCACGTACAATCGTATCACACAAGTGACACCCAATCACCTGACCACGTTCGAAGTCCATCAGTTCCGCGGAGCGACCCATTCTGCTCTCTCACAATGTCTATCGAGTACTGAGGTCGCTCATATGGAGTACCTTGCAGTAGGTGGCAGCACAACCCACCTAATATGAAAAATGTGTTTTTGGGAGTGTCCGGATACTTTTGATCACGGAGTGTATGACCTTCTTCAGGGATTTCATTACCTCTCATCGTGCCCTGAAATGAGCAACATCTTACCCAACATCCTACCCACCCCTTCCTGAAATGGCGTTTCATCTCCTATTCAACCCACACAACATCCTAGTCCATCCCTATGCCACTCCCACTCCCAACCCCTTGCCACAGGGATCATATCCCTGTGGTAGACCTGGGTGCAAGACCTGCCCAGTCCATCCTCCTTGTACTTCCTACTCCAGTCCTGTCCCAAGCTTATCCTTCTCCATCTGAGCCCAGGCCACCTGTGAAAGCAGCCATGTCATATGCCAACTCTGCTGCAAACACTGCACAGATTTTTATGTTGGAGTGACTACCAATCACTATCCACCAAGGTGAATGACCACTGCCAAACTGTTTCCAAAAACAAAGTTGACCATCCTGTGGCACAACATGCAGCTGAGCACCAAATGATTAATTTCAATGACTGCTTCACAGCCCAGGCCATCTGGATCCTTCCCTCCATCACCAACTTCTCTGTGCTATGCAGATGGCATTTGGCCTTACAACTCATCCTCCACTCCTGCAATCAACCTTGCCTTAATCTCTGCAAACCCATTATTGCCACACTCTTCACCCAACAGTTTCCTCTTCTTCCAAGCTATCTGCACTCCCATTTCATGCCCCACACCACCTTCAGTGTGCTGTGCTCCCCACTGTCTCCAATAACTGCGCATCACGTGCCTAACCCTTGTACCTGCAGCCTCCCTCTACCCATCCCGCCTAACACAATCCTGTACCATATCCTACTTCATTTGTTTAAATGCAGCACCAGCACTGTTCATCCCGACCACACAGAAACACAGGTGCCAGCGCACGTGTGCATTCTGTGTGTTGTGAGGTAATGGGCAACTCGTGGTGCCCGGGAAATATTTTAAGTTCAGAGTTGGCAGCCACCGCTCGGGCCACTCTGCAAGCTGCAGCTCATTAGCAACCACATGATTCCACACAACAGCCGTATCACATGGTCCAGCTGAGCACGTGACTGGGAATTCCATGGTGATGTTGTGTTGATGAAGGAGACATGCCGGGAGTGCCGAAGATGGTGGACTTTGTGAAACCTTAATGGCAGACATTTCACAGTTCGTATAGAAATTAATAGTAGCCAGATGAATCATGATACCTCGAAAAGAAACGTGTACATTACCATTATTTGCATGATGATTCTGATGGTGAAATCAGATTTTCAATATCTTTATTAGTTTGAAGTTTAGTATCTGATGATAAATTATACAAGTAACACCCAGCAGTGAATTTCCAAAATCTGTATGGTTCATCCGATTTTGTCGATCGACATGTTTTTAGAAAGCTATTAGTGTAAACCTAAATTGGTATAAATTACAGGCATGTAATTTGAATAGCACATGAGTTATTGGAGGTCAAAGTGGCCGATTACTATCGATCGCATCAGGCCATAAGTACTCCACAGTTACACGAAAAAACGGTAGCAGCATGCTTATAAATATATTTATTTATCTGTGTCTTTGTTTGTATCCGATTTATATTATTCATGAAGAAATTGGTCAATTATTTACTGTGTTTTAGAAAGCACAGAGACATTAGGCTACTGGCTTACTTCTGTTCCATTCCTTTCATATATGTTTATTTAATTTGTTTACGTATTTAATAATGTGTGTTAGAGTGTGTTTATGGTCCAGCCATAGGAATATTTATTTAATTTCAAGTTATTTAAATGTAAATCCAGTATTTTGAATGTGTTTCATTATGTTTGTGAGTGTGCGTTATCTTGGAGACAGGGCGGGAGTGCTCTAGCCAATCACAGTAATCGTTCCAAAAAGGGCACGCGGAGAGACTGTACGGAAGTGGGGAAGGAGCTTCATTTCGAGAGAGGACAGGGGAGTTCTAGACAGTATGGGAGAGTCCTGGACAGTATGATGCAGTGGACGCACAACTGCGGGAAAGACTCGGAGAGTGGAGCAGTTTGCGCATGGCCGCGGGAGATAGAAGTATTTCGTAGTGCCGTCTTTTGCACTTGTTGTTAGGTTTCCGTGGCTTCTGCAGTGAAGATGTGGTATGCATTTAGAAGTGAATATCTCACGAGCTATGTTGTTGTTCATAACTAATTACGTGAAGTAGGAATCTATTGTTTCCCTGTTATTCAACTTATATTTTATTTAATTGCTTGACCATCAACACAAATAAGTATTTTACAGTAATAAATGGCATTCTTGAAGGTACTTGTGCTATCATACTCATCATTTAAAGTCGTTAAAATAGTACCTGCATATTTTATTTAATGGCAATCTTTCATTTATGAATTTCTATGTCACATTCAAAATTCACAATTGCTGAGTGATAGGAACCTTCGATGATTCGATTCATGTGTATATTTATATTGTGTACTGTAGACTCAGCAGTATATGGCTTGTAATGCGGCAACTATCTATCCAAGCCTCTAGACAGCGAAGCCAGCCAAAACTTTTAATATTTCAACTCTTAGTCTGAGGGTACGTAGTTGAGGGCAACACACCTTCAAATTGTTTTATTAGAATGTTCGCTGTGTGTGTGGGGGAGGAGGGGGGTGTTCGTGCGCATGTGAATCCTGTTATTGTTACTTTTTGTAAGAATTTCTTAACAATGTTTATCTGACTACAATTGCACCCTTAATTTGACATGGCCTATTGGCCTATTAAGACAATTCCCATCTTCAGCAGTATCCTGCAAGGGCACTTGAAAACTAGTTGACACCACTTTGACTGAGACACAGATTTTTATAATGTGTTTAGAGCCGTGCTGATGCCCATAATTTTTCTGGTTATTATTTTGATTTTTGACGACTATTTCACTGTGCATATATTCAGTATTGTCCTTTTTTGTTAGCACGGATGTATTTAGGTATGTGACACTGCACAGTAATCGTTCCAAAAAGGGCACGCGGAGAGGCTGTATAGAAATGGGGAAGGAGCTTCATTTCGAGAGAGGACAGGGGAGTTCTAGACAGTACGGGAGAGTCCTGGACAGTATGATGCAGTGGACGCACAATTGCGGGAAAGACTTGGAGAGTGGAGCAGTTTGCGCATGGCCGCGGGAGATAGAAATATTTCATAGTGCCATCTTTTGCACTTATTTTTTAAGTAAAATTTTAAAGTGCATTACACCAGCATTCAGGCATTTAATAATTTACTGGCAAAGTGTTGAAAAATATTCCTACCTGTCATTAAACTCCTGTTTTACTGCTAGTCCACCTGTAGAACATCTTCCGTGTACAAGGGCATTAATCACGTAGGCTATGATGTGAGATAGCTCTCCACATAATCAAACAGCCTACGAGATCTCATGTGTGATATGTTGTTCAATTCTTCATTCTTTCATGGCTATGCTGGTGCCTTACTCAACACAACATTTTTTCACGTGGTTCCTAACTTAAAATTAAGGTATGAAATTTGAGTACAAACTGGTCATAGTGAAGTTAATTTGGTTGCATCTGTTATAATCTACTCAATTTCCAACACTCTACTTCCAGTTCACGGTAGTGGTATGGGTGGATGATGTAGGGTAAGTGGTGCCACATGTTGAAAGAAAGCTGAAGAAAAAGGACAGAGGTATGATAGCTTTTACAGAAAATACTGCAACTGGACTCATATTTTAGGGGTAAAAGAGAAAGTAAACCATGTGGCTGTGAACATTCAGCTGAAGTTGGAGTTCAAAACAGTAACAATGAACACCGTAGCTCTGGAAGTGCTTGTGAAATTGGAGTTTTAAATGGTAAACAGAATGCAGAAGTTCTAACTTCCAGAGTTCCAGAAGGATCTACAACTCTAGAGCGGAGACTTGTCCTGCTCCCATTAATGACCAAATTTATTGGAAAAACACTGACCAGACACTGAATTATTTGGTGGAAAATGGTATTAATCAAAACAAAAATTCTGATTTTTGTATGTCCTTATGATGATACACCAGTGGATTTCAGTGATTTTACAGCAAAAGACTGTTTCATAGAGTTTTGGTGAATGGGGAAATTATCAATAGTCAATTTCTTATACATCCCCTTAGCCAAGGATTGTTGTTCTGTGGTTATTGTACAGTATTTGGCAATGTATCTCAATTTGCAACATGTTGTTACAGTGATTGGAGCCACACTAGAATATGAAGAACTGAACATGAAAATTCTATCTCTCACACAGACTGCTTGTTAAAACTGTAAAACAGAGGAAATGAGATGAATAGAATTGACAAATGGTCATTCACCCAGTGTGAACGTGAACTTATGTATTGGAGAAATGTGCTACAAACAATTGTTTTTGTAGCCAAGAAGGGGGTCTAGCATTTTGTGGAGAGACAGAGGTGTTTGGCTCTGTGAAAAATGGAAATTTCATGATATGGCTGGAATTAATTGCACAGAATGATTTTTTTTTGGCTAGCCATATAGCAAGATCTGGTAACCCTGGAAAAGGATTTGCTTCATACCTGTCACCAGCAATTTGTGAAGATTTAATATGTCTTATGAGGAGGCCAGTGACGCAAAAAATAGGCACATAATAACACCGGGTGGGGTAGTGCAGTGGTTAGCACAGTGGACTTGTATTGGGAAGGACAACGGTTCAGACCTGCATCCAGCCATCCAGATATAGGTTTTCCATGATTTCCCTAAATTGGTTAAGGCAGATGCTGGGATGGTTCCTTCGAAATGGCACGGCTGCTATCCTTCTCCATCTTTCACTAATGTCCTCCTCCTCCTCCTCCTCTCCAGTAAAAAACAATGGAAAATCCAGGATGAAATAATGACAGTATTATAAAAAGGATGGATTGCTACTCACCACATAGTGAAGGTGCTGAGTCGCAGACAGGCACAACAAAAAGATTGCTAAACGAGTAAGCTGTGGCATCGGCGGCCAGAGACAGTGGTCATGTGTGTGGTTGTTGTGCTTCTGTGAATGTGTGTATGTGTTGTCTACTTTAGATGAAGGCCCTTTGGCCAAAAGCTTACACTTTTAGCAGTCATTTTGTTGTGCCTGTGTGCAACTTAGCATCTCCAATATATGGTGAGATGCAATCTATTCTTTTCATAATATAGTGATTCATTCAGTTTTTTCATAACAACAATTTATTTGTATGTGAGGAACATGTCAGTCTTACCAGAAAATATATGCCCTATCGTAAAAATCATAGCCCTACCAATTACCCTTCCTTCAACTGGAGATACCAATTAAAGATTTTAAAACATGTAGTCATTTAAATATTATGTGGAACTATTTTTGAGATAAATTGAAATCTTGATTTGACGTTTATGTTTTATAGGTAAATTAAAAACATCTTAGTTTAACATGCACCACTGTTTTAAATATGCTTATCTGGAAATGGTTTATCTTAAAATTAGAACAGAATAAATATGGCGCCTTAGAAAATAATTTGGCTTGCTGATACACCATTTTCACCAAACTGTTTATCATAGGATCAAGAGTCTCCTTAAAACTTTACCCCACACAGATAGGTGACCGAAGCAGTTAATTGCTTTAGAACTGTTATTTATTTGCATCACAAACTAACACTGACTCTTACAAAATCTTGAACAATGCTAGGAAAACATCAAAAAGTTTTCCATACATAAAAGAAAGAATGGTAGTAGCATGGAAACTGAGTGTCATAAAGTCTTGCATATTATTGAGCATGTTCAGTTGTTGCATCCACTGCTTTTATAGCTTACAGTAATGGAAAAGTGACTATTTACATTGTTGAATACATGAATTTCATATTTTACAATTAAAAGTTAAATGAATTTTCAGAAAAAGTTACAGTGTTTGGATATGTAAATAATGACAATTGTTTCAATTAATAAACAAATCAAAATAATGTGATTAACATTACCAAAATACAGAAAATATAGTTCCACAATAAGAATTGTTTTACAAAATATAATAACTTTTTAATTACAGATTTGACTTTGTTACTAACATATTTCTGAAAGCTTTTCATTAAGTTGTGCAGTAATTACTAACTGGTTTTCATTTACAAATTTTCTAAATATTGTTTGTGAGGTTTGTTTACACTTTCCATACATAGTTTTGAAAAGAATCTATATTTCACCATATTGTAATTTTAAATCTTCATAATTATGTTGTAAGTATGCATAAAAAGTAAATTAGCCACTCAGCATGGTTACAACATGTGCTCACAGAGCTTTCCTGCCTCGAGTATACATAGTGAAGTATCGAACATTTCAGTTGGCCAGGAATCGTGGTTTTTATTAAGAGTTGGCCCTTTCTGCTACATTCCAGTGTAATTCAAGCACCATGCTCTAAGCTGTGTTTTAAGTTAAGAAATAGATGGGAAAGAACACCCAGTAGCTTACCCTTATAGACAGCTCAATAAGGCAGAGAAGTTTCTATTGAACTAAGAAAAAAGAAATGCTCGTGCGAATTTTTGACATCACCTACTTTCTCTGTTCTCTGTGTGGGTGACATTTTAAGGCCATACTGGGTCATACTGTATTGAAATGGCTTTTTAGCATAAAATCATCAACCAGTTGTTTGACCCTCTGGGATTTTTGGCAAAGCGAATTTGATTTTGAGGTTGTACATTCTCCAGAGAATCTCATGGACTTGCTGCAAAATGTGCACTTTATAATATATCAGAGTAAGCATGGAATGATGGCACAGAGCTCAGTCAGCCAATCTGGTTTGTCAGCAGTTTTTGAGGCAAGCACAATTTAGCTCTGATAATGGGGTTGTCTACAAGAAAACATTGTGCAGTCATCTCAATAGTTGTGCCAGCAAGGTTGTAAAATGGTGCATTGCAACAGCCTATTTATTCCATCTCAAAAAGACACAGTGGTAGTCATGTTACAGAGCATTGGTGGCCAATGAGGAAAGAAGATGTTGAGCATTATGTAAAGAACTGCATTCCATGTTAGCAAAGAGCCGAGATGAGTCATCAGCGCAACCCATTACAAAGGTTACCTGAGGTGGGTAGACCATTCCAAAGTTATCAGAATGGACATCCTTGGCTCTTTTGCATAAACATCATCAGTTACCTAATTAATATGTGTTAACTATAACTGATCATTTCTCGTATTTCTTGGCCATGATCGCCATATCAAATCAATAGGCAGAAACGGAGGTGTTAATCAATCTTTATTGAAATTTGGAACACCTGAATAACTGACCAAGGCACTAACTTTATGTTTGAGTTACTGAAGCAATTATGCCGACTATCATGCTAAAGAAGTTATGAAGTAGAGCACTACACCTGCAAGTGAACAGCACATCTGAAAGAGTTCGCAGGATGGTAGGGAAAATGCTAAGTTATTATGTAAGTAGTAGCCACAAGGATTAGGAAGTGCTACTACCTTTTTCCATGACAGCATGTAACAA
This sequence comes from Schistocerca americana, assembly GCF_021461395.2. Lineage (NCBI taxonomy): Eukaryota > Metazoa > Arthropoda > Insecta > Orthoptera > Acrididae > Schistocerca > Schistocerca americana. The sequence continues at coordinate 850,507,939 of NC_060130.1, read as the reverse complement.
AAAAATCCACGAAAATGTAGGCTTATCTCCCTACAAGATTGTTTCTAGTGAAAAAATTCCCTCCCCATTTGAATTATGCCAGTCTACTCTGGGGAAAGATGTATCACCCATTCAGAATTTCGCTAAAAGATTAAAAGTTATATGGCATAAGGTTAAAAAGGTGAGTAGAGAGACTACATGGCAAAAAAGTGAAATTGCCTAAGCACCACATCAAAGAGTGGGTAATGTTTCAGAACCCTTACGGGTCATATGGTAAAACAAAAACGTTCATATTGCATTACTAAGGACCTTACCAGATAGTCAAGATGACATCTCCAGTTAACATCAAACAACAACTCCTGTCCCAAAGTGTAATTGTCTGTATAGAAAGAACTCATCCATTTCATGGTGAACTGGAAGCACTGCCTAAATTACAAGCAGCTCTTCTGAAGGGGAATGGAAGTGGTTGAACCATAAGCATTGCCTAAATTATGAGCAGCCCCACCTGAAGGGGGAATGGAAGTGGTTGGAGAAAATACTAACAAGAAAGGTGAAACCAAGCAAGTGAAGCAGGATGTACCAACAGTTGTCTCGACACATCCCTGTACCTTAAGATCACAAGGCGTCTCTGCGAGATAATTTTTTGTTTTCTTATTAGTTGTTTGGGATATCTGTGAATATATATTAAGCTTGTGTCAATGTTTATATTGCTTTTATCAGAGAGATTCACAGGAACAAAATATAGTCTAGGCAAGAGTTAAAAACAATTTTCAGTTGAAGTTTTATTTTAAATGTTAATGGAACCTTAGCATGTACAATTTAGTTTAAAAGGAAAACATTGATGATGCATGTTGCAGTACATTTATTGTTTTGTTAAGTATGTTAGGCTGGTAACAGGAAGTATATTAACAGTAAATGAGTTTGAATGTGTGTATGTATTACACACTTTGACATTTAACTTTGAGATTAATTATTATTTATAGCAGATGTCTGCTAGGTAAATTAAGTCAATTATAGTGGCAAAGGATTTGAGGAACTAATGCTTTCAACTGCAGTGCTGAGTTAGGAAATCCACCATCTGCCCAACAAACTCAATACCCACAATCCCCGAGTCATTCAAGTACCCTCTGTTTCACTCTGAGAAGCCTGTGACTGAGTGATTCACTAAGGTGATTATAAGGGGCGAAAAAAAAAATCCATTTGAAGTCTGTACAGTTCAGAATTGGTATGATAATCATGTGAAATTGCTATGAGCACTGAGGCAATCATCCCACCAATGCACCATGTTGAAGATACCCATTTGGTAAAACAACATGTCTTGCTGCGTGAAGAAGTCGGTAACTGCCTGCTGCACTTACTTGTCCAATGTGAATCTTTGACCCTTCAAGACCTTTTTAAGGGACCAAAGGTGTGATAATCACATGGGGAGAGATCAAGACTATAAGACTGCTGCTTGAGTGCCTCCCACGTGTGTTGGTGTAACTTCTGTGTTATGACATTTGCTGTGTGGGGCATCTTGTGTCGAATGGTGACAAACACGCAACTTGGTGCACCATTCCACAATAGTGTTTTTCTACAGACATGCTGCCTGATACACATTCTTCATTTTGTGATGAGTATCTACCAGTGTTTGTTCTTTGGCAGCCAAGAAAAGAATAAAAGTGCATTGGTCCTACCTGCACACATCTGGTAATAATGTCAAAACAGTTCATGTTTCCACATTTACTGTATGCACATCAGAAAGAGATGAATACCACACTAATCCCTTGCCTACATGTCAGTGCTCATGTTCTCACATCAGAGCCGCATTATGTTGCAAATACGCTGCACAAATGCCCTCAAATGGAAACTTTTTGATCGCACCTTATACAAATGAAACAGAATTCTTTCAAAAGATATGATCACATTGGCTATTCTCAGTACAAAAACTAGTAGTTGTCATTTGCACCTACTACAAACTAGGTCATTTTGTTGGCACACATTGAACAAGACTGCAAGAATAGGGATTGTTAATAAATGGTACATGATGCAACATCTCAGTACATACTTTCTGGTTACTTGCCACCATCACTGGTACAACACTAAACACAAACTACTCGTTAATCTACCTGCCAGGCCTACCCTTTGAGATCTTGCCTAGTGAAAACCTAACCAACTTAAATGTAATGCTAGCCTTGACCCTTCTTGCATCTTTGGATCAGATGATAGCAGTACAGAACGGTTGCATAATGGTGGAACACCTGCTTGATCATGTGAGAAGATATCAGACCAAAGACTGCCACCAACTCATCACCATAGGAACTAATGCATGAGCTACATGTGTAATTCTGATGGTAATAAGTATTGTGTACTGCCATCTCAGATGTAGAGTTCCCAAAGTGTACCCTTACCTTTCTTTAACCTGCAAATCCATAGCAGTCATCTTGGCACGTGACACAACTCCAGTGAGTGAAATAAAGAGGTGACAACAAAGTAAGGGACCTAGAAACACTGTGTCTGAGTATCCCAAGAGTGCGATTCAGTATACAGAGTGATATAAAAGGGGAAGAAAGACATGCAAAGAGGAAAAGTTAAGCAATAAGTGTTTATTCCGAATCTGTGCAGTAGAATGTAAACTGTAGAAACAATGATGGATAAATCAGTGTCTCTGTTGCAGCCACACTCTTAGCAGTAATCTGGTGGTACAGATTAATCTAAGGAGGAAGGAAATAGAGTTGAATAGAAATTTAGTGGTATGGAAAGCAACTCAGAACTGTAATTGGGTCACAGCCACTGCCTGCTAGACGGACAGTGCCCTGCTGATAAAGCAATTCAGCAGAAGCCACTACTTCCATACTGCCACTTCTGTGTGCCAACAACCTGGGACTCGAACAGTTTTCACAAAGCCTCTGCAATTTGACAAACCACCACATGACAATGACTAATCCTGGTCATTGGCTTCTGTTCCAGAGGTTTCCAAGCAACACAGAAACACAGCTCTTCTGCAAGCTCAGCCCTGGGCAGTGGTATTTAGACCTACAGGTTCAGCCCACCGTCATGGGTACTGTTGGGTCATATTATGATCCACAGCCCAGGCCTCAACCTTGAACTCATGACTCTGCCACAAGCACCGTTTCCAGGCCATGGACCAGTGACTGACATGTGACTGTCTACTTGAATGATACACTGTATGCCTCCGCAATGGAATACCTACTTTTACATAAAACTCCCAAGTTCATAATTTTGCCAATTTAGTTAATTTCCCAATTAGTAGATTATTTGGTAAACTAAAGGCACTACTTAATCCATGAAAATTAAGGCAATAAATGTGTACTGTCAAACCTGGGAATTAAGCAAGCTAAATGATCAAATGACAAAAGTTTTTTGGGGTGTGACCAGACTTAAATTATGAATGTTTACTAAGATAATGAGTGTTTGGAAAACGAAACTGGTTACTGAAAATTGCAAAATTAGGACTATCCACTAAGTTAGGTCATTTTGTGCAGAAGCTGTTCTTATCTCACACTATTCTCATGATTGCATGCTACTGGGACAACTCCAATTACTGATTTATTTAAAAAAAATGTTTTACAGGAAATGGACAAACATATTCTCAATTATGATGTAAATACTGACATTACATGAAATGTTGCATGAATAATAATGCGACAATCCTCTGTACACTGGATATATATAATACATAAATAAGTAGAATTAGCTGAAAGACAAGAAAACATAACATTTATTTTAAGGAGTAGAATGATAGCAATTGGACTGCAATGTTTCAGTGCCTTCAAGTATGGTAAGTGGCTCATGGTACCACAGTATTCCTCCATGTCACAATTCTATCTGCATCACAGCAGTGGGGTGTACATAAAGTATTTTTTTTATTAGGTGATCCTCCATCCAGGTCAGATAATGGTGGCAGTAGGAGACCATGAAGTATTAGTTTAAGACCCAAAGAAATGCCTCCCATAGATGAGACTAGTAAAATCCAACTGATTGATTTCTGAGGCATTTGCAACCAAGTCCCAGTGTTTGAAAAACTCATAAAAAGCTCTGGAGTGTATAATACTAAGTACAGGAAACTGAGTAAAACTCAATCAATCACCTATAGCGGATCGATGCATGCAGCACAGTAACACAAAACAGAAAACAGCATTCACACTAGTTTTTGAGCACTAGCTCTTTTTCTGGCAATAGTGCACACATTCACAGACACAGCCACAGCCACACTGACGCCCAAGTGCACACACTCATGGCCACGGCAAGACTAACTACTGATACTTGATTATTCCCCAACTTCCTGAATGCCATCACTCTAGTAGAAACTCTTGCCCTCCAACACTTGGAAAAGCATTGACGGTGCCATTTGAGGAAGCTGTCCCGGCTATTCCTGTGTTAGCCCATCTGGGACTATCTATGAGTATAGCCAAGAAAAAGCCTACTACATCTACATCTACAAGATTACTCTGCAATTCACATTTAAGTGCTTGGCAGAGGGTTCATCGAACCACAATCATACTATCTCTCTACCATTCCACTCCCGAACAGCGCGCGGGAAAAATGAACACCTAAACCTTTCTGTTCGAGCTCTGATTTCTCTTATTTTATTTTGATGATCATTCCTACCTATGTAGGTTGGGCTCAACAAAATATTTTCACATTTGGAAGAGAAAGTTGGTGACTGAAATTTCGTAAATAGATCTCGCCGCGACGAGAAACGTCTTTGCTTTAATGACTTCCATCCCAACTCGCGTATCATATCTGCCACACTCTCTCCCCTATTAAGTGATAATACAAAACGAGCTGCCCATTTTTGCTCCCTTTCGATGTCCTCCGTCAATCCCACCTTGTAAGGATCCCACACTGCGCAGCAATATTCCAACAGAGGACGAACGAGTGTAGTGTATGTTGTCTCTTTAGTGGACTTGTTGCATCTTCTAAGTGTCCTGCCAATGAAACACAATCTTTGGCTCACCTTCCCCACAATATTATCTATGTGGTCTTTCCAACTGAAGTTGTTCGTAATTTTAACACCCAGGTACTTAGTTGAATTGACAGCCTTGAGAATTGTACTATTTATCGAGTAATCGAATTCCAACGGATTTATTTTGGAACTCATGTGGATCACCTCACACTTTTCGTTATTTAGCGTCAACTGCCACCTGCCACACCATACAGCAATCTTTTCTAAGTCGCTTTGCAACTGATACTGGGCTTCGGATGAACTTACTAGACAGTACTAGGTCAGGCGTGCACTACAAGCCGGAAGTGGCTACAAGGGTAGCGGAGTACATGTGGAGTGCACATGGGGGTTTTTTAGATTAGAGAATTCCCTCCCTAGGCCCGACAAGATGCCTCCTGAGACGCAACAAAGTAGGAGTAGGCAAAATGCAACAGGGAATAACAATATTAATGTGCTAATAGTAAACTGCAGGAGCGTCTATAGAAAGGTCCCAGAACTGCTCTCATTAATAAACGGTCACAATGCCCATATAGTACTAGGGACAGAAAGTTGGCTGAAACCAGACGTAAACAGTAATGAAATCCTAAACTCAGATTGGAATGTATACCGCAGAGACAGGCTGGACAGTGAAGGGGGAGGCGTGTTTATAGTGATAAGAAGTGCCATAGTATCGAAGGAAATTGACGGAGATCCGAAATGTGAAATGATTTGGGTGAAGGTCACAGTTAAAGCAGGCTCAGACATGGTAATTGGATGTCTCTATAGGCCCCCTGGCTCAGCAGCTGTTGTGGCTGAGCACCTGAAGGATAATTTGGAAAATATTTCGAGTAGATTTCCCCACCATGTTATAGTTCTGGGTGGAGATTTTAATTTGCCGGGTATAGACTGGGAGACTCAAACGTTCATAACGAGTGGCAGGGACAAAGAATCCAGTGAAATTTTTTGTAAGTGCTTTATCTGAAAACTACCTTGAGCAGTTAAACAGAGGACGGACTCGTGGCGATAACATATTAGACCTTTTGATGACAAACAGACCCGAACTATTTGAAACAGTTAACGCAGAACAGGGAATCAGCGATCATAAAGCGGTTACAGCATCGATGATTTCAGCCGTAAATAGAAATATTAAAAAAGGTAGGAAGATTTTTCTGTTTAGCAAAGGTGACAAAAAGCAGATTACTGAGTACCTGACGGCTCAACACAAAAGTTTTGTCTCAAGTACAGATAGTGTTGAGGATCAGTGGACAAAGTTCAAAACCATCGTACAATGTGCGTTAGATGAGTATGTGCCAAGCAAGGTCGTAAGAGATGGAAAAGAGCCACCGTGGTACAACAACCAAGTTAGAAAACTGCTGCGGAAGCAAAGGGAACTTCACAGAAAACATAAACATAGCCAAAGCCTTGCAGACAAACTAAAATTACGCGAAGCGAAATGTAGTGTGAGGAGGGCTATGCGAGAGGCGTTCAATGAATTCGAAAGTAAAGTTCTGTGTACTGACTTGGCAGAAAATCCTAAGAAATTTAGGTCTTATATCAAAGCGGTAGGTGGATCAAAACAAAATGTCCAGACACTCTGTGACCAAAATGGTACTGAAACAGAGGATGACAGACTAAAGGCCGAAATACTAAATGTCTTTTTCCAAAGCTATTTCACAGAGGAAGACTGCACTGTAGTTCCTTCTCTAGATTGTCGTACAGATGACAAAATGGTAGATATCGAAATAGATGACAGAGGGATAGGAAAACAATTAAAATCGCTCAAAAGAGGAAAGGCCGCTGGACCTGACGGGATACCAGTTCGATTTTACACAGAGTACGTGAAGGAACTTGCCCCCCTTCTTGCAGCGGTGTACCGTAGGTCTCTAGAACAGCGTAGCGTTCCAAAGGATTGGAAAAGGGCACAGGTCATCCCGGTTTCAAGAAGGGACGTCGAACAGATGTGCAGAACTATAGACCTATATCTTTAACGTTGATTAGTTGTAGAATTTTGGAACACGTATTATGTTCAAGTATAATGACTTTTCTGGAGACTAGAAATCTACTCTGTAGGAATCAGCATGGGTTTCGAAAAGGATGGTCGTGTGAAACCCAGCTCACGCTATTCGTCCACGAGACTCAGAGGGCCATAGACACGGGTTCACAGGTAGATGCCGTGTTTCTTGACTTCCGCAAGGCGTTCAATACAGTTCCCCACAGTCGTTTAATGAACAAAGTAAGAGAATATGGACTATCAGACCAATTGTGTGATTGGATTGAAGAGTTCCAAGATAACAGAACGCAGCATGTTATTCTCAATGGAGAGAAGTCTTCCGAAGTAAGAGTGATTTCAGGTGTGCCACAGGGGAGTGTCATAGGACCGTTGCTATTCACAATATACATAAATGACCTTGTTGATGACATCGGAAGTTCACTGAGGCTTTTTGCGGATGATGCTGTGGTGTATCGAGAGGTTGTAACAATGGAAAATTGTACTGAAATGCAGGAGGATCTGCAGCGAATTGACGCATGGTGCAGGAAATGGCAATTGAATCTCAATGTACACAAGTGTAATGTGCTGCGAATACATAGAAAGATAGATCCCTTATCATTTAGCTACAAAATAGCAGGTCAGCAACTGGAAGCAGTTAATTCCATAAATTATCTGGGAGTACGCATTAGGAGTGATTTAAAATGGAATGATCATATAAAGTTGATCGTCCGTAAAGCAGATGCCAGACTGAGATTCATTGGAAGAATGCTAAGGAAATGCAATCTGAAAACAAAGGAAGTAGGTTACAGTACACTTGTTCACCCACTGCTTGAGCCCCCTGTGGGTCCGGGGGTAAGGATAGGCCTGCGGTATTCCTGCCTGTTGTAAGAGGCGACTAAAAGGAGCCACCAGCAGTCTCTAAGCATTCTCGGGCTCAATTTAATGCTCAGAAGTAGAATCTGAAAACGTTCCCCTCTCTGGCCACGCCGTGAGAGGAGCGCAAGTCTCAGGATGGAGGTAACAGTTGTTCGCCCCGATTCTTAGTTTGCATGAGAGCTGATGGGGAGTCTTTTCTATCCACAAAGCCTCAGTTCTTCGTCGAGCATTTAGAGGACAAGTTTGGTGAGGTGGAGTGCTTGTCCAAAATTCGCTCTGGGTCAATACTGATACAAACGGCATCCTCAGCCCAGTCACGCAAGTTACTTGCTTGTGACAAGTTGGGGGATGTTAACGTTACCATTACACCACATAAGAGTTTAAATATGGTCCAGGGTGTTATTTTCCATAGGGACCTACTTTTTCAGTCTGATGACGAGCTGCGCGCCAACTTAGAGCGTAGAGGTGTTCATTTCGTCCGGCGCGTTCATCGGGGTCCGAGGGACAATCAGGTTGCTACCGGTGCCTTAATCTTGGCCTTCGAGGGTGATACATTACCGTAGAAGGTCAAGGTGATGGTCTACCGTTGTGACGTCAAGCCCTATATCCCTCCCCCGATGCGGTGCTTTAAGTGCTGGAAGTTCGGCCATATGTCTTCCCGCTGCACTTCCAGCTTCACATGTCGAGATTGCAGATGCCCATCACATCCCAATACTCCATGTGCCCCGCCTCCCATCTGTGTCAACTGCGGAGAGCATCATTCACCTTGGTCGCCAGACTGCAAAGTCTTTCAGAAAGAGCGTAAAATCATGGAATATAAGACCCTGGACCGGCTGACCTATACTGAGGCCAAAAGGAAATATGACAGACCACATCCTGTGCGAATGACATCGTCTTACACAGCTGCTACAACAACTGTGCTAGCCCCATCAGTTTCGAGACTTCCAGCCAGCTCGATGAGCAGCACAACTCCTCCTGCCCCCTTGCCCGTGGGGGGCTCTACCCAACCGGTTGCTCCTGCACCACCTACCTCAGGAGCAACATTCTCCCACCCATCGGTGACGTCCATCCTCGCTTCTCAGCCGGAGAAGTGTCTAACTTCTTCGGCTGCTCTCGCCCGTAAGGATTCCCTTGGGACCCTCCCTTCCCAGGCTTCCACCAGCAGGAAGGATGATTCCCGACAGTGGCATAAGTCCCCACCAGCGACTGGTCATAGGGCTTTGCGATCCTCCTCCGTCCCGGAGACTGATTCAGTGAGGCGTTCCCAGCCAGTGAAACCCAAGGTTCAGCGGAGAAGTCCAAGTGCAAGACCTCTAAGGCCAAAGAACTTGTGGTGGCAATGACCCCAACGCACCCTTCGAGCTCTGTGTCTGAGGATGAGGTCGAGACTCTGGCGTCCGCTGAGGACCTTGATCTTGCTGGTCCCGCAGACGCCATGGATGTCACTCGCACGGGTACTGAATTGGTGGCAGCGAGTGAACAAGCGGCGTAAATTGCCTTCCCAGTCCCTTCACGCGTTTCTCAGCCATGGACAATATCATCCTCCAGTGGAACTGCAGCGGTTTCTTCCACCATCTAGCTGAGCTCCGACAACTTATCAGCCTTCACCCTTTCTTCTGCATTGCTCTTCAGGAAACTTGGTTTCCAGCAATGCGAACCCCCGCTCTCCGGGCAGCTTATGAAAGGGTGTCTGGTGGCGTCTGTCTCTATGTCCTTCACTCTCTGCACAGCGAGTCTGTCCCTCTCCAAACACCTGTAGAGGCTGTCGCTGTTTGGGTATGGACGCCACAGGCTGTTACCGTCTGCAGTCTTTACATTCCACCGGATGGTGATGTCACGCAGCATGTCCTGGCTGCGCTGATAGCCCAATTGCCACCACCTTTCTTGTTACTGGGCGACTTCAATGCCCATAACCCTCTGTGGGGTGGGTCAGTGGCAACAGGTCGAGGCGCTACCGTCGAGCATTTATTGGCGCAGCTCGATCTTTCCATTTTAAATGATGGTGCCTTCACACACTTCAGTGTGGCGCATGGCACATACTCCACCATTGACCTTTCGATCTGCAGCCCTAGCCTCTTACCTTCTGTCCAATGGAGAGTGCATGACGACCTATGTGGTAGTGACCACTTTCCGATCTTTCTGTCACTACCACAGCGTCACTCTTCTGGGCGCCCTAGCAGATGGGCTATGCATAAGGCTGACTGGGACTTGTTTTTCTCCACTGCCGCTATTGAGCCTCTCTATAATGATGACATTGATGTGGTGGTTCAATCGGTCACCACCGTCATCGTTACTGCCACCGAATCTTCAATTCCCCGTTCTTCTGGGTCCCCTCGGAGGAGGACTGTGCCTTGGTGATCGCCTGAGATCGCAGAGGGGATCAAAGATCGCCGGCGGGTGCTACAGCGTCACAAGCGATGTCCCTGCATTGAACATCTCATCACCTTCAAACGGCTGCGTGCGCGGGCCCACCGCCTTATCCGCAAACGCAAGCAGGAGTGCTGGGAGCGGTATGTGTCCACCATTGGCCTCCATGTCTCTCTATCACAGTTGTGGGCCAAAATCCAACGCCTCTATGGCTATTGGACCCCTGTCAGCATCCCTGCGCTCTCACTGAATGGAGCAGTTTGTACAAACTCCGACGAAATTACCAACAACTTGGCAGAGCATTTTGCTCTGAGTTCCGCTTCTTCCAATTACCCACTGGCCTTCCGCTCCATTAAAGAGTGGATGGAACGTCAGAGCCTTCCTTTTCGAACCCACCATCCGGAATCCTACAATGTTCCATTCAGTGAGTGGGAATTTCACAGCGCCCTCGCCGCTTGTCCTGATACCGCTCCTGGGCCAGATAGCATACACTGTCAGATGCTGGCCGGCCGAAGTGGCCGTGCGGTTAAAGGCGCTGCAGTCTGGAACCGCAAGACCGCTACGGTCGCAGGTTCGAATCCTGCCTCGGGCATGGATGTTTGTGATGTCCTTAGGTTAGTTAGGTTTAACTAGTTCTAAGTTCTAGGGGACTAATGACCTCAGCAGTTGAGTCCCATAGTACTCAGAGCCATTTTTTTTTTTTTGTCAGATGCTGAAACACCTTTCAGTGGACTGCCAGCGACGGCTCCTCGACCTTTACAACCGTATTTGGGTCGAGGGTGAGTTTCCGTTACAATGGCGGGAAAGTATTGTTATCCCCATTCTGAAACCAGGCAAGAACCCTTTGGAGGTGGACAGCTACCATCCCATTAGCCTCACCAACGTTCTTTGCAAGCTGCTTGAATGGATGGTGAGCCGGCGGTTGAACTGGGTACTGGAGTCTCGGTGCCTTCTGGCTCCGTCTCAGTGTGGGTTCCGTAAAGGCCGTTCCGCTGCCGACAATCTGGTGAGCCTGGAGTCGGCCATCCGTACTGCCTTTGCGCGCCGTCAGCACCTGGTCGCTGTCTTTTTCGACATGCGGAAGGCGTACGATACAACGTGGCGTCATCACATCCTTTCTACGCTTCGTGGATGGGGTCTTCGGGGCCCTCTGCCGATCTTTATCCGCAATTTTCTGTCGTAACGTACCTTCAGCGTGCAAGTCGCGGCCTCCCATAGTTCCTCCCGAGTCCAGGAGAACGGGGTACCACAGGGATCTGTCCTCAGTGTCTGCCTGTTTTTAATTGCCATAAACAGGCTCGCTGCAGTGGTGGGAAATTCTGTCTCTGCTTCCCTGTATGCTGACGACTTCTGCCTTTACTACAGCTCTATTGGCATTGCCGCTGCTGAACGTCAGCTACAGGGCGCTATCCGTTAGGCGCCGTCTTGGGCTGTAGCTCATGGGTTCCAGTTTTCGGCAGCCAAGACCTGCGTTATGCATTTCTGCCAGCGACACGCTGTTCACCCGGAGCCGAGGCTTTATCTTGACAGCGAAGTTCTTACTGTGGTAGAGTCGCATAGGTTTTTGGGTGTGGTTTTTGATGCCCAGTTGACTTGGCTGCCTCATATTCGGCAGCTTAAACAGGCGTGTTGGCAGCATCTAAATGCTCTGCGATGCTTGAGCCGCACCAGCTGGGGTGCCGACCGATCTACGTTGTTACGGCTCTACCAAGCATTAATCCAGTCTCGTCTGGATTATGGGAGCCTGGCTTATGGCTGGACCCAATCTTACACAACGGAATACGACTTGCCACTGGTGCCTTCCGGACCAGCCCTGTGGACAGCATACTAGTGGAGGCAGGTGTCCCTCCACTGCGGTTATGGCGCCAACGTTTGCTGGCCGCTTGTGCTGCCCATGTTTGTAGCTTCCCCGGGCACCCGAATTCTCGTCTCCTGTTCCCGCAGCCTGTCGTCCATCTCCCAGAACGTCGGCCCCGACCGGGTTGCACGATTGCGGTCTGCGTCCGAGAGCTTCTCTCTGGGCTTGGGGTTTTCCCAGTTCCACCTCCTTTCCGGGCCCCTCTGCGTACACCCCCATGGTGTGTGCCCCGCCCTTGCCTTCGGCTCGACTTGGCACAGGGCTCGAAGGACTCAATCCCTCCGGAGGCCTTCCGCCGCTGCTTTTACTCCATCCTCGCCACGTATCAGGGCTCTGGCATTGTTTACACGGATAGTTCGATGGCCAGCTGGCTGCAACGTTTTCACTGCTGAGCTGGTCGCCATCTTTCGTTCCCTAGAGTATATCCGCTCCTGCTCAGGTGAGTCCTTCTTTATCTGTAGCGATTCCCTGAGCAGTTTACGAGCTCTCGACCTGTGTTTCCCTCGTTCTCGTCCGGTGATGGCTATCCAGGAGTCCCTGCATACTCTTGCCCTTTGCGGCCACTCTGTGGTCTTTGTGTGAACCCCAGGCCATGTTGGGATACCCTGCAATGAAAATGTTGACCGCCTGGCGAAAGAGGCCACCAGTAAACCATCTCTGGAGATTGGCCTCCCAGAGACTGATTTGCGAGCAGTCCTCCGCCGAAAAGTTTTTGGGCATTGGGACGCTGAATGGCGCGATCGGACCACGCCCAATAAACTCCGTGCCATAAAGGAGACGACAACTGTGTGGCAGTCTTCCATGCGAGCCAACCACAGGGACTCTGTTGTCCTTTGTCGTCTCCGCATTGGCCACATCAGACTGACACACAGTTATTTACTGTGTCGTGAGGACCCACCTCTTTGTCGTTGTCAGGCAGCCCTGACGGTGGCCCATATTCTGTTGGAGTGCGCCCTTTTAACTGTGCTCTGGCAGACGCTTGCACTGCCTGATACACTCCCTGTCCTTTTAACTGACGACTCTGCCATAGCGGACTTAGTTTTGCCTTTTATTCGGGCAGGGGGCTTTCATCGCTTAATGTAAGTGTTTGTCTTTTTGTATTGATTCTAGTCTCTGGCCTATGATTTTAGTATGTTTTTTACTGTTTAATGTGGTTCTAGGTGGTTGGCTTTTCCTTTTTTGTTTCTATGGTCGGCCAACCACCATTACACTCTGTGTGATTTTAGTTCGTCTTGTGTGGTCTTTGTCTAAGTTTCTCTTGTTCTGTATCGTCTGTCATCTATTCTGTTGTCCATTTTTTATTCTCTGTGGGCGTTTTAGTGTTTGGAAAAAGGGACCGATGACCATAGCAGTCTGGTCCCTTTAATCCCACAAACCAACCAACCAAGCCCACTGCTTAAATACTGCTCAGCAATGTGGGATCCGTACCAGATAGGGTTGATAGAAGAGATAGAGAAGATCCAACGGAGAGCAGCGCGCTTCGTTACAGGATCATTTAGTAATCGCGAAAGCGTTACGGAGATGATAGATAAACCCCAGTAGAAGACTCTGCAGGAGAGACGCTCAGTAGCTCGGTATGGGCTTTTGTTAAAGTTTCGAGAACATACCTTCATCGAAGAGCCATGCAGTATATTGCTCCCTCCTACGTATATCTCGCGGAGAGACCATGAGGATAAAATCAGAGAGATTAGAGCCCACACAGAAGCATACCGACAATCCTTCTTTCCACGAACAATACGGGATTGGAATAGAAGGGAGAACCGATAAAGGTACTCAGGGTATCCTCCGACACACACCGTCAGGTGGCTTGCGGAGTATGGATGTAGATGTAGATCTAAATTACAGCAGCATCTGCGAACAACCTAAGAGGACTGCTCAGATTGTCACCCAGGTCATTTATACTCACTCCTGGAAATGGAAAAAAGAACACATTGACACCGGTGTGTCAGACCCACCATACTTGCTCCGGACACTGCGAGAGGGCCGTACAAGCAATGATCACACGCACGGCACAGCGGACACACCAGGAACCGCGGTGTTGGCCGTCGAATGGCGCTAGCTGCGCAGCATTTGTGCACCGCCGCCGTCAGTGTCAGCCAGTTTGCCGTGGCATACGGAGCTCCATCGCAGTCTTTAACACTGGTAGCATGCCGCGACAGCGTGGACGTGAACCGTATGTGCAGTTGACGGACTTTGAGCGAGGGCGTATAGTGGGCATGCAGGAGGCCGGGTGGACGTACAGCCGAATTGCTCAACACGTGGGGCGTGAGGTCTCCACAGTACATCGATGTTGTCGCCAGTGGTCGGCGGAAGGTGCACGTGCCCGTCGACCTGGGACCGGACCGCAGCGACGCATGGATGCACGCCAAGACCGTAGGATCCTACGCAGTGCCATAGGGGACCGCACCGCCACTTCCCAGCAAATTAGGGACACTGTTGCTCCTGGGGTATCGGCGAGGACCATTCGCAACCGTCTCCATGAAGCTGGGCTACGGTCCCGCACACCGTTAGGCCGTCTTCCGCTCACGCCCCAACATCGTGCAGCCCGCCTCCAGTGGTGTCGCGACAGGCGTGAATGGAGGGACGAATGGAGACGTTTCGTCTTCAGCAATGAGAGTCGCTTCTGCCTTGGTGCCAATGATGGTCGTATGCGTGTTTGGCGCCGTGCAGGTGAGCGCCACAATCAGGACTGCATACGACCGAGGCACACAGGGCCAACACCCGGCATCATGGTGTGGGGAGCGATCTCCTACACTGGCCGTACACCACTGGTGATCGTTGAGGGGACACTGAATAGTGCACGGTACATCCAAACCGTCATCGAACACATCGTTCTACCATTCCTAGACCGGCAAGGGAACTTGTTGTTCCAACAGGACAATGCACGTCCGCATGTATCCCGTGCCACCCAACGTGCTCTAGAAGGTGTAAGTCAACTACCCTGGCCAGCAAGATCTCCGGATCTGTCCCCCATTGAGCATGTTTGGGACTGTATGAAGCGTCGTCTCACGCAGTCTGCACGTCCAGCACGAACGCTGGTCCAACTGAGGCGCCAGGTGGAAATGGCATGGCAAGCCGTTCCACAGGACTACATCCAGCATCTCTACGATCGTCTGCATGGGAGAATAGCAGCCTGCATTGCTGCAAAAGGTGGATATACACTGTACTAGTGCCGACATTGTGCATGCTCTGTTGCCTGTGTCTATGTGCCTGTGGTTCTGTCAGTGTGATCATGTGATGTATCTGACCCCAGGAATGTGTCAATAAAGTTTCCCCTTCCTGGGACAATGAATTCACGGTGTTCTTATTTCAATTTCCAGGAGTGTAGATCAGGAACAGCAGAGGTCCCAGGACGCTTCACTGGGGAGCACCTGATATCACTTCAATTTTACTCGATGATTTGCCATCTATTACTATGAACTGCGACCTTCCTGACAGGAAATCACGAATCCAGTCGCACAACTGAGACGATACCCCATAGGCCCGCAGGTTGATTAGAAGTCGCTTGTGAGGAACAGTGTCAAAAGCTTTCCGGAAATCTAGAAATACGGAATCAACTTGAGATCCCCTGTCGATAGAGGCCATTACTTCATGCGAATAAAGAGCTAGCTGCGTTGCACAAGAACGATGTTTTATGAAGCCATGCTGATTACGTATCAATAGATCGTTCCCTTTGAGGTGATTCATAATGTTTGAATACAATATATGCTCCAAAACCCTACTGCAAACCGACATCTATGATATAGGTCTGTAGTTCGATGGATTACTCCTACTACCCTTCTTAAACACTGGTGCGACCTGCGCAATTTTCCAATCTGTAGGTACAGATCTATCACTGAGTGGGCAGTCGTATATGATTGCTAAGTAGGGAGCTATTGTATCAGCGTGATCTGAAAGGAACGTAATCGGTATACAATCTGGACCTGAAGACATGCCCGTATCAAGCGATTTGAGTTACTTTGCAACCCCTAAGGTATCTACTTCTAAGAAACTCATGCTAGCAGCTGTTCGTGTTTCAAATTATGGAATATTCCATTCGTCTTCCATGGTGAAGGAATTTCGGAAAACTGCGTTCAATAACTCCGCTTTAGCGGCACAGTCGTCTGTAACAGTACCATCGGCACTGCGCGGCGAAGGTATTGACTGCATCTTGCCACTTGTGTACTTTACATACAACCAGAATTTCTTCAGTTTTTCTACCAAATTTTGAGACAATGTTTCGTTGTGGAACCTATTAAAGTCATCTCGCATTGAAGTCCGTGCCAAATTTCGTGCGTCTGTAAATTTTAGCCAATCTTCGGGATTTCGCATTCTTCTGAACTTCGCAAGCTTTTTCCATTGCCTCTGCAACAGCGTTCGGACCTGTTTTGTGTACCATTGGGGATCAGTTCCATCTCTTACCAATTTATGAGGTATGAATTTCTCAATTGCTGTTGCTACTATATCTTTGAATTTGAGCCACATCTCGTCTACATTTGCATAGTCAGTTCGGAAGGAAAGGAGATTGTCTCTTAGGAAGGCTTCTAGTGACACTTTATCCGCTTTTTTAAATAAAATTATTTTGCAATTGTTTTTGGTGGATTTGGAAGAAACGGTATTGAGCCTAGCTACAATGACCTTGTGATCACTAATCCCTGTACCAGTCACGATGCTCTCTATTAGCTCTGGATTGTTTGTGGCTAAGAGGTCAAGTGTGTTTTCGCAACCATTTATAATTTGCGTGGGTTCGTGGACTAACTGCTCGAAATAATTTTCGGAGAAATCATTTAGGACAATCTCGGAAGATGTTTTCTGCCTACCACCGGTATTGAACAAGTATTTTTGCCAACATATCGAGGGAAGGTTGAAGTCCTCACCAACTATAACCGTATGAGTGGGGTATTTATTTGTTACGTGACTCAAATTTTCTCCGAACTGTCATCAAGTATATCATCGGAGTCTGGGGGTCGGTAGAAGGAGCCAGTTATTAACTTAGTTCGTGTGTTAACTATAACCTCCACCCATACCAATTCACATGGAGTATCTACTTCGACTTCACTACCAGATAAACCACTACTGACAGACGCAAACACTCCACCACCAATTCTGCCTAATCTAGCTTTCCTGAATACCATCTGAGACTTCGGAAAATTTTTTTGCAGAACTTATTTCAGGCTTTAGCCAGCTTTCTGTACCTATAACGATTTCAGCTTCTGTGCTTTCTATTAGCGCTTGAAGCTCAGGGACTTTCCCAGCACAACTACAACAATTTACAACTACAATTCCGACTGTTCCTTGATCCAAGCACGTCCTGTATTTGCCATGCACCCTTTGAGATTGCAGCCCACCCCGTACTTTGCCGAGGCCTTCTAACCTAAAAAACCACCCAGTCCACACCACACAGCCTTCGCTACCCGTGTAGCCGCCAGCTGAGTGTAGTGAACTCCTGACCTATTCAGCGGAACCTGAAACCCCACCACCCTATGGCGCAAGTCAAGGAATCTGCAGCCAACATGGTCGCAAAACTGTCTGAGCCTCTCATTCAGACCCTCCACCCGGCTCTGCACCAAAGGTCCGCAGTCGGTTTTGTCAACGATGCTGCAGATGGTGAGCTCTGCCTTCATCTCGTAAGCAAAAGTGGCAGCCTTCACCAAATCAAATAGCCGCTGGAATTCAGAGAGAATTTCCTCAAATCTAAAGTGACACACGTCATTAGTGCTGACGTGTGGCACCACCTGCAGCTGGCTGCACCCTGTGCTCTTCATGGCACCTGGAAGGACCCTTTCCTCATCAGGAATGACTCCATCCGGAATGCACATGGAGTGCACACTGGATTTCTTCCCCTCCTTAGCCGCCATATCCCTAAGGGGCCCCATTACGTGCCTAACATTGGAGCTCCCAAGTACCACACTGGTCCAACCCCTGCTCCCCTCCCCCTTTAACCCTTTGTAGCTTCCCAACCATGCCTTGTTGTCTTACTCCACCTTCCACATCCCCAAAATCTTCCTCAGTCCTCCTTAAAACACACTACTTCTAAACTCCCATACCATAACACTGTTGTCAATCTTTCTGCAAAACCTCTGGACCCTGTATCCTTAAAGGAACTTCTTTCCTTTACTTGTCCCTTGCAGTGGAATGTTTGTTTCCCAAACAGCTTGAAATGGCGTATCTGCCTGCACCTATTGCTCCTGGATATTTAATGATGGGTACATTCCAAATGCGTCATATGAGCAATAAAGTCATTCCTTGCCTGATGTCTGACTTTTACCTTTGCGAACCAGTCAGCCTGAATGCAGAACTACTGCTTATTATAATAATGGTCGCCTGCCTCCTGCATGATTTTATGTCATGTTTATAGTAAAGAGAATGTTTAGTAGTGGTACAAAGTACCCTCCACCATGCACTGTATGTAGATGTAGATCAACTACCAAAACATTTGCAATGGCATCCCAGAGTTTAAAACTAAAAAAGCAATGGATCTCATATAAAACTAGGTGCCCCAAGATGGCTAACACATGAAGTTGACCGCAGTGAAATTTTTTGGGTAAATCTAAACTCATATTGAAAGAATACGCTAATGGAAACTGGAGGTGATGTTTTTGTTGTAGTAGACTAAAAAATAAACTAAACTAAACTCCTCCCAAACAGGCCACAAAGGCCCAACGGTAATGACCGGCCGCCGCATGGTCAGCACACAGCTCTCCCAGCGGTATGTCAGTTTCCGAGACCAGAGCCGCTACTTCTCAATCAAGTAGCTCCTCAGTTTGCTGCACAAGGGCTGAGTGTACCCCGCTTGCCAACAGCACTCGGCAGAGTGGATGGTCACCCATCCAAGTGCTAGCCCAGCCAGACAGCGCTTCACTTCGGTGATCTGACGGGAACCGGTGTTACCCATGTGGCAATGCTGTTGGATTGTTGTAGTAGACAAGAAACTCAAATCTACTGAGACAGGAACTGAAACAGCCTGTGAGATTATTTGGGCAAGGCTCACTATCAAGGGTGTGCATTAACTTATAATTTGGTCCTTCTATAGACCCTCAGACTCAACTTTAGAGAAAACCTCAATTCATTACTACTATCATAACTGCAGGAGCCTTTGGTTATCCAGTAATCTATTGGGATAATTACAGTTTAGCATTTCTGTGTGTTTATGTCTAATTCAGAAGAAGCTTTTTTGGCCAGAACCCTAATTTTTTAGCAGTCCTTTCATTTTGCCTGTCTGCAACTCCGCATTTCCACTATATGGAGAGTAGCAATCTATCCTTTTCCTAATATTGTCGTTATTCCATCCTGGATTTTCCATAGTTAGATTATCTCAAACCTACCAAGAATAGATAGTTTTGAAGATAAGCTGTAGAAAGTTGGAATCTTATCCATCTGTTATGTTTCCTGCTTCTAATAATAAATTATTTTCCACTTTTTCATTTTATATATCATGCACTCACTTTTTCATTTTATATATAATGCACTCACTTTTTCATTTTATATATAATGCACTTGCACACATAATATGTAATATGTAAAAGAATATATCAAATTGTTAGTTAGGTGAAATCTCATTTAAACTTATAGTTCATTTGTTTGTATTTATATCCATGATTACAATCATGCAAGTGGTTTTACTAGAAGCCTATGTAATTAAAAGTTATGGTTAATTGAAGTTGCAACAATGTATGCTAACTGAAAAACATTTTGAGTGAATCTACAGCATAGGAGGTATTGTTACCTATCATTCAAAAAAAAATATTCCCAACTTTCTGAAAACTTATTTTGAATTAACTGAAAGTAATTAATTTATAAAATAAGTGACATTAAAAGTCACACCCTCAAAATTTCAACTTCTGTTTTGCTTTGACTACAAGATTCTGAACTTTTACAATACAGTTTTATTGCTCAATTTTTTCTGAACCAGACAACACCTCTCACTAATTAATTCAGTCACTCTCTAAGAATTTGAATAATTTTCGGTTATAAAAGATTTATTTCAAGATAGATGCCATACTTGTAAATAGGGAATTTATGATGGATGAAAAATAATGTTTCATATATTTTGTGAATTATTGACCTGAAACATTTTTCCATAGACCAGATAACAGTAAAGTATTAGAGTTCATGCAGAATAGCAAAATCTAACCTAGCAGAATTTCAAAACATTTGGAATTAGCATCGTGTTCTTATGCTTGTCTTTGTACACTCGTCCCTCCGCCAAAATTGTCGTTCTGCAACCAGCATGTAACTGAGTAACATCTCCAAGTTGGATCATGTTATAATCTATGATAGGCAAACATTTGGATATGTCATCATATCAGTTTGATAGAAAGTCTGCTACTGGCCAGCACGTAGGCAACAGTTCTATGGCAAATTGTGTCTCAAGTTCGTGGTAGTAATCAAATGAGAAAGATCTATGTACGAAACATATGCTGCCAGTACTCATACTCTCAACAAATATACCCATGTTGATCATAATCTCTGGCGAATTTCTCATATGGGTCTATTATACATGTTGGACAAATTGAAGGTCTTGAAACTAGTTTATGATTCAAAGCTAGAAGTTGTATGTTATCAGGGAGATTTAAATTAAGCAGAATATTCTCATTGGGGAAGAGAGTGTAAATTAATAAGTAGTGATATGGGTAAAAATGAGGTACAAACAGATGTAAAGTTATGCAATGTCAACAGTGCTGGTGGTGAAGTTAACTAAAAGATAGTTGGGACCTATGTAAAAGGGGAATGTATGCTGTTTCTGATTCTGGTGAGAAAAATAAAATATGTTTAGAAAAAGTTTGTAATGATAGAGATGAGCTCAAAAATCAAATTGAACAAACTAAAAACAAAATGGGGAAAGTCAATGACAATGTAAAATCTAAGTTATTTGAGTTTGAAGACTGAATGAGGTGGCTCAGTGGACACTGGACTTGCATTTGGGAGGCTGTCAATTCAATCCCATGTTCGATCATCCTGATCTAGGTTTTCCATGATTTCCCTAAATTGCTTCAGGCAAATCCCAGGATGGTTCCTTTGACAGGGTACGGCCGACTTCCTTCCCTAATCTGATGAGACCAATGACCTCGCTGTTTGGTCTCTTCCCCCAAATCCACCCACCCACCCATTTGAGTTTGAAGATAAAGTAAAATACAGAGAGTAAAGCATAATATGTGTGCCATCTCAAATGTATCTTCTTTTTTGAAAGATTTCATGATTCATTCAGTTGCCATTCTGTTTATTTCATGTACAATTGTACAGTTTTGGATGTAGGCCATTTTCAATTATTTTGTGGGTGATTTTTCAGTAGTAAATTATGTCATGTATGTCGTTGCTCCTATGATTCCATGTTATGTTCATAAAATAAATCCGAGATGTTTTACACTATTTTAGGAGCATGTCACTTTCGAGCTGCACTCCTAAAATAGTGTAAAACATCTCGGATTTATTTTATGAGCATAACGTGGGGTCATAGGAGCAATGACATACATGACATAATTTACAACTAAAAAATCATCCATAAATTACTTGAAAATGGCCTAAAGCTGAAATTGTACAATCATACATAAAATAAAGAGAATGGCAGCTGAATGAATCATGAAATCTTTTAAAAAAGTCATCGCAGCTGCAGACCTTATCACATTGAAAATTATAATATCTTCTTTCATAAACTGTGAGAAATTTAGTAATTTTTAACCATATGGTGAAATGCACCCTGTTGATTTTTTTAGGGAATTCGATGATTTACTAGAAAATTGGAGTGATAAGGAAAATATGTCTTTTTTAAAGAGGGTGTTTGATGTCTGATGTGTGTGGTTGGGCAGCTGTAGTTGCAGAATCCTGTAGTTTATAGGAAGAATTTAAGGAATTATTTTTGAAGGAATATTGGTATAGAGATGAACAAAAAAGGATATTAAGTGAATTCTGGGTAGGTTATAGGGATGATTCTAGGAGAGGTACTATTGAAGATTTCTGACAGTATTCGGTTAATAAAGTTAAGTACTTGGATGGATGAAACACTAGCTAGTGAGCTAATATTTGTAGGACTAGACAAAAAACTGCCTCAGAAAATTAATTAATTGCTTTTACCTGTTCTTCCCCCCTCCAGAACCAATATAAATGATTTCTTCAAATATGTGGAAAAAATAGAGAAAATAAAAACCATATCCAATGATAACAGCAGAAATTTTCAGCCTAGAAACAAATTTGCAGGTGAGTGCTATTCAAGTAAAACGAGTAGAATAGATACTGATAGGAACAAGTGTAATTAGAGAGATGATTTGCAAGAAAGAGTAGACAGCCACAAGTGTCTAGTAATAACATAATAGGGACAAATGTTCAAGTGAATAGAGAGAGTTAAACTGACAGAAAAACTAAATAAGGTCTAGTAATAAAGAGAACTGTTTCTAGTGGAAGGCATTACATCAGAGAAACTAGATCAAACGTAAAGGCAATAGAAGAATATTCAACTGTTTTATATAAGAAACATTATCAGAAAGGATATCAGGATAATATGAAAAAAAATACAAATGACTGTGAAAAGCAAAGCCATTTAAATGCCTTCCATTGTGGTCAAATAGACAAGACAGTGAATAACTGCTCAGCCAAGCATTTGTGGGTGAAGCTAGTGATAATAATAGTGTTATGGAATATGGCTATGACAGTGAACATATGTAAATAAATTTTATACAGTAAGTAAATATATGTTGTAAGTGAACAACACAATAGTGAGGAAGAATGTGTGTGTTTGGAGCTTAATAATGAGGAAGAGTAAGGGACTAGGGAAGAGGCTCTTGCTAACTTCAGTTAACTATAATACTTTATAACCTACCTGATAATGAGACTAAGGAAGTTGCTGTTGTTGACTCTTGGAAGGATGAAGTAGTAACAGTAGTTGAATCATGCTCTTGTAATGATTTAATGAAATAATTGATCAAGTGGAGCATGGGAAGGCTATTGATATACCAGATTTGGGGGCTGAGCAAGAAATTGTTAATGTAAAAATTTGTGCCTTTGTTGATGAAGAAACAGAGTGTTTACAAGTGTTAAATGAAATTGTTAATCAATTTGATGACCTAGTGTAGTGCAGACAGACACTCATAAAAACACTGATGCATATGATGATAACAGTAATGAACTGATGTCTAATACAGTGCAAGGGAATACTGTTGATGTTGATGTTAGAGCATATGAAGGTGCCGAGACTGAATGTGAAGATGTGATCTGTACCTGTAAAATGGTAGTCTGAATGAGGAAAAAGTCAAAAATGTAGACAAAAATAAGTTTGTTTCTTCTGAAAGTAGAATTATATTTGATTGTCAGTAACTGACATGAGGGAAACTTTGCCAAAAGGGACATCAGTAGCAGACAATAATAAACTAGAAGTTCATGTTGATAATACTGAAGGCAAAGATGAAGTTAAGTCAGAAGTTTGTGAACTACCAATTAATGTCAAAGTAGGAATGAAACAATCATGAGATCAGGCAGATTTAAGCTCAGGAAATGAACAAAATACTGTGAATAGTGCAGAAAATCTTCAGGTAGAAAGTGAAATACTTGACAAAGTCATCATTGATGTTGATCTGGTGGTAGTGCAAACAACTGTTGATTTAAATTCTGACACATGTGAGGGTGGAAGTAATGGAACAATTTATGATGTAATGCAAGAAAGGATTAGTGATGTACAGGATGTGGGGGTCAACCAGAATGCTGTTGATGTAAATACTGATATTTTTAATGTTGTGGAAATGAAGTGTGTAGAATTAGTACATGAAATAATTGTGAAAATTGATGGTGTTGTTGATGTGGAGAATAATTATTGAAGAAAAAGTGTAGGTAAAGTAAAGAAATCTTTTGTTAAGGCACCAGCAGTTGCATTGAGCAGGTTATCAGAGGTTAATGAGAAGCTGCATCCTGTAATGAGTGTTGAAAGACTTCTTGTAGTTGATAGTAAAGTAAATAATTTGAAGAAAGCAGTGTTTAAAATAAATGCCTTAACAATATTTTAGGGTATCAGTAATGCTCTTTTCTTTTGTATTTACAGGATGCAAAACAATCAATGATTTTGTGTTTGGTGGGGGTAAGAGGTACAGCAAAGTTATGGTGTTTTGTATTAGTCTGACAAATGGTAATATAAGGGTGAAATCACACCCATTGTCACAAAAAGAGATGATGGAGCAGGGGGTCAGATTCATAGTGAATCCACCAATTGATAGGGGGATCATTACACTTTAATGAGCACATTATTTGGCACATAGTGCTTCTCTAACCTGTGTGATTCTATCCCTCCTTTCTAGAATTACTCCATTCTCTGACTGTCCTATCCTTAGCTTGTAAGAAGAAAAAGACAATTATCTCGTACTATCCACAAGTGGAAAATAAAAATTTAGTATGTCAATAATCAAATTCTGTGAGTGCTTTTGGGTTAAAATTTTATATGTTAATACATATTGACAAAAGATAGGAGGATGGGAGCATATACAATGTCTGCCAGACTTTGTAGAGATCAAACTGTAACTTTTATTGCTCTGTAATGATGAAATTTGTTTGTCAATAATAATGGATTTATTTCAGCCAAAAATAAAATTTAAAATAAGAACTAGCCACATTATAAGAAACTGTTAATTGTCAGAAAAGACTGAGAAACTATAAGTATGAAATTTAATGGAAAGTGTTTATGTAGCAGCAGAAGGAAAAAACTTTAAGTATGTAATTCAATTACAAATGTGTAATTTATAAAACTGTGTAAGCTATTGGTTCACTTTAAAGTGAAATTAAATTCAGTTTTCCATATATCTTTTCAGTAACTGTGTGCAACATTACAACCATTTCAAAACAAGAGAAATAATAGTGCAGTAAATGTAAATAATGTTGCCTACAGTAAAAGTTTATTGAGAACAAGGTGTGTCATAAAATAGCCCTTTAGGCTTGAGGAAAATAAAGTTTTATAAGGTTTTACCTGTTATGTAGTAGAAAGTAATGTTTTGCCACTAATATGGATTGTTGCTGTTGAGTGTCATTCAGTATAATCACTTTTTGTGAACAAAGCAAAGCCGGAATTTTGATGTCTAGTTAATGAAGTACGAAAGTCTGCCACCAGTATTCATACTCTCAACAAAAATGTCGTTTAGTGTAAAGTGTCTTTAACTGCAAAATATCTTTGCTCCTTAACATCTTATGTGAAATAGTGAATATTTATCTTCAGAGTTCTAATATACCACCAACACTACTTACTGGACAGTTTTATCAATTGTGGTGACTATACTACAAACTTTCTATTTATACAACTGTGAAATATGACAAATACTGTGACTTTAATTAATGGTTAGGTGAGCATTTTTTTGGATGTGTCTGAAAAGGAAGCGACACACATCTCTTTACATGTTTAAACTGTGATCTGTAAAACTGGAACTTGTCATCAACAATGTTATAGTGGAAGTAAAGTGGGAGGAGGCACATTTAACATTTATCTGTTGTGTGGTTTAGATCATTTGGCACTATCCTTTATAGCATGTTTTCAGAACATCTTTTTAGTACACCAAGATCTCGCACTTCAAGGTACATAAAACGGAGTGCAGCATTAACAATAGGAAGGGGATATGTCATAAAGCCCACTTATGATGGAAATACATTAGACCTTACTCCATTGAAGCTGCCCATATTAAAACTCATATCAGCAACCATGAGAAACTCATAGCAACAGTGATTACTCAAGTACAGAGCCCCCCCCCCTCTCCCCAAACAATGCTATTTATTGATTTATAGTTCATTATTACTTTCTACAGTCTGGCTGGTTGGCAAATTAGGCACTGGATACTCATAGTAGCCAATTTTGTAGGACAAACATAGTCAAAAGGTACATGTCTTTAATTGAAGTTCTGACTGAGAACCTACAATGGATACCCTATCTATTCACCCACATTATTCTATAATTCACTGCCTTATAAAATATTCTAACAGTGATGAATAGGTTGGAATATGTAAACACTTTACCACCTTAAATTCAAATATCACATCTCTACTTGCTCTGAGTGCACTTGCATTACAGTTGCAGTCACTCACCTATCACGAGCTTATGTGAGTTTACCATTGTCGATACTTTATTGTACTATTGCCATTTTATTGTGTTACAACTTCCCTGATACAAAATTAATCCTGAGCTCAAAAATTCTCACTTTGCTGACACACGTACATGTCTAGCTCGTGTGATGGCTCTGGCGCAACTCTCTATAGTCTTTCCACAAAAATTTTCTATACACAATTACAGGAAGCACAAGCACTCAGTATCTGCCCTTCAAGTATGCTCCACCATGACTGTCTCACTCCTTCACTTCAAATGATCTTTAGACACCAATCTCTCCCTCCTAGACTCGTGTGACAACCCCATCAGTAATGCCACTGTACTGTAGCAGAGAAGCATAAACGTAAATTTGATCCTTCAAGCATGGGATCAATATTTGTATCCTTACATCCTCCAACTAATTGTTTCAAAATCCATATGAAATAAGGATTTTTGAAAGAAAACAAACCATTACATACTGAAAAAATTATTTCCCCATTAACTGAAAAATATTCGATAATGATAATGGTGCCCTCATACCTTGGCAGCATTTTCTTTTCTTTTCTTTTTTCAAAATGTATGCTTCACACTTAACACATCCATTCATCACTATTGTCGAGCCATGTTCAGAGCATGTACTCATCCAGAATGGAAGTTCCTTGAAGGTTGTTTGACGTAGAGCAGAAAAGGTCAAGATGTGAGGGTGCAAGATCAGGTGAATAATGTGTGTGCTGGATGACTTCCCAACCCAACTCCTGCGTAGTGTTTTTTGTCAGTCTAGCAGAATGCTGGCGGGAATTATTGTGGCGTAGCATCACTTCACACAGTATTCCTGGTCATTGTTCTTGGGTTGCATCTGCCAGATATCTCAGTTATTTATAATAAATGTCAGCGGTGGTGGTTACACACCAGGGAAGCAATTTGTAGTACACCACTTCATCGCTATTCCACGAGATGCGTAACATTATCTTTTGTGGATGCAAGCAGGTTTTTGTACAGGGATATGATTCTTTGTTTGGGCTCAACCATTCCTTTCTTTTCCTTATGTTAGCATAAAGACACTGTATCTCATCAGCGGTACTGATACAGGATAGGAATGGTTCTTCATGAGCCAATTGATGACTAGCAAGCAAAGATGCACATATGGCCACCCGCTGATTTTTGTGATTTTGGCTTAAAGCATGTGGTACCCATGCACCCAGTTTTTCAACTCTCTTCATTGCATGCAAATGTTGCCCAATGGTCGAATGATCACAGTTCATCACATTTGCCAGTTCTCAAATATACTGATGTGGATCATTCTAGATTACTGTATTTAAATGATCTTCATCAAAGCTGAAAGTCTTCCTGAATGTGGAGACTCATTAATGTCAAAATGATCTTCCTTAAATCAAGAAAATCTTTTTCTTGCTGTGCTCTGTCCAATGGTGTTATCCCCACATACAGTACAAATGTTTCTGGCTACCTCCAACTGCTCTCATCTCTCTGTTGAACCCAAACAGAAGAATACGTCGAAGATGTTCCAATTTCTCCACTTGGCACTCGATTTTCTGACAGCCACAGCTCCACTCACTGTCTCCCAATGACAAAATGACAATGCGTAAACTCAAATAGTGGCAGTGAACTATAAATAAAAAATTACAGTTGATAAATAAATCCATAGAAACTGAAATACATGCAAAAAAAAAAAAAAAAAAAAAAAAAATGCTATGAACTTAAACAACCATATAACATAGTTGACATTTACAAAGATATGTAAGATCTATTAAGACATAATCACACTGAAAATAACAATTACACTTCATTTCAGTCCATTTCAAAATTCATGAAATATAAAAGTTGACACTGAAAGAAAAATAAATAGAAACACAGTTCTCAAAATTCTTCAAGCCATATTTTGTGATTTACTTTAACCAAATAGACCAAATCTGGTAAGTAGTTAAATAAAGAAAGATATTCTGTGTGACAATAAATCTAGAAATCAATAAAATTTATCAACTTATCCAAGCATGTCATAGAGATGCTTTTGAAATCTAATAAATATGAACAAGACGTAGATTAAAAATTTCAGTTTACTGCAAATAAAGGAAAAAAATGCCACAAATAAAAGAAATGAATCCTCGCATTCATGAGCATGTCTTTAAACTGCGTGGATGAATGCAGTGGGAGGCATTATTGGGATATCAAATGAGATCTGCACGCATGAACATTGTTAATCACTGTGGTGCACCACAAACTTACTCTCCTTGCATGCCACCCTGGTTTAACACTGGGTTACACACACAACAATTAAGTAAGCTGCATATAGCTGGCATGTCCTGCTTTTGTCAGCTGATGGGGTCGATGTCCTAGTTTGCTGAATAAGTGGCAGTGTAACTGAATATGTTCAAAACAACCTTAAATAGCACAAAACAGAGGTGTTGACACATAACACTTCTTTAGCATTGTTCATTAACACAGTCCAAATAGACAAATAGCTTTGTCATCAAGGGAAGCATATGTAAGCTAAACTAAACATTACTGACACTGTTCATTCCTGACAGTCACATTATTACAGTTATGTTTTACTTTTTTAACACTGCTAATTTCTTTTTTCTTTCCCACAATGACTGAAGGGCTATTGCACTGACTTCAAGCCCCCTCTGTAATTTTTATATTCAGTACTTTTGCAGTTTTTTTCTACTGCTTCCTTTCTGGCATGTGGCACTGGATAATATTGCTTAAAATATGGTTTATGAGGCTTCATCTTTGTATGATTTGCTGGACTTTTTTTAGTTCCTTGTCTTTTTCCAAAAATGTCGCTGAATGTTTCAGTTAGTAGGGATAGCTGTCTAACTGCAACGCTTCCTATATTAGAAATTCCATTTATTTTGCTGTTAATTTCTTCCCATGTAAGCACCTTTGCTTCTTCTTCACTATTCATTGGGTGCTTATGACCTCAGCTGTTTTTCACCCTAAAGCAGTAGCTGCAGGAATATTCTGTGATCTTACAAAAGCATTCAACTGTGTAAACCATGCCCCGATGCTTTCCAAACTCAACAGGTTTGGAATAGGGGATATTTGTTTGAAATGGTTTGAATCATATCTCTTGGAGAGGAAAAAAGGGTGGTGATCACATCAAATGGAGCAGATCACTTCTCAGAGTGGACAACTGTGTCGCAAGGTGTTTCTCAAGGCTCAGTCCTTGGACCCATTTTATTCCTGTTCTATGTAAATGACTTACCTCTCAATATAAATACTCATTTAACTGTCTTTGCAGATGATACTTCCGCCCTAATTGAAAATGAAAATTCTGGAAATATACCACAGAGTGTCATGAATACAAAAATTAACCTGAAAATATAGTTCATTCTAAATGGCTTAAGGCTAAACATTTCAAAAACCCACATGGATGAGTTTTAAAACGAAACATTCAAAAACCGAATAAATCTGTCTCACTCACAACAATCAAAAAATGGAAGAACTTGACTCACTAAGTTTCTTGGGAATAAACTTAGACAGAACTTTGAGTTGGAATTCTCATATAGAATATCTAGCAAATAAATTAAACAGCCTTGCATTTGCAATGGAAATTTTAACCAGTGCTGCTGATATGGCCACCAGGAAAATAACATATTTGAATCGGTTATTAGGTATGGAATAATTTTTTGGGGAAACTCGGGAAACATTACACGAGTTTTAAAGTTGCAAAAAAGAATCATTCATGACATGTGGTCTGCACAGCTGAGGCCATCATGTCGACCATTATTTAAAGACCTAAAAATTTTAACTGTCCCCTCTTTATACATCTTTGAGGTGGTTCTTTTCCTACACAGCAGAGCTGATCTATTCTTTAAAAAATTGAATTTTGAACACTCATATGACACAAGGCATAAATAAAACTTTATGCTCACCTCTCATCGCTTAAAGCTGCATGCTCAGATTCCTCAGTATATAGCCATGAAAATTCACAACACAATAAAACGGTGTGACATAATGAATATGAAGATAAATATTTTAAAAAGCAAGTTACATGATTTTTTAACTGAACAATGCTACTACTCTGTGGAAGATTTCATGAAGGACAAAATGATACTTTGAACTGGATCCCTAAAATGGAATAAAAATTTATGATAGTTATAGTAGATGTAAATACTATAAGTTTGACAAATTTCAAGTAAGTAAATTCTCCACAAAGTATTATTGTAAGTGTGACAAAATTTTAAATAAGCAAATTATAACCTTGACATGTCTCCTGTACATCAGACATATGTTCTGAAATTGTGTACGAGAGAAGATGAATAAAACACATTTTCACATTTTACAGCATTTTGAAAGCATTCATCTGTAAATCTGAGAAGAACATGTTTTGCACAATTGATTTGAGAACAATCATAGCAATGAACTCTCAGCTTTGATAACATCATAATTTACACAATATAGAATCAGAGTGTTCACTCACCATTATCAGTGTTTCACTTCACACTTTGATTGTGAATACAGATCTACTAAGGTCTGTACAGTAGGGCTGTGCAATCCTGTCAATACAGGGAATGCTTTCTGTCATTTCTATCTGCAGTTGGGAAGTCATTCTTTCTGTTATTGTTTTTTTAGTGCAACATTGTTCCCTTTCTGTCGTCACTACCACTTAACATTCTTTACACAGAGCAGGTACTTTTTGCAGATGATATAAGTTAATTGTTAATTGTTAATAATGCTGTCAAATAATTACTGAGTGGGTCTCTACAAATTGACTCACCATTAGTTTTATAGATAGTACCACATATTCTTCTCTGTCTAACAATTATTATAAAGCCAAATATTAAATGTAGCACATGGATGAGAGTTCACTCACATTCACATTGTAAATGCCTCTTTAAGGAGTTGGACATTCTCACCTTCACAGTGTAATCTATCATGTTCTGAAGAGAGTAGCAATGCTACAACAACAGAAAAAATTGACCGTCATTACTCATCAGTAAGATGGCCACCAGCAAGGAAAGATGTTTTATATGCAGTTGCAAAAATAACAGGTCATTTGTACAATAACTTAAAATGTCTGAATTGTAGCAAAACATATTTTAAATCTCAAATTAAATAATTTTTTTCGGGGCAACTGATTTTCTTCTATAGAAGAACTTTCAAATAAAATCTAGTAGCAAGTTTAGTATCAAAGACACAGATGTTTATTTTGTTGTTAAATTTTAGTATTACCTGCTAAGTATCAACAGTGGTGCAAAAGGTTAATATGTTCAGTTTTTTACTAAACCTAGGCTACCTCAAGTCATGTCTCTAAATTGACTCCTTTAGACTATTTTAATACAGATTGTACAAATTGTCCCTAAAACATGGAATGAATAAAACTATTTGAGCATACTAAAGCTGGCTTTATCCATCTCACAGTCTGGTCTTACATCCAAGGACTGATGTGATGCTTCAAATGTTAGAAATTTTGTCACACTACTCTAAGATGCAAAGAGTAGGCGAGTAGGTAACATATGAGAAATATGATTCAGCTGTACAAGAACTAGGAATGGAACATTTAGACCCACTGGCATGTGTGAATAGCTTCAACAATCATGCTGTTAGAATAGAATATTTATTCACATTTGAACATGTTTACATGTAATTGGTGTAGTCATATGTTTTATAGTTACAGCATTACGGTTGTTTTACAATTATCCTTGCCTAATTATGTTGCAAGAAGGCTTTTACATATGTAACTACTTCAGAAAAGTACATTGTAACACAAACTGATCACTTTTTGCAAACCAAGTACAGTATGCCACAATGAATCAGTGTATCATGCTAGTCTCTTTGTATCTCAATTATCTGTATACAATTATAATAATCATAAATTTTATCTCTATGTTGCCTTATACAATATGGCACAGTGAATCAAGATGCCACATTGGTATCTTCATAAAATATTACAATTTATAATATAGTATAGTCTCATTCCGAAACGTCATATCACATGTTACACATTCTTCAAATTCTTTCATGGTATAGAAGGCTTTGCTTGTTACCCACTTTGTTATTACACTTTTGAATTTATTCAGGGACACTGAGTGGGCATTTTTAGGTTGTTTGTTAAAATGTGCGACTCCAAGACTTTTATACCTATTATGGATCTCCTCCCCCCCCCCCCCCCCCCCCCCCCCCCCCCAAGAATCATGGACCTTGCCGTTTGTGGGGAGGCTCGCGTGCCTCAGCGATACAGATAGCCATACCGTAGGTGCAACCACAACGGAGGGATATCTGTTGAGAGGCCAGACAAATGTGTGGTTCCTGATGAGGGGCAGCAGCCTCTTCAGTAATTGCAGGGGCAACTAACCAAAACGGCCTTGCTGTGCTGGTACTGCGAATGGCTGAAAGCAAGGGGAAACTACAGCTGTAATTTTCCTGAGGGCATGCAGCTTTACTGTATGGTTAAATGATGATGGCATCCTCTTGGGTAAAATATTCCGGAGGTAAAATAGTCCCCCATTCGGATCTCCAGGTGGGGACTACTCAGGAGGATTTCGTTATCAGGAGAAAGAAAAGTGGCATTCTACGGATCGGAGCGTGGAATGTCAGATCCATTAATCGAGCAGGTTGGTTATAAAATTTAAAAAGGGAAATGGATAGGTTAAAGTTAGATATAGTAGGAATTAGTGAAGTTTGGTGGCAGGAGGAACAAGACTTTTGCTCAGGTGAATACAGGGTTATAAATACAAAATCAAATAGGGGTAATGCAGGAGTCAGTTTAATAATGAATAAAAAATAGGAGTGCAGTTAAGCTACTACAAACAGCATAGTGAACGCCTTATTGTGGCCAAGATAGACTTCATGTCTACACACCTACTACAGTAGTACAAGTTTATATGCCAACTAGCTGTACTTGATGATGAAGAAATTGAAGAAATGTATGATGAAATAAAAGAAGTTATTCAGATAATGAAGGGAGATGAAAATTTAATAGTCATGGGTGACTGGAATTCAGTAGTAGGAAAAGGGAGAGAAGGAAACATAGTAGGTGAATATGGATTGGGGCTAAGAAATGAAAGAGGAAGCTGCCTGGTAGAATTTTGCACAGAGCACAACTTAATCATAGCTAACTCTTGGTTCAAGAATAATAAAAGAAGGTTGTATACATGGAAGAAGCCTGGAGATACTGACAGGTTTCAGATAGATTATATAATGGTAAGACAGAGATTTAGGAACCAGATTCTAAATTGTAAGACATTTCTAGAGGCAGATGTGGGCTCTGACCACAATCTATTGGTTATGAACTGTAGATTAAAACTGAAGAAACTGCAAAAAGGTGGGAATTTAAGAAGATCAGACCTGGATAAACTGACTAAACCAGTGGTTGTACAGAGTTTCAGGGAGAGCATAAGGGAACAATTGACAGGAATGGGGGAAAGAAATACAGTAGAAGAAGAATGGATAGCTTTGAGAGATGAAGTAGTGAAGGCAGCAGAGGATGAAGTAGGTAAAAAGACAAGGGCTAGTAGAAATCCTTGGGTAACAGAAGAAATATTGAATATAATTGATGAAAGGAGAAAATATGCAGTAAATGAAGCAGGCAAAAAGGAATACAAACGCCTCAAAAATGAGATCGACAGGAAATGCAAAATGGCTAAGCAGGGATGGCTAGAGGACAAATGTAAGGATGTAGAGGCTTATCTCACTAGGGGTAAGATAGATACTGCCTACAGGACAATTTAAGAGACCTTTGGAGAAAAGAGAACCAGTTGTATGAATATCAAAAGCTCAGATGGAAACCCAGTTCTAAGCAAAGAAGGGAAAGCAGAAAGGTGGAAGGAGTATATAGAGGGTCTACACAAGGGCAATGTACTAGAGGACAATATAATGGAAATGAAAGAGGATGTAGATGAAGATGAAATGGGAGACACCATACTGCGTGAAGAGTTTGACAGAGCACTGAAAGACCCAAGTCGAAACAAGGCCCCAGGACTAGACAACATTCCATTAGAACTACTGACGGCCTTGGGAGAGCCAGTCCTGACAAAACTCTACCATCTGGTGAGCAAGATGTATGAGACAGGCGAAATACCCTCAGACTTCAAGAAGAATGTAATAATTGCAATCCCAAAGAAAGCAGGTACTGACAGATGTGAAAATTACCGAACAATCAGTTTAATAAGTCATGGATGCAAAATACTAACGCGAATTCTTTACAGAGGAATGGAAAAACTGGTAGAAGCTGACCTCGGGGAAGATCAGTTTGGATTCCGTAGAAATACTGGAACACGTGAGGCAATACTGACCCTACAACTTATCTTAGAAGCTAGAGTAAGGAAAGGCAAACCTATGTTTCTAGCATTTGTAGACTTAGAGAAAGCTTTTGACAGTGTTGATTAGAATTCTCTCAAATTCTGAAGGTGGCAGGGGTAAAATACAGGGAGCGAAAGGCTATTTACAATTTGTACAGAAACCAGAGAGCAGTTATAAGAGTCAAGGGACATGAAAGGGAGGTAGTGGTTGGGAAGGGATTGAGACAGGGTTGTAGCCTCTCCCCAATGTTATTCAATCTATATATTGAGCAAGCAGTGAAGGAAACAAAAGAAAAATTTGGAGTGGGTATTAAAATCCATGGAGAAGAAATAAAAACTTTGAGGTTCGCCGATGACATTGTAATTCTGTCAGAGACAGCAAAGGACTTGGAAGAGCAGTTGAACGGAATGGACAGTGTCTTGAAAGGAGGATATAAGATGAACATCAACAAAAGCAAAACAAGGATAATGGAATGTAGTCAAATTAAGTTTGGTGATGCTGAGGGAATTAGATTAGGAAATGAGACACTTAAAGTAGTAAAGGAGTTTTGCTATTTGGGGAGCAAAATAGCTGATGATGGTCGAAGTAGAGAGGATATAAAATGTAGACTGGCAACGGCAAGGAAAGCGTTTCTGAAGAAGAGAAATTTGTTAACATCGAGAATAGATTTAAGTGTCAGGAAGTCGTTTCTGAAAGTATTTGTATGGAGTGTAGCCATGTATGGAAGTGAAACATGGACGATAACTAGTTTGGACAAGAAGAGAATAGAAGCTTTCGAAATGTGGTGCTACAGAAGAATGCTGAAGATTAGATGGGTAGATCATATAACTAATGAGGAGGTATTGAATAGGATTGGGGAGAAGAGAAGTTTGTGGCACAACTTGACTAGAAGAAGGGATCGGTTGGGTCGACATGTTCTGAGGCATCAAGGGATCACCAATTTAGTATTGGAGGGCAGTGTGGAGGGTAAAAATCATAGAGGGAGACCAAGAGATGAATACACTAAACAGATACAGAAGGATGTATGTTGCAGTAGGTACTGGGAGTTGAAGAAGCTTGCACAGGATAGAGTCGCATGAAGAGCTGCATCAAACCAGTCTCAGGACTGAAGACCACAGCAACAACATGGATCTTTGCTAGTCCAGCATGGGGCTTCTCAATTGCATGCCTCTGTCTAGTGTTATGATGGTGTAATGACATCCTAAAGTCAAAATTATCCAGGTTTTCTTTCATGTATACTAGAAATTGATAAATATATAAACTAGGTACTGTCATATTATTCATTTCCTTGAAGTAGTGTCTACATGATTCTCATGGTGTGAGTCTTGCAATGCATATGATGGCCTTTTCTTGCCATTTAAATACAGTCTTAGATCCAGGTGAGTTTTCCCATAGCAAAATTCCCTGTGTCCAAAGGGAACTGAACAAAGCAAAGTATGCATAGGGCAGCAGATAAATCACTCATGTGAGTCTGGACCATACTTATCTGTATGTGTATCCCAGCTTAAACTTTGATCAATATGGAATCCAAGAAGTTTCACTTATTTATTCTTCTTCTTGGGGGCATTCTGATTAAGGATCTGATTTTTGATTATTCACACACACTAACTGCTTTCTTTTACTTAGACATGACTGCAGTAGAAGGAGGAACTTCTCCTTAATTCCATAGTGCTGTAGCTTTCTTATGAGGATAACATGAGACACTGTATCAAAGACTTTCTTTAAGTCCTGTAGTGTTACACAACTTACTGACCTATTTTAAAAACAGTCATATCCTTTTGTTATATTGCTATTAACTGCTTTCACAGTAGAGAGGGTAGATCTAAAGCCATACTGTGCAGGACCGATTAGGTTATTATGTTCAAAATATTGGTTCACCTCCTGGTGCATACAGTACTCTGTTATTCTGTAAATAACTGGGACAACTGAAATGGGTCAGTAATTATCTGATGATGATGTGCTACCTTTCTTATGGACTGGCTTGATTATGGATATTTTTAGATATTCTGGGTACACTCCCTCTGTTAGTATTTTGTTTATTAATTTTCTTAAGGGCATTATTATCTCTTTTCTTATTTGTTTAATAAGAAAAGCTATAGTAATCTTCTGTTCGGGAATTACTGAGTTTAGCTATTGCTTCGATGACACGTTGGCAAGTTACATGACTCCATTCAAAACATTAAGTTGGTTTATTGTGTTATGGTGGCAACAGTCCTTCAGCCTTGCTTACATCTTCCGTGATGTCTGTTTCTGGTATAGGATTGGCACAGTATTTATTTAGCGTATCAGAAGGAAACGGAATGCTGCAATCTTTCTTTTGAGAATTTATTTCAGTTTTGATAACTTCCTATGCCGCTTAACATTTATTTGAAGGGTTAAGAATGTATCCATCATTGGCCTTGCATTTTTCTGTCTTGATTGCAGTTCTACAGTGCTTTTTATAATCTTGTATTTATCCCTATCTGCTTTATTGTGTTGTGTTATATCACAATGCAGGAGCATCAAGATTCTTAAGTTATTTAGTTGTGGTGTTTACCTGTGTTTTAAGCTTCCTGGCTTAGAATGGTGGTTATGCTTGTCTTCTTCTTTTGCTTGTGCCTTTGTCCAACATTTTTGCAGGATCAGCCTGGTTATGGTCAGATTTGACATGGTTAATGCAAGGGGTGGCTGGATGCCTTTCCTGTCACCACCCCATTATGCGAATGATGATGATAACAATGAGATGATGATGACAACACAAAACACCCAGTCCCTGGGCAGAGAAAATCCCCAAACTGGCCAGGAATCAAACCCAAGACCCCACGGTCTTTCTTGTAATCTTTCTTATAATAGCTAACGCATACTTTGTCAAAGATCACAGTTATCACCTCTTAAAAAAATCTTTTGGCTGACTCATTAACACCCATATCATGAGTAAGTATTTCATTCCAATCTATTAATGTTAATGTTTAGCTTCTGTTCATTAATACGTCTGATTATTCTTTCCTGGCAACTATCTTTTAAATCATTTATGGGAATTCTTAGGTACAATTTTTCATGGTCAGAAACACCTAATTTGATTGTTTTGAATTGACAAAAATGGCTCTGAGCACTATGGGACTTAACATCTGAGGTCATCAGTCCCCTAGAACTTAGAACTACTTAAACCTAACTAACCTAAGGACATCACACACATCCATGCCCGAGGCAGGATTCGAACCTGCGACACTAGCGGTCGCGCGGTTCCAGACTGAAGCGCCTAGAACCGTTCGGCCTCACCGGCCGGCTTGAATTGACATCTGCTTGTGTGAAAATAACAGATAATGTTATCCAGACATGCATTCTGTCTGGTGGGCTTGTCATTTATATAGTAAAAATTTAGTGACCTTAGTGTATTGCTTGCAGTTTTACTGCTAATCCTAATGTCTATATTAATGTCATCAAATATTAAATGTCTGTAATTCTTATACTTAAGTAATGTGATTATAAGTTTCATGAAGATGAAGAATCATCATTGTGATTGGCAAGGGAGTATGCAGACACTGATATAGTTTCCAATTTTGGCAACAGTACTGCTGCAACTTCAAAGTTAGGTTCTACACAATGTACACTTACATCTATAATTTCATAGTTTAGTTTTAGAGTTTTATTAATATAGATAGAGAAGCCTCCATGTTTCACATTTGTTCTGGTGTAGCCTGTAACTATTTCACAGCCATTTGGTACACTTAACTCTAGTTCTCTACATGATAACCAGTGTTCATTTATCATGAGCACGCTACAGTTTAACTTTTACAGCCAGTATTAGAGCTCCAGAAGTTTATTTTTTAAGAACTGTACATTTACATGAAGGAACATTAGGCTACTTTCATTGCAAGCTGTTAATAAGTCTACTTCAGAATTATCCAATGCACCTACTCTACTTGTCGGTTCTAGTTGCTCTACATTATTTTCTTTTAACACAGACAAATACCTATTTGTA
This sequence comes from Schistocerca americana, assembly GCF_021461395.2. NCBI lineage: Eukaryota > Metazoa > Arthropoda > Insecta > Orthoptera > Acrididae > Schistocerca > Schistocerca americana. The sequence continues at coordinate 850,469,699 of NC_060130.1, read as the reverse complement.
GATGTCACCTTATCATTTAGTGTAGTTCTTGTTGCTGAAACACTGCTGTTGTGTTTCTCTTCTCCAAAAAAGCGTCATGATTGTAATGTAGAGTGATTGGTTCCTTCTTTTCGCAGAACAGGGCACTAATCTTAATTTACCTTTCATCTTCATGTGAATTCCGTGCTGTGTGTGTTCATCACTGCTCAGTTTGCTGACATCTACCAAGTGTACACAGCTGAATTTTTTACAGGATTTCTGTAACACTGTATTGTGAGCCTCTATTTCCCTATTTACACAAGACCACTCTGGAAGGTCGAACGGCACTGGTACGTTAATTATCACAACATTGGTGTGGTGCAATTTTGGCAATAACTTCCTGTAATTTTGCAGTGCAGATTTGCTTTCATCTTTGTATATGTTGTTGACACCTCCTATGGTCACAATACAGTTGTCTTTGTTCGGTTTCTTTGTTTCAATGGTTAGGTTTTCAACAACAGACGACGAGCACAAGAAAACAGCGGAAAAGTTCGAAGAAAACGAATTGCAGGCCTTATTGGACGAAGATGATACTCAAACTCAACAGGAACTCGCAGAACCAATTGAATGTGACACAGAAAGTCATTTCTCTTTGGTTGAAAGCTATGGTAAGGGTCCAGAACGTGGGAAAATGGGTTCTGCATGAACTGAATGAAAGACAGCAAGCAAATTGAAAGACCACTTGTGAAAGGCTGCTTGCCAGATAAAAAAGAAAGTTGTTTTTCCATCGAATAGTGACAGGTGATGAAAAACGGATATATTTTGAGAATCCTAATTGTTGTAAATAATGGGTGAATCCAGGCAAACCATCGACATCCACTGCAAGACCAAATCGCTTTGGAAAGAAGACAATGCTCTGTGTTTGGTGGGATCAGAAGGGTCATCTATTATGAGCTGCTAAAGCCTGGTGAAACTGATTGCTACCAACAGCAAATGATCGATTTAAATCAAGCATTACATGAAAAATGACCAGAATATGAAAAAGGGCAACACACAGTCATATTGCTCCATGACAACACCCCAACACACCCAACAGAATGGGCCAGGGAAATGATTGAGCGTTCAATTGTGAAATACTAGAGCATGTGGCTTATTCTCTAGACTTGGCTCCATCCGATCATCATCTGCTTGCATCACTGGGACATGTCTTCACTAAACAACACTTCAATTCATATGAAAATGTATGAAAATGGCTCGCTGACTGTTTCATTTCAAAAGAAGAACTGTTTCTTTGGTGTGGCATTCATAGCCTGCCAGAGAGGTGAGAGAAATGTATAAATAGCAATGGAAATTATTTTGAATAAAATATTGTTTATCAGTTACAAATTACTGATGTGTAATTATTGCAACCAAATTCCAGCTTCATGCTTCTACACCTGCTAGTAGGGAATTTTTGGGTTTGTTTTGCTGCAATCTTTTCAAACACTTAAGAGAAGACTGGCAGAAGATAGACAGGGTGGTAATTGTTAATATCCATGTTGATCCCTTTTTGAATAATGATTTTTGTCTCTGCATATTTCAATATGTTTTGAAAACATCCCTGCTCAAAAGATTGGTCTATAATAACTGTCAGTGGCTGAGAAATGATATTTTGCAGATTCTTGATTACAGAAGTGGTTATTTCATCCCCCCCACATGAAGGTTCTTTTTTTTTTTTTCATTTTACATTTACACCTATCTTTAGATAATTTTTTCTAACTCCTTGAAAGATGCTACATTTAGGAAGAATTCATTTAAACCATTTGACATTTGAACAAGGTTTATTATAACATAATCTTCGAATTTAATTTTCAAAATCTCTTGATTTTTGACTTTGGCTCCTAATTCTGTCCAAACAACTGACCACACTGGTTTTGTCTTATTTCTGTGTTTGAGGATAAATGTTTTATTTGCCATTTTTTTAGCTGCCATTACAACTTTCTTTAATGCAGCTTCATAGCATTTGACATATGCAACAAAGTCAGGATTAATTCACTGTGTAGTTCTCTCTTTCTGGCGTGATATAAGGAGTGTTCAAAAGGAAACGAGCCGGAGTCTGGAGTCTGGAATGCACAAACTGGTGACAGGAGGGTAACATTGTGGCATGTGTAATGAAGTGTGGCTCCAGCCAGAGCATAGAAGTTATCAGCCCATCACTAGAGGGCATGCGTGCACATCATGTGACTATACAGAGCTAGCAGCAGCATGTGTCAATCATCCATTGCTGCCAGTCACATTGCAAACAGTGACATGGAGGCATCAACAGAAGAGCAGATACATGTTGTTTGTTTTCTGACAGCAGAAGGAGTAGGAGGAACAGACATTCATTGACAAATGTCACAAGTGTACGGCAAACACTGTATGTCCCTTGCAAGTGTCAAGTCATGGCACAAGTGCTTCAGGGAAGGACAGGTGTTGTTAGCCGATGATGCATGGTCTGGAGCACCATACTGCATTACCTTTGATATCGCCCAGGTGGTGGATGCACTAATTACCCAGGACCGCTGGGGGACAGTGAAAGCCATACCAGCCAGCATTGGAAGTGTTCATACCATCATGTAGGAATGACTGCACATGTGCAAAGTGTGTTCCAAAAGGGGCCCCACAGTCTTCAACCACACCAGGGAGCATGTCGAATGGTTCACTGTCTTGCTCATCTGCAGTGCTATGCCCAGGAAGGTAATATGTTCCAGGAACGAGTGGTGGCTGGAGATCAGTCATAGTGTCATCACTTCGAACCAGAATCAAAACAACAAACTCTCCAGTGGAAGCATCCAAGGTCACCACCACCAAAAAGATCCAAGGCCATATACACGAGTGCAGGAAAGGTTATGCTGACGTTCTTCTTTGACCAAGATGGCCCCCTTCAGATTCACTTCCTGCAGCATGGGACAACAGTGAATGCCCAGCGTTACTCACAAACCTTGACCAAACTTCGCCAAGCGATGAAATTAAAATGACCAGCCAATCTCACCCTTGGGGTCATTCTGCTCCATGGCAATGCAAAGCCTCATACAGCCAACACAGTCGTGGCACTCTTGCATAAATTCAAATGGGAGATCGTCAGCCACCCTCCATACAGTCTGGATCTCTCTCCCCATGTTACACCATTTTTGGTCCTGTTAAAAAGGCTCTGAGGGGCAAACAATTCACCTTGGATGATGATGTCCAGCTGTACATGTGGAACTGGTTAACATTGCAGTCCCGGGAATTTTATGAGACAGACGTTCACTGCCTTGTGTCACAGTGGAACAAGGGTCTCAATGGCCAGGGTCAATACTTCTAAAATACAGGTACTGGTTTCTGTAATTATGCCTTCAGCTCATTTTTTTTGAACCCCCCTTTAAGTTTCCTACTTACTCTCTTTTGATAAGTTCTAGGAAGAAAAGATTCATTAAATATATCTAAAGAAAAATTTATGAATTTGTCATAGTTTACAGTAGTTAACTGTAGTGGTCCACACACCTGGTTACAACAGTTAGTTTATTGCAGAATAAATCAAAATTACTTTTGCTGTAATTCCTTTTTATATGCAGTTCTGGAGGCTTTAATTTACCTTCTTTTGGGAAGTCAAAAACAGAGCTGAGTGATCCAAAATATCTAGGTTTAAGCAGTGCTTATTTGCATTTTCAAACTGTTAGTTTGTAATAATGTTATCAATACAGGTCACTGAACAGCTGTTTGCTCTAGTGGCTTCACAAAAGTTAAATTTCCTACCATATTTCTCAATTAAGCCCTGAAATTTTGTGGAATCACTGCTGTCAGCTTACTTATTTATGTTGAAGTCTGCTGTAATCACAACTTTTTACTTTCTTTCTGAAGTTTTTCTAGCAGGCATTGGAATTTAGCTAAGAACACTTTTGTTACAGCACATCTAGTAATTCTGTAAAATGCTATAATCACTGCATTCAGATTACTTAGCTCTATAGGACAACTCATGAACATATTCTCTTCATTTAAAAAAAAATAAAATTTTGTCTTACTCTACAACTTGCTGAAGAGTTGACAAGAGTGCTAGAGCCTCTACAAGATTTGTTTCTTCTTCAAAAGCTGCAAGCTACCTTAAAATTATTAATACCATTCTGTTAACCAGTGTTCATTTAGGCAGATTGTTTTGATATTTACACATTCTGAAAGCAGAATTCTAAGAAAATCAGTGTTTGAGTATTTAAGATTTGGTAGTTCTGCTGTTAAGCCATTGATATTCCAGTCCATCAGTAGCGAATTTTTGTTTTTGATTGAAATTTCATGTGCATCCTCTCTTTGGTATCTATACTTTTTATTTTCAGTTTGTACCTTTACACTGTCATCCCCATCAGAATGTACGAGTTTCCCTTGCTTTTTAGGATTTTACACATCTATGAACGTTTTACTGAAGTACAGAGTCTTAACCTGTTGATGTGTAGTGTATCTTTCCCAAAACGTTTATCAAGTAAACAGTTGTTTGGTTCAATGAATACTGCCCCAAGCCTGTTACACTGTTCTCTAATGCCAGTATTTATTCTGCTGATGTATCACTTATCAATCTTCTGTGAATTTCAAATATAAATTAAGGTTGTCTCCCCATAACATCTCCTATACCACAGAATAATTCTTGAATAGAAATAAGTACTCAGTAACAAACTTGCATAATTTATGCAAACCTGTAAATAGCCTGCATGTAGCCTTTTACAAATATATTGTTTAACTCTCCCTTCAATCTTATGTTCAGTTCATATATTACACATCATAATGTTAATATGCAATGATGTATGCAACAAATAAGCTAATATTGTTAAATTTTGTAATCTTTCCATGAACTTGACAGCTCCTCTGTTCTCCATGTCTACTTTACATAACCCTCTGCCGCCTCCCCCAACACCTATCCCCCTTCCCCCCCAAACCATGGACCTTGCCATTGTGGTGGCTCCACCTGCTTTACTTATCACTTCATTTGTTGTCCTCGGTGTCAATGTAGTGCGTTGCTACAGTGGCTGAAAAAAATGGGTTGTAGATTCCAACACTTACTACTGCAAATTATGTAGCCATCAGGTGCACATTTGTGTTTCACAGTACTTTAATTTCACTGTTCACCCCCCCCCCCCCCCCCTCCCCCCCAATAATACACAGTTATATGGCCAGTGCACTATTGTTTAACTTGTGATAAGCCTCATTAATAGTTTGCAAGCGAAACTCCACATACTGCCACAATAGTTTACTGTTGGACATCTAAAAGCAGTAAAATCATAGCCACAAAGTCCACAGTTCTTGAAGAATAATCAGGTACATATGGAGCAGACACTGTCACTGTTTTTACGCACGGCCTAATAGTTTAACACTTATTTCACAGTTAAATTGAAGCATTGTTGTTGTTCTAACCAGCACAGGTTACACGTCTGAAACTCAATCGTGGACTGACTGTCTCGTGACCAAAAATCGGGCCCTTATACATCATCACAATAATCAGTACTGAAACTACACATTTTTCGAAGTTAAATTTACAGAAATAACAATTAAAACTCAACACATTAAATTAACTGAATACATCAAAAAATTAGTTCTTTTTACCAGTTACTTCTACTACGAAAATTATGCCAAATTATGTGTTTAGATTGTGAAATGAACAAATATAGTTACATAAACAATACTTTTGACAAAACTGTTAATTACTTTGGAATTAATGAAGGGCTGGTTTTGCTAGCATGTTTTTGAATAGAGCTAAATAGATACTTAAAGACTGCTAGCATTTCATCTTCCAAATGTATACGATTATTACAGAATTTATATTTGTTTGTATGTCAACAATAGAATTTAAGTTACGAAACAATTACTGATTTTGCCCTATAATGAAAGATACGAACTAGGAATAACCAAAACAAATTAAAAAATCAAATACATACATAAAACTAAGCACAAAATTAGATCTGGTGTTATTTACTTTAAAACTGAGGGCCAACCTTTCTATTATATGAAAATACAGATTATATTCATGTATGCTAATGGTAAATAGTTAAAAGTAACAAAACGAATTTAAAGGAGGCAGATGGCAAAACAAGAGGGGAATTAAAAATATCCCGGCTTGCCACTGTGCTGTAGGTGCAGCCATATTGTCATATTGAAGGATACCTTTAGAGAGACCAGATCAACAAATGATTCCTGAAGAGGTTCAAATGGCTCTGAGCACTATGGGACTTAACGTCTGAGGCCATCAGTCCCCTAGAACTCAGAACTACTTAAACCTAACTAACCTAAGGACAGCACACACATCCATGCCCAAGGCAGGATTTGAACCTGCGTCTGTAGCGGTCGCGCGGTTCCAGACTGTAGCGCCTAGAACTGCTTGGCCACCCCGGCTGGCAATTCCTGAAGAGGGGCAACAGCTTTTTCAGTAGTTTCAGGGTAAGCCTTGACTTGCAAAATTAGTCAACATAGTCGTGCTATGTTGGTACTGTGAATTACTGAAAGCAAAGGCAGACCACAGCCATTATAGTTGCTGATGACATGTAGCTCTATTGCATGGCTTAATGATGATGGCATCCTCTTGGGTAAAATATTCCGCAGGTACAACAGTTGTTCATGCCTCACCAATACAGATACCCATACTGTGAGTGCAAACACATTGGAGAGGTATCTGTGGAGAGATCAGGCTAAGAAATAGTTTTTAAAGACAAGCCGTTTCCTTTATAGGAGTTGCAAAATCAATGAACTGGGTGATTAACTATCTGGCCTCAGTATCTTGGTACTACAAGTGGCTGAAGGCAGGAGGAAACTACCGCCATTATTTTTAGCTGTCCTGTATGGCTTGATGATGATGTCATTTGCTTGGGTAAAGTAGTCCCTTATTTGGGTCTCCAGGTGGTGACTACTCAGAAGGCAATTATCACATGAAAAAAAAAACTGACATTTTACAGATCAGAGTGAGAAATGTTAGATCCCTTAATTGGGTTGGTAGTGTAGAGAATTTGAGAAGAGAAATGAATAGGTTGCAGTTAGGTATAGTTGGAATTAGTGGGGTGAAGTAGTAAGATAAATAGGACTTCTGGTCTCGTGTGTACAGGTTTAATTGTGACAGGATTAATTTGAATGTCATGAACAACTCAAAGAATCTTGCTGAGGCTCGACTGACTGGCCTGGGACCATCAGCAGTGGATCATCGAGTGCAAGTAGAAATAAAAACAATGAGGGAAGAGGCAAGTGAAGGTGCACTGAAGATAAACAAAGTTCTATGAGTAATCCAAAGTGAGAAAACATGATATGTGTTGAGAAACGGCAATATGACCTGATGGTTTTTCACAACAATGAAGATGATAATGAGGCAAATACACCACTGAGTCCAGTGTTACTGCATGTCAGAATTTGTATGTCGGCCATGAGCTCTGATTGGCTGTGTCTGTATGGTGCTGCCACTAGCTAGCGAGCACTCATGGATGTAATAGCTCTGCCTAGCTGCTGAGGTCTAGTTCTGCACTTTCTGGTGTGCTTTTGAAGTCGTTGGCTGGATTACAAAATGTTTTCCCCATGAGATGAGTGTGTATGTCCAGAAATGAGCTCAACTGTGTTTCAGAAGGTGAACCAATAGTATGGTTGGTGGCCCACCACATAAGCCTGGTGACTGATGTGATGAACTGAGGTCACCTCACAGTTTGCTGGAACATTGTGATGGCATTGTTTGCTGTGGTGGCAGAGGCTGTGCAAAGAGCTGTATCTCTTTGTCTGTGTCCCATGAAATTGCCTCTAGTTTTTGTGGGTGTAAATTTATAAGTGAGGATATGGGACAGGCAATGGCAGACTTCTAGTTCTGGGCTTGCCGCTGGTGGTGATGCATTTGGTAAGTGGGGCCAGAGTTGGTTTGTATGATGGCACTCCAAACCCTTCAGAGTGTCAACTAATCTGATGTGCTTCCCATGGGTGTTAACCATCATTGCTGACATCCACATTTCTATCACTGCTGTGCCCAGTGAGTATCATCTGGATTTCCTGGTCTGTGGTTCCCAGGGCTGTGAAGCCAAGAGATGGATGAGTTTTTGAGGTTGTCTCACCTGGAGGAGCTCTGCCAGCCTATGGCCTCGAATAGGAGTGGTCCTGCATGTACTCAGGAACATTGCGAATGCCACTTTTGTGGTGGTTCCCACAGCTTTCAACATTTGCTACTTAAAATCTGCATCATACGCTCTGCTTTGACATTGGAGGATGGTGGACTAGAAAGGTATTTTATGCCATCTAATGTGTGGAATTGTTTGAAAGCAATTGCAGTGAAGTGGGGCCAATTGTCTGATACTGTATTTCAAGGAAGCCCTTCTATGTCTAACTCTGAACTAGCGCATTTATTGTGGTTTCTTGTGTGCTGGACACAATGCTTACAACATATTGGTATTTGCAGCAGGCATCCATGACTATTAGCCACATACACCCCAGAAATGAGCCCACAGAGTCTAAATGCGTGTGGTCCTAAGGTCGATGGGGTGGTCCAGGGGAGAATATAATGGGGTGATTCCTGCCTGATGTTTTATGCAAGCTGATCAATTGTGTAAAATGGCTTCCATGTACTTGTTTAAACCTGGCTAGTAAGAATCTCACCTCAGTAGGGCTTTCATCTTTTACATTCCCCAGTGCCTGCGATTAAGGAGTTGTAAAACCCAAGGTCACAGTGTGCTCATTACGATGGCACAGTGTGTATATGCCTCAGTATCTGTGAGGAGAATATTGTTGATATCTGACAGATGGTGGCAGATGTGGCATGAGGCCTGGAGCTCTTGAGTTTTATTGTTTGAAATGTGTGTTGGTCATCCATGGAGAATATGACCCATGACTTGTCATAATATTGGGTCACAACAAGTGTATGCAGTGATTCATGCAACCCTTGTGGGAAAACCTTCCAAGGTCTGTCTCCATTCCACATGTATGTGGAAACATGAGATTTCCCGCTGGTCAAAGGCCAGATCTTGTTCAGTGTGAAAGTTTGATAGAGGATTCACATTTGCATGTTGTACTGTTGGCTTGTATTAATGTCATAATTGTAGAAGCTGATGAAAAGAGCACATGATACGAGTTGTTTTGGTGCCTGTTCTGGAAGACTGGAGAGAGGTCTGAATAGTGTTATCAGCATTTTATGGCTCTTAAGGAAAGTGGTTTTAGTCCCAGATGGATAGCCACAGAACTACTTAAATGCAAATGCAATCATTAGCACTTCCTTTCCTATCTGTGAAGAGTCCTTTGGAGCATTTGTCAATGACTTCAATGCATAGGCAATAGATTTCTCAGTACTGTCATACACTATGTGATCAAAAGTATCTGGACACCCCCAAAAACACATGTTTTTCATATTAGGTGCATTGTGCTGCCACCTACTGCTATGCACTTTATATCAGCGACGTCAGAGGTCATTAGACATAGTGGGAAAACAGAATGGGGCACTCCGTGGAACTCAAGGACTTTGAATATGGTCATGTGATTGGGTGTCACTTGTGTCATACATCTGTACATGAGATTGCCACACTCCTAAACATCCCTAGGTCCACTGTTTCCAATGTGATAGTGAAGTGGAAAAGTGGAGGGACACGTACAGCACAAAAACGTACAGCCCAACCTCGTCTGTTGACTGACAGAGACTGCCAACAGTTGAAGAGGGTTGTAATGTGTAATAAGCAGACATATATCCAGACCAGCACACAGGAATTCCAAACTGCATCAGGATCCACTGCAACCACTATGACAGTTAGGCAGGAGGTGAGAAAACTTGGATTTCATGGTCGAGCAGCTGCTCTTAAGCCACACATCACACCGGTAAATGCCAAACGACGCCTCGCTAGGTGTAAGGAGAGTAAACATTGGACAATTGAACAGTGGAAAAATGTTATGTGGAGTGACAATTCACGGTGCATAATGTGGTGATCTGATGGCAGGGTGTGGGTATAGCGAATGCCTGGTGAACATCATCTGCCAGCATGTGTAGTGCCAACAGTAAAATTCGGAGGTGGTGGTGTTATGGTGTGTTCATGTTTCTCAGGGAGGGGGCTTGGACCCCTTGTTGTTTTGCATGGCACTATCACAGCACAGGCCTACATTGATGTTTGAGGCACCTTCTTGGTTCCCACTTTTGAAGAGCAATTCGTGGATGGTGATTGCATCTTTCAAAACAATTGAATACCTGTTCATAATACACGGCCTGTGGCAAAGTGGTTACATGACAATAACATCCCTGTAATGGACTGACCTGCACAGAGTTCTGACCTGGATCCTATAGAACACCTTTGGGATGTTTTGGAATGATGACTTTGTGCTAGGCCTCACCAACCGACATTGATACCTCTCCTCAGTGCAGCACTCCATGAAGAATGGGCTGCCATTGCCCAAGAAACCTTCCAGCACCTGACTGGACGTATGCCTGCAAGAGTGGCAGTTGTCATCAAGGCTAAGGGTGGGCCAACACCAACTGAATTCCAGCATTACCGATGGAGGGTGCCGTGATTTTATAAGTCATTTTCAGCCAGGTGTCTGGGTACTTTTGATCACATAGTGCAGTTCCTATGTGCCAGCATTGCACCAGGGCCACATGGAGAGGCATTTGCAGCCTGAACCATTGGTCACATTGGTGAAAATGGTGCCCAGCATATGCTGCAACTGTGCCAAGGCATACTCACAGGTAGCTGTCCATCCTTGCTGAATGCTTTCTTTCCACTAATGGTTTAGTGGTTGTATTATATGGGCCACTTGTGGGAATAATTTTGAATAATAATTCAACTTTCCCAAAGAGCCTTGCAGCATCCACAAGTTTTGGGGGCAGGCATACAGTCAATAGCTGTGACTTTGTAGTCAATTGGCTGGATCCCTTCTTTGTTTAGCAAGTGCAAGGGATATTCCGCTTGCTCCTGGAGAAAATGGTATTGGCCTAACCAGCACTTTGTCCCTGCATACTGTAATTTTGTAAATAGTATTTAAAGGTAAGAGAGGTGTTCCTGATGTATAGTACCTGTGACATTAAGTAGTGTAGATAGTTAGGGCAAGTGGGTATGGATGGACATGGTTAACTGTTCCAGATATCTGTGGGAGATTGCAGGAGTGGAAGAGATCCATTAAGGCAGTTGTACACACCCTGACAAAAAAGTGAAGAACATAGAAAGGTAGGTAGAACCAACATGAAACTTCAAGGATTGAGGATAGGTGTTTTTTTTTTCAAGTGATCACAAAATCAAGTGAAATTTACAAAGAACTTGTCAGTATGAGCCCACTTGTCAATATGACATTACAGCCTCTCTGGCATGGATTCATGTACTGATTTGGTTGGGAAGGTGCTATAGAGCCACTGCATCCCCTCCTGAAGCAAGCTGGCCCACAACTGTTGTAACTGGTTCTTCGTATTGTAGACACTATTACTGGGACAGAGTTGATACTCGAGCTAGTGGCACAGATCGGGGACAGATCTTGAGATCTTACTGGCCATGGGAATATCTCAACATCACTCAGACATTTTGCAGAGACATACACCGTCTGTGGATGAACATTGTTATGTTGAAACATGGCCTCATAATACTGTTCCATAAGAGGAAACACATGAGGACACAGAATGTTCATGATGTACTGTTGTGCATTCAGAGTTCCCTCAATCAGTTACAACCATGACCTGAAGTCATAGCTGGTGGCTCCCTACATGATGATACCAGGAGTAACTGCTGTGCCTCTCCACAACATTGGAAGAGTATAACCTTTATCTAACTCACCACAGTACTCACAGATGATGGTTGCCTGGGGTAGTGCAGAACTGTGATTCATCACTCAACACAAAGCAGTGGCATTCTTCAGCAGTCCATGCTTCCTGGTCACAGCACCATTCCAAATGTAGGCATCTGTGTCACAGTGTTAACAGCTATGTATGCATGGTCCATAGTTCCTTAATTGGGCTGTTGCTGGTCTCTGACCTATGGCATGCGATGACACAGAATGTTGCAGGGAGACCTTTACTTGTTCTCAGATGACAGGCACAGATGTAAAGGCCTTACAATGTGCTTGTTTAACTACATGCCAAACCTCACTTGTGGTGGTTGGATGTGGTTGTCCAGAACCATGACGACTAGTATGCCTGCCTACATGTTCCCTTGGAGTCCAAAATCAGGCTGCTGTCACATCTGAATGCCCAAAAAATCTAGATATTACATGATTAACTAGATATTCAAATGAAAACCCACAATGGTAAACCTTTCAAACACTGGAGGTGCTGATAACGCTGTCTCAGATGAGTATATGTCATCTCTGTGTCCTTCACAGTGATTACTTAATATCTGATGCTGTTCATATACCTTATATAACCTATCAGGCCTGTTAACAAAACTAAACACTAACAATGCTTTACACTCTGGTGGCCATTCTACAGAGAATTACAACTCTGATTATTTACATTTCCACCAATAATGTGCTCATGTATGAGGCTACATTAATGCCTGACCGCATCTTCACGGTGCACCTCTTGTTTTGTCAGGTAGTGTATTTGGATAAGCATAAGGGATTGTTGATAACCATGATATTCTGTGTCTCCTCATCCAACTATAATTGCAAACACATGTTGGCAAGGTCGACCTTAGAAAAATATTCTCCTTCAACAAGCTTTGTGAGGATATATTCTGCACATGGTGTAGGGTAGGTTTCTACTTGTGCCTGGGCATTGATTCTTAATTGAAACATTTCTTGTTAACAAAAGGGTTGCTGAGAGGAACTATTGCTTGGAGTTCATGTACATTTCCTTGATGTATGCAGGGAACTGAATCTGATTGTTCCAATGGTTTATAACAGACTGTTCAGAGATGTCCATCTTTTCCACCCAGAAATCTGGACACTCAGCATGCGCTCATGCTGTGAAGCAGTCTGGGCATGATGGAAGACCCTGCTATACTTGCGAGAGGGGTATGACCGGCTGTTCAGAGGCCATTGATGTTTCAGATACAGGCAAACAATGATTCCACCATGTTAGATATGATTTACACATATTTCACATTCCTGGGGTATGATGTGATGGCTAGGCCATTTCTACCTGTGGTCAAGCCATAAGGTGTCCATTTGCTGCTGCACAATTTCAAAAGAGTGTGTGATTGACATACTACCTTCCAGTGATGTGTTGCCCATTTTGAGGGCTGATGTGTATTTCTGGATTAAGGGGCAACCAGACCACTACATCCCAAATTACAGTGAGTCTGCATATGAGGTTTTGTGTGATGGATTCACAGAAGTGAAATCACATTGGTGACTTAACCCCTGTAAATCAGTACCCAGGAGTGATATGACTGAACTGGCTGTTTGTGGCATTGGTGAAATTCAAGCCACGATGCGACCGCATGGAATCACAGGAAATAATAATTCAGAAGTAACTCACACATCTCCTCGAAAGTAAGGATAACTGGAATCAAGAGAGGAGCCAACTTCTTAAGTAAGGAAAACATCCCCGGGGAGCTAAGGACAGAAAGAGTGACAACTAGAGACTGTGAGTAGTGACCTGAAGTCCAGTGCAGTTCTGTTTCAGCCACTGTAAATGTGTGTCTCAATACTCTTCATCATCATTAAATGGCAAAAAGGCAGGTGGGTGACACTCTGACTGTACTGGGTGGGTCCCTTGTATATGCAGTTGATCCCTGGGAAGCTGAATTAATTGATGGAGTAGTTCATTTTGCTGCAGTTGAAACAGGTTTTGGAGCTGTTTTTGCAATCACTGCTGCAGTAGCAACAATTGCTATTGCTGATCCAAAAGTTTTACAAGCTTTCTATACATGGTATGCTGCTAATCTTTGACCATGTTGCCAAATTACTGTGACCAGGATGTGACAGAATGTGATGAGTGACTCAAAGAAACCAACTAATGCTGGAATGAGAAGCTATGGGCCATCAACAGTGGATCACTGACAGCAAGCAGAAAGACAAACAATGAAGAAATGTACAAGTCGAGACAGCACTGAAGATTTTCAAACTCCATTGAATAACATGGAGAGAAAAAACTTTAGACATAGTAAAAAATGGGGACTGTGAACCGATGGTGTGTGACAGTAATGAAAATGACAGTGAGGCACCATTAAATACAGTGTCACTGCATGGTGGAATGTGTAGGGTGGCCGTGAGCTTGGACTGACAAGCCAAAGGATGAGACAAGCAGTTGCAGATGTAACAGCTCTGCCTAGTGACTGAGGTCCAGTTCCATTCTTTCTGGCTGGCTTTCAAAGTTGCCAGAGTGTGATAACAGAGATTTGTCAACAGAAAATCAAGTAGGGGTAATGTGGGAGTGGGTGTAATATTTTATATGTCTGCTGCATTAGTTGCACAGATGATACAGAGATTGGAAAAATGTATGATAGGCTAAAAGAACTTATTCAGATAGTTAAAGGAGACAAAAATTTAATTCTAACGGCGGACTGGAATTCGATAGGAGGACAAGGAAGAGAAAGAAAAATGACAGTAGAACATGGAATCGGGACAAGGAATGAATCAGGACGCTGCCTGCTGCTGCTGGCCACAGACCACAGTTTAATCATTAGTATCACTCTATTTATAATAGTAAGAGAGTGTTGGATACATGTAAGAGACCTAGAGACACTGGAAGTTATATATATTGGCTGACAAAAAAGTGAATCACCCAGGAGACATGGTTGGATGTAAATACAACTTTGGACATGTACAGACCATTGGCCACTTATAGGCAATAAGTGTTCTCTGTGAGGGGTAGAACAACCATCACCATGCAAAGTTTTGTTCATGTTTAGTGTTGTTACTTTGCGTAGTAGGGTATATAAGAGGCATGAAAACCTTCAGACGTTTAGTGATCACTGTAGAGGACATGGAGATGACATGTACTTGTGCAAGACAGCGCTATCAGCACCTGACAGAGTTTGAAAGAGCCCACATTGTGAGTGTTCATTTGGCCTGCTGATCAAATTGTGAAATATCTAGATTTGTGAGACTTTAGGATTTGACAGTGGCCCATTGTTGGATGGGAATAAGAGAGCAGGCACAGTCATCGTCCAGTTTTCAGTTGACCATGCCTGAACACCACAAGGGAGCATAGCCATATTGTGCAACAAGCACGTTGTAACCGCTTCTCATCTGTACCTGCCATCTGAGAACAAGTTAGGGACTCCCTGTGAATTTCAGTGTCATTCTGCACCATTGGTCAGAGACTAGCAGCTGCCAGACTAGGACATTACTATCACACATTTAGGCTGCCATTATCAGTACAACTCAAAAGAATCCATTTGTAGCAGTGCCTTAATGGGGTAGCATGGAATACTGATGAATGGCATCACATTCTGTTCAGTGATGAATCACACTTTTGCACTACCTCAGCAGATCACCATCATTGACTATAATGGTGACGCGAGGAGAGGTCCCATTCTTCCAATGTTTTGGAGAGACAAGTGTAATCACTCCTGGCATCATGGTGTGGGGAACTATCAGGTATGACTTCAAATAATGGCTGGTAGCAATAGAGGGAACTCTGATGACACAATGGTACAGATCACCTCCATCCTCACATGTTGCCGGCCGGTGTGGCCGAACGGTTCTAGGAACTTCAGTCTGGAAACGCACGACCGCTACGGTCGCAGGTTCGAATCCTGCCTCGGGCATGGATGTGTGTGATGTCCTTAGGTTAGTTAGGTTTAAGTACTTTTAAGTTCTAAGGGACTGATGACCTCAGATGTTAAGTCCCATAGTTCTCAGAGCCACTTGAACCATTTGAACCTCTCATGTTGTCCCTCATGCAACAGTATTGTGGTGCCACTTTTAAACAGGCCAATGCTCGTCCATCTATGGCACATGTCTTGATGAACTTTGTAAGATGTTGAGGTACTCTTATGGCCAACGAGATACCCAAATTTGTACTTGATAGAATATGTATGGCTCCAACTTGGTGTCAACCCTGTCCCAGTGCCCACATTGTGTGTTACAGAGAACTGGGATCTAGGCTCGACCACTCGGTTCACAAGGGTGGTGGTAAAAAGTCTATAAAAAAACTCCCAGTTTCAAAGTGTGCTACAAGCTGATGAGTTGAATGGCTGTTAAGGTGGAACAGTCGTTAGCAGGCAACCTCAGGAGATCCTGCCACACCTCAGTTGTGTAAGGCTTACCTAGGCATTCGGGGCTCTGTCTACTTGAGCTTTTATTTTCCTAGCTGCTCATGGGACCAAGATGCAACTCTCAAAATTATCTCTTTCTCCTTCTCCTAACAGCTAAAAGGGTGGGCCACTGGTGAGTTCTAACACCCAATCAAATAAGAGGGCTCATGTAGCCAGTCCTCCAGACTCAGGAGTAAAGTCTAAAAGTTTCGGGTCAGTAACGGAATACACGCTGGCAGTCAGAATGTGTTTTTAATAGTAAAAAGGAAAAAGGGCAGCTTTGAGAAGGTTTTTCCTTTCTATATTCAAAAAGGGTTAGAAGGCATTGCTGGCATTCTAAAATCAGTTAAGCAATTGCATAACAGGACACAGTTGATGCAAACATCTAGTTCCCTACAGGTTAAGAACCTACAGAAAATGCCATGCCTTGGGAATTATGCCATCAAAACTGAGCTGCACCCCACCTTGAATTACACCAAAGGTGTTGTGACATTCAGGGATCTGGTGGATATTCCCAAGGAGGAATTGAAAGATGAGTAGGCTGCCAAAGATGTAGTCAAAATATCATGAAGAAGGTGGATGGGGGACTTGAAAAGCCCAATGTTTAATAGCACAAAACTTCCAAAGCATGTTAAGGCAGGTTTCCTTCACCTAAGTGAGTGACCTTATTTGCCTAAACCAATGTGGTGTTTCAAATGGGCATGCTGCTTTTGGGTGTCACAGAGTAGCTACTTGTGGCAAATGTGGCAAGGCCACCCACATAGGTGTCCCTTGTTTGTATCCGTTGAAGTGTGTGAATTATTCTGGAGCTCACCCTGTATGAAGGCAGTGCTGTAACATGTATCTGAAAGAATGGAAGATACAAGAGCTTAAGACTACAAAGCACATCCCACATAATGAAGCCAAAAAGATCTATGAAGCCATGCTGTTCCAAACGTTTGTTACCTCCTTTGTTTCAGTTGCTAAACAGCCAGTGCAGAAAGTTGATGCTGCTACACAAATGAAAGTTGCTAGTATCACCACTAGTGCCTGTGTTTCTCCATATAGTTGTGCTGCTGCAGCCAATTTGAAGCCTAGCCCTTCCCCAGAACATGAGAAAAAGCAGTAGCTGCTAACATCGTGGTGCTCCCTGCCCCTCCAATGGTTCAGTCTGCTACGCTGTCCAGTGCTGCTACAACCACAGTCACGACTGTGACTGCAAAGCCTACCCAGACCTCCAGATGGAATTGAGAAGCAAATCAACATTATCTTCTTTGATGTCTCTCTCAACTCTTCCTTAGAGGCAATGGACCTTTGTTTTAGGACACGTGTGAAGAAACTGGAACTGCTAGCACAGGAAATCTCCCTGTACTTGTGTTTGCAGAAAACACATTTTAAAGTGTCTTCTGCTCCTGCCATAAGTGGGTATACACTCTATCACAAGCATAACATGGCTGGGGAAAAGGCAAAGGGAGAGGTCACTTTGTATGTCAATAATGTGCACCACTCCACTGCTCTCCTCCTAGATATTGATCTGTGAGTGGTTCCAGTTGCAGTTCATGTCCATCAGAGGATCACAGTTTGTTTGCTATATTTACCACCACACAACATGATTGACTCTGAGTCTCTAACTGATCTTAGAACAACTTCCCTGACCATTTCTACCTGGGAGATTTCAATGCCCATAATGTATTGTGGAGTTCGATCTCTACGTTACTTGCCCTAAGGGTCAGGTTTTGGAGAGCATCATGACCTCCCATGGGCTGTGCATTCCCAGCACAGGCACTACCACTCATTTCTGTGCTGCCACAGGGTCATTCTCAGCCCTTGATCTCTCTTTCTGCCCACCAGCCCTCGCAGACACAGTTCAGTTGGAAGTTATTGATGACCTTCATTCCAGCAACCACTTCCCACTCCACAGTCACCTCCTGGCTGGAGAATTTCTTGTACAGAAACCACCAAACTGGATAGTCAGCAGTGCTAAATGGACACTATTCAGCCAGCTGGCTGTGTTCAAACACTGCGACAGTGTCCAGGAGTGAGTGGATCACATCACATGAGAGATCCATCACGCCACTGACTTATACATCCCAAAGTCTTCATATCATCTTAGGAGTTGACCTGTACCTTGGTGGACTAGTGAATGCTGTTCAGCAATATGAGACAGGCGTGTGGTTCTTAGATTGTTTAAATGCTGCCCAACATCAGACAACCTCACAGACTTCAGAGCCATGAGAGCCAAGGCTCAATGCGCAATTAAGGAGAGCAAGAAAAGGTCATGGCAAGGGTTCCTCAACTCCTTTAACCATTCCACTTTTTCTGCAAAAGTATGGGAAGCCATCTGGAGGATTTCCATAAAGCATAGCCATTTACCAACAGCAGCAGTGCTGAAAAAGTGTTGTCTCCTAATAAAACATGGAGACATCGCCCAGACAATGACAGATCATTTTGCAAGGACTACTGCCAATTACAGCCTGGATTTCACCACTACCCTGACTGTAGAGAGGGGAAAGGTGGACTTCAGATCCAACAATTCTGAGTCATAAAACTGCCCTTTCTCCATGTGGGAGTTGGAGTTGGCACTGTCTGATATTTGTGACACTGCACCCAGTCGCGACCCAATCAGGTACTGCAAGCTTCGAGAGTTGCCAGTGGCAATAAAGGAAACCCTCCTCAAATGTTTTAATCTTATGTCACAGAGAGGCAACTTCCCCAGCTCAAGGAGAGAGGCAATTTTAATACTGCTCCTCAAATCAGGAAAGGACCTCACATGTTCCAGTAGTTACCAGAGCAGTCCCGTAATGAGCTGTATAGGAAAAACCCTGGAATGCATGGTTGGTTTAACTGTTGCTTGGTCTGGCTCTTAGAGACCAGACAACTCCTTAGCCTCTCTCAGTGTGGATTCTGGAGATTTTGGGCCACTGTCAATAACCCCACCCCATGAATCATGGACCTTGCCATTGGTGGGGAGGCTTGCATGCCTCAACGATATAGATAGCCGTACCATAGGTGCAACCACAATGGAGGGGTATCTGTTGAGAGGCCAGACAAATGTGTGGTTCCTGAAGAGGGGCAGCAGCCTTTTCAGTAGTTGCAGGGGCAACAGTCTGGATGATTGACTGATCTGGCCTTGTAACACTAACCAAAATGGCCTTTCTGTTCTGGTACCGCGAACGGCTGAAAGTAAGGGGAAACTACAGCCGTAATTTTTCCCAAGAGCATGCAGCTTTACTGTATGATTAAATGATGATGGCGTCCCCTTGGGTAAAATATTCCGGAGGTAAAATAGTCCCCCATTTGGATCTCTGGGCGGGGACTACTCAAGAGGACATCATTATCAGGAGAAAGAAAAAACTGGCGTTCTACGGATCGGAGTGTGGAATGTCAGATCCCTTAATCGGACAGGTAGGTTGGAAAGTTTAAAAAGGGAAATAGATAGGTTAAAGTTAGATATAGTGGGAATTAGTGAAGTTTGGTGGCAGGAGGAACAAGACTTGTGGTCAGGTGAATACAGGGTTATAAATACAAAATCAAATAGGGGTAATGCTGGAGTAGGCTTAATAATGAATAAGAAAATAGGAGTACGGGTAAGCTACTACAAACAGCATAGTGAAAGCATTATTATGGCCAAGATAGACACGAAGCCGATGCCTACTACAGCAGTACACGTTTATATGCCAACTAGCTCTGCAGATGACGAAAAAATTGATGACATGTATGATGAAATAAAAGAAACTATTCAGATAGTGAAGGGAGACGAAAATTTAATAGTCATGGGTGACTGGGATTCGAGAGTAGGAAAAGGGAGAGAAGGAAACATAGTAGGTGAATATGGATTAGGGCTAAGAAATGAAAGAGGAAGCCACCTGGTATAATTTTGCGCAGAGCATAACTTAATCATAGCTAACACTTGCTTCAAGAATCATGAAAGAAGGTTGTATACATGGAAGAACCCTGGAGATACTAAAAGGTATCAGATAGATTATATAATGGTAAGACAGAGATTTAGGAACCAGGTTTTAAATTGTAAGACATTTCCAGGGGCAGATGGGCAATCTGACCACAATCTATTGGTTATTAACTGTAGATTAAAACTGAAGAAACTGCAAAAATGTGGGAATTTAAGAAGATGGGACCTGGATAAACTGAAAGACCCAGAGGTTGTACAGTTTCAGGGAGAGCATAAGGGAAGAATTGACAAGAATGGGGAAAAGAAATACAGTAGAAGAAGAATGGGTAGCTTTGCGGGATGAAATAGTGAAGGCAGCAGAGGATCAAATAGGTAAAAAGACGAGGGCTAGTAGAAACCCTTGGGTAACGGAAGAAATATTGAATTTAATTGATGAAAGGAGAAAATATAAAAATGCAGTAAATGAAGCAGGCAAAAAGGAATACAAACGTCTCAAAAATGAGATTGACAGGAAGTGCAAAATGGCTAAGCAGGCATGGCTAGAGGACAAATGGAAGGATGTAGAGGCTTATCTCACTAGGGGTAAGAGAGATATTGCCTACAGGAAAATTAAAGAGACCTTTGGAGAAAGGAGAACCACTTGTATGAATATCAAGAGCTTTGGTGGAAACCCAGTTCTAATCAAAGAAGGGAAAGCAGAAAGGTGGAAGGAGTATATAGAAGGCAATGTACTTGAGGCCAATATTATGGAAATGGAAGAGGATGTAGATGAAGATGAAATGGGAGATATGATACTGCGTGAAGAGTTTGACAAAGCACTGAAAGACCTGAGTCGAAACAAGGCCCCTGGAGTAGACAACATTCCATTAGAACTACTGACAGCCTTGGGAGAGCCAGTCCTGACAAAACTCTACCATCTGGTGAGCAAGATGTATGAGACAGGCGAAATACCCTCTGACTTCAAGAAGAATATAATAATTCCAATCCCAAAGAAAGCAGGTGTTGACAGATGTGAAAATTACCGAACTATCAGCTTAATAAGTCACAGCTGCAAAATACTAACGCGAATTCTTTACAGAGGAATGGAAAAACTGGTAGAAGCCGACCTCGGGGAAGATCAATTTGGATTCCGTAGAAATGTTGGAACACTTGAGGCAATACTGACCCTACGAAGTATCTTAGAAGAAAGATTAAGGAAAGTCAAACCTATGTTTCTAGCATTTGTAGACTTAGAGAAAGCTTTTGACAATATTGATTGGAATACTATCTTTCAAATTCTGAAGGAGGCAGGGGTAAAATACAGGTAGCGAAAGGCTATTTACAATTTTTACAGAAACCAGATGGCAGTTATAAGAGTTGAGGGACATGAAAGGGAAGCAGTGGTTGGGAAGGGAGTGAGACAGGATTTTAGCCTCTCCCCAATGTTATTCAACCTGTATATTGACCAAGCAGTGAAGGAAACAAAAGAAAAATTTGGAGTAGGTATTAAAATCCATGGAGAAGAAATAAAAACTTTGAGGTTCGCCGATGACATTGTAATTCTGTCAGAGACAGCAAAGGACTTGGAAGAGCAGTTGTTCAGAATGGACACTGTCTTGAAAGGAGGGCATAAGATGAACATCAACAAAAGCAAAACGAGGATAATGGAATGTAGTCGAATTAAGTCGGGTGATGCTGAGGGAATTAGATTAGGTAATGAGACACTTGAAGTAGTAAAGGAGTTTTGCTATTTGGGGAGCAAAATAACTGATGATGGTCGAAGTAGAGAGGATATAAAATTTAGACTGGCAATGGCAAGGAAAGCGTTTGTGAAGAAGAAAAATTTGTTAACATCGAGTATAGATTTAAATGTCAGGAAGTCATTTCTGAAAGTATTACTGTGGAGTGTAGCCATGTATGGAAGTGAAATGCGGACGATAAATAGTTTAGACAAGAAGAGAATAGAAGCTTTCAAAATGTGGTGCTACAGAAGAATGTTGAAGATTAGATGGGTAGATCATATAAATAATGAGGAGGTATTGAATAGAATTGGGGACAAGACGAGCTTGTGGCGCAACTTGACTAGAAGAAGGGATCAGTTGGTAGGACATATTCTGAGACATCGAGGGATCACCAGTTTAGTATTGGAGGGCAGCGTGGAGGGTAAAAATCATAGAGGGAAACCAAGAGATGAATACACTAGGTAGATTCAGAAGGACGTAGGCTGCAGTAGGTACTGGGAGATGAAGAAGCTTGCACGGAATAGAGTAGCACGGAGAGCTGCATCAAACCAGTCTCAGGACTGAAGACCACAACAACAACAACAACAACAACAACAACAACCAGAATGAGATTTTCACTCTGCAGCAGAGTGTGCACTGATATGAAACTTCCTGGCAAATTAAAACTGTGTGCCGGACTGAGACTCAAACTCGGGACCTTTGCCTTTTGCGGGCAAGTGCTCTACCAACTGAGCTACCCAAGCATGACTCACAGCTGCACTTCTGCCAGTACCTCATCTCCTACCTTCGAAACTTTACAGAAGCTCTTCTGCGAACCTTGCAGATCTAGCACTCCTGAAAGAAAGGATATTGCGGAGACATGGCTTAGCCACAGCCTGGGGGATGTTTCCAGAATCTGATTTTCACTCTGCAGCGGAGTGTGCGCTGATATGAAACTTCCTGGCAGATTAAAACTGTGCTTTGGAAGGTAGGAGACGAAGTACTGGCAGAAGTGAAGCTGTGAGGACGGGGCATGAGTCGTGCTTGGGTAACTCAGTTGGTAGAGCACTTGCCCGCGAAAGGCAAAGGTCCTGAGTTCGAGTCTCAGTCCAGAACACAGTTTTAATCTGCCAGGAAGTTTCAACAACAACGTCAATAACCTGACTCTATTAGAGGTGGCTATTCTGTAGGCTTTCCTACATAAACATCTGTGTCTCAGTATATTCACTGATATCAGTAAGACGTATGACACTACTTGGAGACACAATATTTTCAAGTAAATCCGTGAAAGGGGCTTTTATGGCCAGCTCCTCATTTTCATACAGTCCTTCCTGTTGAAGTGCTTTTCCCGGTCTTGAGTTGGTGATGTGCTGTCAGATCATTTTGAGCAGGAGAATAGTGTTCCTCAGGGCAGTGTTTCAAGTATTACTCTCTTTGCCATAGCCGTCAAGAGTATCATATCTATGGTACAGAGTCCTGTACATTGCTCCTGATTCGTCGACAATTTTGCTGTTTTCTGTTCCTCCTCCATCACTGCGACAGCTACCCATCAGTTGCAACTCACAAAACAATGGTTAGAGGAGTGGGCATCAAAGACGAGTTTTCAGAGAGTGGTTTCTGGGCCTCATTTTTGACTCCAAACTGTCATCGTTATGGCACGTGACGGATCTGAAATCCAGAACCCTGAAAGCACTAAAATTGCCTCTCAAGTGCCTTAGCCACAGGTCTTGGGGGGCAGACAAGGCATGTCTGCTCCAATTTTATAGGGATTTTGTGCATTCATGGTTAGACTGTGACTGCACAGTGTACAGATCAGTGAGGGTATCTTACCTGAAGACTATTGATGCTATTCACCATGAGGGGATTACGCTACCCACAGGTTCTTGCAGGAATAGCCCCATACCCAGTCTCTGTGCAGAGGCTGGGGAACCACCACGTATCATCTGGTGGCAGCTCCTCCTTGTGCGTCAGGCATTTAAGTTCCTCACACCTCTGAATTCACCTGCATGCCATACTCTTGCTCGTCCACCTTTGGAATACCTTTTCTCCAATCAGCCATGAACAGCATTGCCATTTGGTGTCTGCATGCAGCGTGTCCTGGAGTCACTTGGTGTGGAGTACGTACAACGACAAATCCAGGGTTTTAACTGCCTGCTGTGCTACCGTGCTTACTGCAGAGGCCAAGGATGATTTTAAATTTAGTGCAGTGCAGGAAAGATTGCACTCCTCCTTCTGTTTTTAATGTGATGTTTTCTGACATTTTATATGAGCTCCACAACTATGTAGCTGTCTTTACAAATGGCTCTAAACAGGGGGACTGTGTTGGTTGCTCTTTTGTTTTCGAGGATTGTGTCCTCAAGGTCCAACTGCCACAAGACTTTACTGTCTTTGACACAGAATTACATGTGATCTTGCTGGCACTGGAGCAGATGAGACATTCTTCCAGTGCAAAATTTCTTGTCTGTTCTGATTCTCTGAATGCCCCTGACTCTCTGCAATGTTACCCTGTAGGCAAAGTAGTCCACTATATCCAAAGTGCCCTCCTCCAACTACGACTGGGGAAGAGGATGCATTTCTGCTGGGTACCAGTGCACATGGGTATTGCAGGGAATGAAAGGGTGGATCTAGCAGCCGAGGAGATCTGCTGTGATCCTCAGTTATTTCAGTGTGCCTCCCCCTGCATGGTACAGCCTCACTGTTGAGATCCAGAGTCTTGTGCCAGTGGAAGGACGAATGGCTAGAAGTGACAGACAATAAGCTGTGTCTAGTAAAACCCACAACATGGCCATGGCATACCACATTCTAGCCATGTTGACAAGATGAGGTATTCCTTTCTTGTCTTCACATAGGCCACAGTCCTATGATGCCTGGCTTCTTGCTCCAGCAAGAGGACCCTCCAGTGTGTGGTGCTTGTGGCGTATAGAGCACTGTGTGCCAAATTTTGTTGAACTGTATTTTATTCTATGACCAGCTGGCCACAGTGCGTTTGTTGAAGGATTTGCCCTCTATTTTAAGTAATGTTCAAATGACTGTGGTTTCAGTTTTAAAGTTTTGTGAATTGTCCAACATTTTTCTCTAGATTTTAGGGAGATGGTGTTAAATTATTAACAAAGTGACTTGTTCACCTATGTTTTTTGTAAGTGGTCAGCCAGTGACGTTCCCCAGTGCTTTTCTTATAGCTTCTCTGTCGCTTTGCTTGTGTTTTAATCTCCTTTATAGCACCTTTTACTCTTTCTCCATTGTCTTAGCATGTATGTTAACATTTTAGTAATTTTATCCCCATTCATTTCTTTTAATGTGTGTAAGGGCACTGATAACCTTGATATTGAGTGCCTGTAAGCTCCAAACACTCACTCACACACACACACACACACACACACACACACACACACACAAAAAATAAAAAAATCGATTTTGTAATCATTGTAATAATATCACTTGCCCTATTGACCCCGCAAAGTTTCATTTTGATTACTCTTTCTCTTGTGGGTGCTTCACCTTTTCATTTGGTAGTGTAGATTATATAATGGTAAGATAGTAATTCATAGACCAAATTTTAAACTGTGAAATATTTCCCAGGTCAAATGTAGATTCTGACCATGATTTATTGATCATGAACTGCAGAAAAATTGATGATGCTGAAAGGTAGGAAATTGAGGGGATGAGACATGAATAAAATCAAAGAAGTAGAAGTTCTTGAAGGTTAAAAAATGGCCTTATGGCACCCATTGACTGAAACAAGGACAAGAAATGCTATGGGAAATGAATGTGTAGCTTTGAGAAATGAAATGCTGAACACAGCAGAGATCAAATAATGAACAATACAAGGCTCATTAAAAATCCTTAGATAATACTAGAGATATTTACTTTAACTAATGAAAGGACAAATACAAAACTGCAGCAAGGAATGCAGATGTCTAAAAAAGTGAGACTGGCAGAAAGTAAAAATGGCAAAACATCAATGACTAGGGGAGAAGTCAAAAGCTGCAGAAGCATACATGACAATGGGAAGGATAGATGCCACCCATAAAAAAATTAAAGACACCTTTGGAGAAAAGAGCTTGAGATGACAATCCAATATGAAGGGAAGAAGGTAATGCCAAAAGCTGGAAGTAATACACAGGGTGTCCCATTTATCTTGACCATCCTAAATAACTGTTTGTCCAGATGCAAATTGCAAAATGCTTCTTTAGCCATCAGGAGGATATCAATCATCCTGATTGCCTTTGTTGTAGCTTTGTTTTTTACAAAGATATGAACAGCAGTATGAGTTTTTTAAATGGAACCTTGTATTTTTTATTCAGTAGTTCATTTCCTCTCCTAAAGACCTATTCAAAAATGTATCACAGTGTACCATTCACTGAAACACAACATTATTAATTACATAACACAACATTGATGTTGACACTCCCAGCGCGTAGTGCAGGTACTCAGGGTAATGGAACACATCCACGTGCTGACGCTGACAGAGGACAAATGTAAACGTTACTAGAATGCACACCCGTCATTCTGTCAACCATCGTCAGTTGAAGAGTTGTGTGAGTAGAATGTACACCAATGAAGAAAAGGTAGAAATGTTACTCATCTATGGGGAAAGTAAGTTAGCAGAACAGTAATTGCAATACTGTTTTCTTATGTACGGGTACATTTAGTACAGTAGTTTAGTCCTTCTAAATACTGTTGTATAGAGTAGGCATACAGTAAAGGCTGCATCAACATAACATTTCTTTTATTGTTGTTGTTGTTGTTGTTGAAGGTAGGTGAAATGCTACGCAGGCAACGGAACTGTACAGAGAGTGATATCCTGACAAGACCTTACCTTCCCAATGGATGTTTTCTCATCTTGTTGTGACGCTTCAGGAAATGGGAAGTGTCAACCCACAATTAAACAGAGAACCGACTCGTGGAGATAACATCTTGGACCTACTGATAACAAACAGACCCGAACTTTTCGACTCTGTATGTACAGAACAGGGAATCAGTGATCATAAGGCCGTTGCAGCATCCCTGAATATGGAAGTTAATAGGAATATAAAAAAAGGGAGGAAGGTTTATCTGTTTAGCAAGAGTAATAGAAGGCAGATTTCAGACTACCTAACAGATCAAAATGAAAATTTCTGTTCCGACAATGACAATGTTGAGTGTTTATGGAAAAAGTTCAAGCCAATCGTAAAATGCGTTTTAGACAGGTACGTGCCGAGTAAAACTGTGAGGGATGGGAAAAACCCACCGTGGTACAACAACAAAGTTAGGAAACTACTGCAAAAGCAAAGAGAGCTCCACTCCAAGTTTAAACGCAGGCAAAACCTCTCAGACAAACAGAAGCTAAACGATGTCAAAGTTAGCGTAAGGAGGGCTATGCGTGAAGCGTTCAGTGAATTCGAAAGTAAAATTCTATGTACCGACTTGACAGAAAATCCTAGGAAGTTCTGGTCTTACGTTAAATCAGTAAGTGGCTCGAAACAGCATATCCAGACACTACGGGATGATGATGTCATTGAAACAGAGGATGACACGCGTAAAGCTGAAATACTAAACACCTTTTTCCAAAGCTGTTTTACAGAGGAAGACCGCACTGCAGTTCCTTCTCTAAATCCTCGCACAAACGAAAAAATGGCTGACATCGAAATAAGTGTCCAAGGAATAGAAAAGCAACTGGAATCACTCAATAGAGGAAAGTCCACTGGACCTGACGGGATACCAATTCGATTGTACACAGAGTACGCGAAAGAACTTGCCCCCCTTCTAACAGCCATGTACCGCAAGTCTCTAGAGGAACGGAGGGTTCCAAATGATTGGAAAAGAGCACAGATAGTCCCAGTCTTCAAGAAGGGTCGTCGAGCAGATGCGCAAAACTATAGACCTATATCTCTGACGTCGATCTGTTGTAGAATTTTAGAACATGTTTTTTGCTCGAGTATCATGTCGTTTTTGGAAACCCAGAATCTACTATGTAGGAATCAACATGGATTCCGGAAACAGCGATCGTGTGAGACCCAACTCTCTTTATTTGTTCATGAGACCCAGAAAATATTAGATACAGGCTCCCAGGTAGATGCTATTTTTCTTGACTTCCGGAAGGCGTTCGATACAGTTCCGCGCTGTCGCCTGATAAACAAAGTAAGAGCCTACGGAATATCAGACCAGCTGTGTGGCTGGATTGAAGAGGTTTTAGCAAACAGAACACAGCATGTTGTTATCAATGGAGAGACGTCTACAGACGTTAAAGTAACCTCTGACGTGCCACAGGGGAGTGTTATGGGACCATTGCTTTTCACAATATATATAAATGACCTAGTAGATAGTGTCGGAAGTTCCATGCAGCTTTTCGCGGATGATGCTGTAGTATAGAGAGAAGTTGCAGCATTAGAAAATTGTAGCAAAATGCAGGAAGATCTGCAGCAGATAGGCACTTGGTGCAGGGAGTGGCAACTGACCCTTAACATAGACAAATGTAATGTATTGCAAATACACAGAAAGAAGGATCCTTTATTGTATGATTATATGATAGCGGAACAAACACTGTTAGCAGTTACTTCTGTAAAATATCTGGGAGTATGCATGCGGAACGATTTGAAGTGGAATGATCATATAAAATTAATTGTTGGTAAGGCGGGTACCAGGTTGAGATTCATTGGGAGGGTGCTTAGAAAATGTAGTCCATCGACAAAGGAGGTGGCTTACAAAACACTCGTTCGACCTATACTTGAGTATTGCTCATCAGTGTGGGATCCGTACCAGATCGGTTTGACGGAGGAGATAGAGAAGATCCAAAGAAGAGCGGCGCGTTTCGTCACAGGGTTATTTGGTAACCGTGATAGCGTTACGGAGATGTTTAGTAAACTCAAGTGGCAGACTCTGCAAGAGAGGCGCTCTGCATCGCGGTGTAGCTTGCTCGCCAGGTTTCGAGAGGGTGCGTTTCTGGATGAGGTATCGAATATATTGCTTCCCCCTACTTATACCACCCGAGGAGATCACGATTGTAAAATTAGAGAGTTTCGAGCGCGCACGGAGGCTTTCAGACAGTCGTTCTTCCCGCGAACCATACGCGACTGGAACAGGAAAGGGAGGTAATGGCAGTGGCACGTAAAGTGCCCTCCGCCACACACCGTTGGGTGGCTTGCGGAGTATAAATGTAGATGTAGATGTAGATGAACAACGCAATCGTCATAGCACTTGCACAGATGAAGCTGCCGAAGTTACTGTTGTCACTTCTTCCATTGCTATGAATCCACATGTGAGCACACAACAACTTGAACACAAGATTGGCATTTCTAAAATCAGTGTACATTGTATTCTTACAAATCTCCGGTTCCATTCATACCATGTAGACCTACATCAAGAATTGCATGGGAATGATTTCCTGAATAATGTACAGCATTAAATGACATTCCCTCAGAACTATTAAGATCATTGGGAAAGCCAACCGTGACAAAATTATTCCATTTGGTGTGCAAGATATATGAGGTAAGCAAAATACAATCAGATGCCAAGAATAATGTAATAATTCCAATTCCAAAGAAAGCAGGTGTTGATGTGTGAATATTTACAAACCAGCAACTTAATAAGTCATGGTTGCAAAATATTGACACGAATTACTCACAGCAGTATGAAAAAACTTGTAGAAACTCACCTTGGGGGAATCAGATTGTTTCAGCAGATGTGACAGAACTTGTGATTCAATGCTCATACCATAACTTACCTTAGAAAATAGACTGAAGAAAGCAAACCTACATTTATAGCATTTGTAGATTTACAGAAATCATTCGATAAAGTTGAGTGGAATACTCTCTGATTTTTTGATAGTCCAAAGGTAGAGAGATAAAATTAAACAATCAAAAGATTATCTACAATGTATGCATAACCCAGTTATAAGAATTGAAGGACATGAAAGAGAAGCTGTAGTTAAGAAGGAAGTGATACAAGGTTCCCTATACCCCATGTCATTCAGTATGTACACTGAGAAAGTTTTGAATGAAATCAATGAGAAATTTAGAAAGGGAATTGTATAGTTCAAGAGGACAAAATAAAAACTTTGCAGTTTGCTGATAACATTATAATGAAGTAACGAGTGCTGTCGACAGGGGATCTCAAATTGGCTCCATATTTCGAGATTTCCAGAAGGCTTTTGACACCATTTTTCAGTAGTGACTTCTAATCAAATTGCATGCCTATGGAGTATCATCTTATTCATGTGATGGGATTTATGATTTCCTGTCAGAAAGGTCACATTTCATAGTAACTGATGGAAAGTCATAAAGTCAAACACATAAACAAGTGAATTGCTGAGTGCAGAAACCACTTGAGTCACAAAACGTAAATTTTTCAGGAGAGAGAAAAAATGTCATAACTCCTCCAAATTATCAAATATTTTAACCTTTTCTCCCCTCTGTTATAACATGCATTTATGTTGCTGTCATGCAAAAATTTCCTAATTTCGACATTAATTAGGCTCAGGAAAATTTTAAATTTGATCTGGACTTATGCTGTTTCTCGACTCAACTAGTTTTTAGAGACAGCTGAAAACTTGGAAAAAGGTAATCATTCATTTAAAATCTATATTTTTTCATATTATATCAAAATGAAGTTACAGTATTGCAACATTATCAGAAAACAGGAATATAACAAAGCAAAATGCTCTTAAAATAGATCATTCGCAACCAGTGTATGATTCTCATGTGCAATGGTTGGCTAGGCAAACAGTGCATCATAAAAACCTTTGAAGTTTTCAGGAATATGAATTATCATCTTCTTGATGCCTTCCATTTTCTTGATGTTGACTGAAACTTTCCCCTGATGGGTAGGCTGCAATATTTGAATGAAAATCAATACCTACATTCCGGGAAGCAGGATTCAGCGGCTGATAGCTGAGTTTTTGTAATCCATCAATGGAACTGTATGCTGTGATTACCCCTTTTTCTTTAGAGTTATAGCTTAACTCTGTATATTGAGTGGGACCAAACTTTAATTTTGCTTCTTTTGGCACACTCCTCCCTCGACATTCTCTGGGTAATGGGTTTTTTGTGTAACATTCCTTCCACCAACCATCAAAATCTTTTACGTCAGTGGTGAGTAGCTTGGCGATGTGAAAGTTGTTACTGGACTGAGCACACAACTCTTCATATTCATCAGGTGTATATATCCGATCATTTTTACATATCATCCTCTTAATAGTACCAAAATCTTGATCATTTGGAAGATATGAATACCTTCAAACCTTTGTTCAAAATGCCCTGTATCTGCAAGAGCAAGGCAGAATCTTATCATGGTGTGATTCAGATTCTGTCCACAGGTGTCATCGGAAAAGAAATACAGATTTTTAACATTTGATGGAATATTAGTGTCAATGTATTTCAATAGCATGCTGCATATCTCATTGGCTCCTATGTGGGCTACTCGTTCGTGGTACAGGAATATTTCAGATTTCATTGTTTTTAGGTTTATTACCCCAAAACAGTTAACCCAAAGTTGCCTCAAGTAAAATATGTCCTGAAGTGGGATCGCTGGAAGGGGGAGATTTTGCATAAAATCAAATGAAAGTGTGACTGTGTCTTCACATGCCGCACATAACTTGGTGACTCTTCGAAGTTTATAGTAAAATTTCTTGGCTCGTCTATTGTGGATAGTAAGTTCAGCAAGAGCAGCCCTTTTAGCTGTATCACCAATAGAGGAGCTCTTGATTTTTACATCAAGCTCTTCACATTTTATGCAGGCATCTACCTACAGACATCCGAACTCTAATGAAAAGTTGTCATGAAAATATGTAAGACAAAACCCATATTTTACATCCAAATGAGGATACTTTTCTTTAAACAAGGAATGAATTTTTTTAAGATCAAGGCGGGCATCAAGATAACTGATATCTTTGGTGGCATAGTGGGTAATCTTGGTGGGGAATGATGAAATATGCTCATGTATTTTAGAACAAACTTTGGAACAAATCGTGTTCTTCTTGAGATTTTTACCTTGTTTATCTTGAGGTGATTTACCCTCTATTAGTAGATCAGTAAATCTTCGAACCCTGCCCTCAGTAACGCCTTGGAATGAAATAAATGTTTCTTACATACCCTTTTCTTTTTTACTCTGTATAGTAGGAAATATTCGAAACTGGCTGCTTTTTCTCTAGGCTGTTCAGAACGAGGCCTACGGTGCTTAATGGTGTGTTTTTCAATCAGTTGTAAGAAAATATCATGCTCGTCTTTTAATTTCAACTGATTCAAATTAGCAAAAAATTCAGATTTTTCATCACAAAACTTAGTAAAGCACTGTAATTTACAGTTACAAGTAGCACCTGTTGTTCTAGATTGGATAAGACACCCTTTCCAGTTGATGTGTTCAACCCCACGAACTTTAGAGGTTCTAATGATGTTTCTTTGATGTTTTTCTTCATTTTTCCTTCTCTTCTTAGGAGTTGTTTCATGGTCACTTTCACTGCTTGTGGTAGTCACAGACATATTGAACATAGAACAGGAAATGTTAAGCACAAACTTGGAACATGTTGAAAACAATCAACAAAACAAAGACTTCGATAAGAGCAGCCTGTTTGGGCTGGTAAACACATGGCACATGCTTGTTAAAAGGGGCATGCGATCTAGCAGTGGGAGCAGAAACCACGTCAGTCATTGATTCATGCTATTTCTGTGCTCAGTGTTCGAAAAAGACACCCTGTATCTACGGATCTACTCAACAGACTAACATGGTTCTTGCACTTAACACGCATCTTCCCTTTCTAAGCATCTTTTCATTGAAAACAATTTTTCACATTTTTTTGACTGAAGTGGTTTCTGCATTCACCAATTCAAGTGTGATATCTGGCATTCCCCAAGGAAGTGTTATTGGCCCTCTGCTGTTCCTAATCTACAGGCTGTCCATAATTAAAGTTCCATTTCCAAAAGACTGTAGAAAGGGAACCAAAGGTCAGGCTTATGTCAAATTTGAACAGCATATTATTGACACTTGTGGAAATGTTAGGCAAATGGAAGGGAAGAAAAATAAATTTAATATAAAGTTTAGCAATAGATGGTGCTGCAAGAGTCCTACCATTAATTGGGTTGACTACAAATTACAGATGAATCACAGTATCATGGCCATGATGGTGAATTGCACATTACACCATCCATACTGTTCAGATAGATCAGTGTGTCTCAAGGGTCACATTCAGAATATGTTGCACATTGCATGCCTTCAGTTCAGCTGACCCCCAGAAGTCACATGGATTAAGATTAGGTGATCTCGGCAGCCAGGCTGAATGGAAATGATGAGTGATAATTCTAGGATTTCCAGAATGCCTCTACAGCAGCTAGTTCACTGGTTGTGCACTTCGTGGAGGAGTGCCATCTTACATAACAATGATCCTGCACATACATATACATGCTGTTGGAAGGTTAGAATGACCTTGGTGTGCAAAAGATTCTCATTGTGTTTACCATCTATGGTACAGGTAACAGAGTCCGCAGGACTCATATCCTCAAAAACATATCATCCTGTGATAAATGATGCTGTCAACCCATGCCATAAAGTCACCTTTTTGGAATAAAGTGATGCTGGTTGATGTGACTGCAGATTCTCCATTGCCCATATCCTGCACTTCTGTGTATTGACATCCTTGGAGATGGAAATCCACAGAATGTTTCCTGGCCATTCATTGTCTTCTACCATGTGAGCAAGATATTCCAGAGTGAACATTTCTCTTGCTGTTGAGTCAGCAGGAAGTAGTTCCATAACGTGGGTGATTTTATGTGGATAACAATACTGGATGTTTTGTAGGATTTTATGCACCTTGCTCCCAGGCATGTCCAATGTTCAGGCAATTACCCGTGCACTGCATGTCTGCATACCACCACTTGACCCCTCCTGCATTGTTGTGGCCACATTTTTGGCAGACATGGGATCAACTGTTTTCCTCCCACTGCCACAATGCACTTCAAGAGAACCTCTCTTTTCAAATTCTGTAATCATTTTCTCCAGGTCCTTAGTAGACATTGGATCAATGCCTTTTCTTATAATCTTGAGCATTCAAAACTTCTGCACCCTGTATATAAATGACTTAGTAGACAATCTGAGTAGCTTTCGTAGATTGTTTCCTAATGATGCTGTCACTTACCATCTTGTAAAGTCATCAGATGATCAAAACTGATTACACCATGATTTATACAAGATATCTGTGTCATGCAAAAAGTGGTGATTGCCTCTAAATAATGAAAAGTGCCAGGTCATCCACATTAGTACTAAGAGGAATCCACTACGTTTTGCTCACACCATAAATCACACAAATCTGAAGGCAGTGATTTCAACTAAACACTTAAGGACTACAGTTATGAATAACTTGAATTGGAATGACCACATAGATAATCCTGTGGGGAAAGCACAAGACTGTGATTTAATGGCAGAACACTTAGAAGATCCAACAGGTCTACAAAAGAGATTGCTTACATTATGCTTGGCTGTTGTCTTCTACTGTGCTGCTCACAGTGTAGGTTGCACATTGTATAAGAATGATGGAGGACATCAAAAAAGTTCAAAGTAATGCGGCTCTTTTTATACTGTCATGAAAAAGGGGAGAGAGTTTCATGAATATCGTATGTGAGTTTCTCATTTCAACAGGATCTTTACACAAAATTTCAGTCACCAAATTTCTCCTCTGAATACAAAAGTATTTTGTTAATGATCACCTACATAGTGAGAAATGATCACTGTAATAAAATAAGAGAAATCAGAGATCACATGGAAAGATTTAAGTGTTTGTTTTCCTGTGTGCTGTTTGAGAGTGCAACAATAGAGAAATAGCTCGAAGGTGGCTCGATGAAACCTTTGCCAGGCACTTAATTGTGAATTACAGAGTAGTTGCATAGATGTAAGTGTAAAAGTAGAACAGCTACAGCAAGAAAAGCACAGAGGATTACAGTATGCTACCTGCACTTACCACTGCAAGAGGCATTAGATCATGAGGCTCTCATAATACAATTCCCCCAGCCATTCCTCCTACTGAAAAACTTTAACACACACAGTGAGTTGTAGGGCTCATCGAAGGTCACCTCATGATTATCAACACTGGCAACCACACAAATTTCTGTACTGCTACAGGGTCATCCTCTTTTTCTGTGCACATGCTCACCCTAAACTTTAAAGACATGCTGCATATTCTGTTCTACACGTCTATGGGTACTACATCTGTGATAAGTGCAACACATAGTCAGGAAATAATAAATAAGGTGGTAACCTCAAAATTCTTAGTTGTCCATATTGATGAGAATTTAAAGTTGAAAAAGCATCTTCTGGAACTCCCAAAACAGTTTAGTTCAGTCACATTTGCACTTAGAATCATTGTAAATCATAAGGAGAGTCAAATAAGCAAGTTCACATGTTTTTGAATATTTATATTCAATAATGTCATATGGAATAATTTTCTGGGGTAACTCATCTTTAAGAAGAAAAGTCTTCATTGCTAAAAATGTTATGTGAGAATAATATGTGATGTTCACCCATGACCATTTTGTAGACATCTGTTTAAGAAACTGGGCATTCAGACTTCTGCTTCATACCATATTTATTCCCTTATAAAGTCTGTTGTAAATTGTAGTTCAAAAGGAACAATGATGTATGTAGTAACAATACCTGAAGAAAGAATGACATACATTACCCCACATTAAGGTTGCCTTTAGCATAAAAATGGGGCACAATGGTGTAACTAAAATTTATGATAATTTACCCAGTCATATAAAAAGTGTGACAGACAGCAAAGTAAAATTTGAAAACAAACTGAAAAGTTTACCACTGAGAAATACTCCTATTCTGTAGAAGATTTTCTGTTATTGTAATGAGTGGTGGCCAGGAATTACTAACTTACAGATGTATTTAAAAAATCTTGTAGATGTTCAGCATGTAGCCATATTTAAAAATTAATTTGCAATGTGAATGTAAAAGACTCAATTCACATTATTACAATTTATTGTACAAGATGAGCCACAGAACTTTAACTAACTAACTCATCCATAGACCTTTTTTTTCTCTTCACCAGCCCTTGCAGATTATGCTCAGTGGGAAGTTACTGATGACCTTAATTCCAGTAACCACTTCCCACTCTGGATTCGTGTATAAGATGACGCAGTTCCTGAAAGGAAATCAACAGACTGGTGGTCATCAGAGCAAACTGGCGACTATTTAGCCAACTGGCAGTTTTTGAGCAGTAAGACTGCATCCAGGACTGGGTGGACCATATCAGAAGCATGATCTGCCCTGCTGCTGATTCATCCCAAAGTCCTCAGGTCATATTAGGAGTCAACCTATACCCTGTAGGAGCAATACGTGCCATTCAGCAATCCAGATCAGGTGTACAATTCTGCAATGGTTTAAATACTGACCAATTACAGACAATCTCGCACCCTTTTGTGCAGGAAGGACCAAAGCTCAACATAAATCAAAGAGAGGAAAATAGGTCAAGTCCCATGTTCCTGGACTCAGCCTCACAAATAAGGGACACAATTTTACATTTTAAAGGTTTGATGAGGTTTCTGGGCCTTATATTTGATTCAAAACTATGATTACCACATATATCAGGACATAGAGCATCTGAACATCTTCTGTAGCCCCAGGCCTTGTGGAGCAAACGAAATATATCTATTCCACTTTTACAAGGTTTTTGTGAGACCTTAGCTTGATTATAGGTGGACAGTATATGGATCAGATAGATCTGCTTACAAAATATAACTGATGTTATCCACCATCTCCAGGCTCTGAGCTGAAGCTCTGGAAACACCACTTATCATCTGGTGGCAACTCCTCATAGTGTGTCAGGCATATAAGATCATTGCTGTTCCAAATTCACCAACATACAAAACCACTGTTCATCATATTATGGAACAAATTTTCTCAAATTTTGCATCAGCAGTGAGGCCATTTGAGATCTTTGTGAAGCATGTTGTAGACACAATTGGTGTGAGGCAAGTAGAAACCAAAAACCAGGGTTAAAATAAACTCCCAGCCTGAATACTAAAGAGGCCTTGAGTAATTTCAGATTTTGTGAGGTACAATAGAGACTGCACTCATGCACATATTTTTAACATAATATTTTATGAAATTTTAAATGATCACCATGACCGTACAGCTGAAATCACACATGAGTCTAAGAAGAGCAACTCGCTTCATTATCCCTGATCATCCAACTACCTAAAGAATTACACACAATACTGAGTGCAGAGGAACAGATGAGATAGACTGCAAGTTTCTTCATCTGCTCCATCTCCCTGAATGTCCTTTAGTCTCTACAAAGCTTGTACACTGTAGACAAAGCAATCCAGTGTATCCAGGTTGTCCTTGTCCATCTACTAAAGCTAGGGATGGAGGTGTCATTCTCCTGGGTACCAAGTCAGCAACCAGGGTAGAGCACACTAAGTTTTTGGGTGTACATATAGATGAGAATTTTAATCGGAAAATTTGTGTTTTGGATCTCCTAAGGTGCCTAGGTTCAGTAACTTTTTCAATCAGAAAAATTGACAATTTTGAGGATATGGAAATTAGTAAGCTAACATACTTTGCATGCTTTCACTCTCTGATGTCATACTGTAGTATCTCAACTCTTAGAAAAAAATAATTCACTGCTCAAAAGGAAGTAGTTAGAACAATGTGTGGGGCTCATAGATCCACATCTTGCAGGCATCTGTTTAAAAGATTAGGAATTTTTACAACAGCCTCATAGTACATTTACTCAGTAATGAAATTTGTTCGCAACCACATGGAACAGTTTAAAAACAACAGTGACATTCATGATTATAATATCAGAGGAAAGAAAGATTTGCACTATCCTCTACATAACCTATCTTTGACACAGAAAGGGGTAAAATATGCTGCTGTAAAACTTTTCGGTAAATTACCAGATGAAATAAAATGTCTAACAGCAGTAATAGCTTCAAAAATAAATTGAAATCAGATCTCCTTGACAACTCCTTCTATACCATAGATGAATTCTTGAATAGGAATAAATAAATCTGTGAGTATAATATATGAATTTTGTGCCATTTATGAGAATGGGGTAGGTAATAAAAATTTTATGCTTAAAAAAAAAAAAGAACCTTGATTCATGTGTGCATTTCTTATGCACTTACACATTCCACATTATAACAGTTACCATGAGACTGATGAATGGAACACATAACTAACTAACTAAATGACTAACTAAAAATTTAAGATTGTAGTTAACATTATGAACTAAGTCTATGTCTAAAGTATATGTCTAAAATTAATAGCAATCTTCTCATTACACTTCCTGGGGGTGCAAAGACATTACTTCTATGTCTATAAAATGATTTTCAATCTAGATAATATGCTACATTTTGCTGGCATGTAAATTTAAGTTCAATGACAAACCTGGATAAATATCCAATATGAACATGAGCTCCCTTAAAAGATCATCCTGTGACCCTCTACCACTTATGTAAGTCATGGCAGTAAAGTTGTGCATATGTGCTAATCTACTATATGAACTCAGGGAATTAAGACTGGTTGACATGAGGATGTGGCAGATTCGGATATGTCCATTGCCATGCCATGAATGAAGTGACCCAATTTGTTACTGTTCGCTTTTTTGGTATTTCTGCTATTGTGAAGAAATTTATGATATTTTTCAATTTATGGTATTGTGAAGAGGTTTGTGATATTCTGCTATGTATATCATGATGATGATGATGATGATGATGATGATAATGTACAGCTGTTGATGTGGTAGGGACTTATTGGTGCTCTGTTTTGTAATTTTGTTCACTTCCATTTATGATGGTATGCTATATATGATTTGAAGGCTGAATAAGATGAATTTATACTATATGTTCAAGTAAAATTTGTGTGTATAGGATGCTGATGACTTTTATAAAATGCTTGAAATAGGCCTGACATATTTGTGATATGTAAATTTCAGGTAATAACTTGATTGTAATAACATGGTTTCGACAATAGGTGGCTACTGAAATAACCTTTATGAAATACTAAAAATAATGTTGTTGCTGACTATAAAAATTTAGGATCTGGTGAATGAACTTTGAAACTGTCTGATATTCTAAGGGCATAGCTGTCCACAAACGAAAAGTGGGGGATTATTCAATATTAAACAAAATGTGGGATTCTTTTTGTTAAATGACATCAAAGATATTTCATGACTGTAACAAATTTAACAAAGGCAGAGTTGACATTTTTGATTATATTTTGCATTTCATATTGCACTGTGAGATTATATAAAGTGAAAAGTAAGAATTTTTG
The DNA here is from genome assembly GCF_021461395.2 of Schistocerca americana. Lineage (NCBI taxonomy): Eukaryota > Metazoa > Arthropoda > Insecta > Orthoptera > Acrididae > Schistocerca > Schistocerca americana. The sequence goes on along the minus strand of NC_060130.1, from coordinate 850,430,802 downwards.
TGCTTTATTCCGTATTATTGTGTACATTAGGGTCATTTTGTACAGGATGGGGGATTAAGTCAGTTTCTATTTAAGTGCAAATTTATTAAAGTCTAACCACTGCATATGTCTCTGCCTTATCTCTTATACTTAAAACTTTTAAATCATGGTGAACTGGTGTTTCAGAATTATATCATTGACGTCATTATTATTATTATTATTATTATTATTTTCATGTCAAAAACATACAGATACATGTACATACATTTTACACAGTTATGATCAAATTACTTTTGATCAAAACTTGACCACTTCCAGTGCATTTTCTGTTGCTTGTTGAAGGTCATCTTCTGTACAGGAGACTGGACACAATCGACACTGAAGCATCTGCTGGACTGTCTGTTCTTCTCTACAGTCACACCAAATATAATTTGGATCAGTGTATCCCCATTTTGCCAGGTTAACTTTTGATCTTCCAACTCCGGATCTCAGTCTATTAAGGGACTTCTAAATTGTCCATTCCCTGTCATGGCCTGGAGGTAAAGCTTCAACAACTCTTTTCCAACCAGGGTAAAGGTAAGTCATAGCCCTCCATAGTTGTAACTTAGCTTTTTCAGCAGTGTTTCTAAGTTCCTTTGATGTCCTAAGGAAACTCTTTCTTGACTTCAGTCATTACAGATGCGGTTCATGCCCATACAGAGGATTTGTCATTTCCTGTTCCACTGTCTTTCTTTCCTTGTTTGCAGCTATCTCTCTCTGAACAGGTGGTGGTGCTAGGCATGAGTTGAATTATACTAAACAGGACAGGCATACTCTGCCACAGAATAGCATAGTGCCATTGCAGATGTTCAGATTGTTTCAGGTTGACTACCCCACTGTGACCCAGCCAGTTTCTGTAGGAGAGGGTTCCTGGTGGAGACCCTTGACTTGCATTTCATGCAGTGCTTTTTGAAAGTTAGAGATCTGTCGAGTGTCACTCCTAGGTATTTTAGAGTCTTGCAGTGTTCCAATTCAACCCCTGACCATACTATTTTCAACTTGATAGTGGCTTCCTTGTTTCCTTGTTTGTTTGGGTCTTTGAATGACATGAAGACTAATTTGATTACCATTTGCTGACATTACATGCTCTCTTGTTCTTCAAAACTAAATATTATTTGCAATCCCAAATGTTTTTCATTATGTTTTTGATAATGCTTCATTAATTTTATTTGTCAATAAATGTGAAGCAAAGATATTTGATACAGGCTGAAATGGAAAAAAGGACCCTTCGTCACTAGGTTTTTTTATAAAAACATACTTGTGTTATTTGACAAAACACCAGGAGTTTATAGAGATGTCACAACATAATGCATTTGGGTTAAAGATTACTTCAAAGAAATTGGGAAATAATTTTTGTTATAACCTTTAATCACTAATAAATTGCGTTGATATACAAAAGTAGAAACAATAGCGGGTTACATGCTACAAACTCCGTATCTGTCATTCGACTGCCATCCCATGACATGCGGCCGGCGCCGTTCATAGTCAGGTGGCGCTCCCGCGCTCGGCCGAGCTGCGGAGCGCCTCTATCGCCGTGTTTGCGTACTGACGTAGCGGCACTTTTAAATCTCGTGGCACTGTCACAACACTTTTCCCCCATTTGAAAAAAAAAACACTCACTTCCTTGGAGACACGGACAGTGCGGAGACATCCATGGCCTCTTGGGAGGCCCCGAGAAGATCCCGCGGAGAAACATGAGAGTATGGTCGAGAATGTCCAGGACGGAAGCTTGCGCATGGAACGTGCCTCCTGGACGAGATGATGGGTGAAAACTCCGGAGCAGCATCCATAGGTGCCGTGGACCTGGGGTTGTGCTCCAGCGAGATGGGTCCTGGAGAAGGCGGCGTCGCGACTGGGGCTGGTTCCGACGTACTCAGAAGCGGGAGCGACGTCTGCTGCAGCAACACGCACGGAAGATCAGCAGCAGCGACAGGACTGGCTTCTCGGGCTGGTGGAGGCGAAAGAAGGGGCGGTGGCACCAGCGTGGCCACCACTCATGCTCGCATCTGGTCGTAATGGCGAACAACCATGCTGTCGTCCGTACATATTTCACAAAGCCGGCGGCCTCGAAGAGCCTGGACCAGCCCTGGAATCCATTTAGGGCAAGATCCATACCCTCGTGCCCACATGTTGGCGCCCACCGAGTATTTACCCACACAAGGAGACACAGTACAAGGCCTGACAGGGTGAAGCAGGTGCAGTAGAGTGCGTGGTTGGCGGCCATGCAAGAGTTCAGCAGGGCTGCGATCACCCAGAGGCGTGAAGCGATAAGAACTCAGAAATTGCAACAGAGCATCATCTGTGGAAAAATCACTAAGGAATTTTTTCATCTGGCTTTTGAAAGTGCGGACAAGGCGCTCGACCTCCCCATTCGATTGTGGATGGAAGGGCGGTGCTGTAACATGATGAATCCCTTGTCCAGTACAAAAATCACGGAAGGCCTGCGAAGAGAACTGAGGGCCGTTGTCCATGACAATCGTGGATGGAGACCTTCTAGCGCAAAGATTTTGGACAAAGGCAGTGTTGTCGCCGCAGTGGTGGGTGACGGACATCGAACAACAAACGGGAACTTCGAGAAGGCGTCAATCAACAGTAGCCAATAAGTGCCGAGGAAGGGGCCGGCAAAGTCAGTGTGCACCCGTTCCCACGGCTGCGCCGGATCAGGCCATGGAGAGGGCATTGTATGGGGTGCAGCCAGTTGTTGAGCACACTTACCACACGCAGCGACCATGTGGGCGATGTCCGAATCAATACCGGGCCAATAAACGTGCCTGCGGGCCAGGGACTTAGTCCGAGAAATCCCCCAATGGCCTTCATGCAGTAGTTTGAGAACATCTTTGCGAAGAGAGGCTGGCACCAAGACCCGTGGAGATGCGCCATCCGTGGCCAGAAGAACAACACCCTCACGAACAGACAGACGAAGGCGCAAGGCACGGTAGTTGCAAAGGGGATCCAATGCCCGGCCCTTGGTCCTGTCCGGCCAACCCCGTTGAACAAAACCGATCACCTGACGCAGGACCGGGTCCTGCGCAGTAGCCGACGCGACCTGCGAACCTGTAAGTGGAAAACCCTCGACCGCACGACGTTGTTCCTCATCAATGTGGAAACAGAGTAGTTCATCTCGATCGAAAACTGGGTCGGGGCCCATCGGCAAACGTGACAACGCATCAGCGTTGGCGTGCTGGGCCGTGGGGCGACAGTGGATCTCATAGTGAAAACGAGACAAGTATAAGGTCCAACGTTGCAGGCGGTGAGCTGCCTTATCCGGAAGCGACGCCGAGGGGCTGAACAGAGAGACCAGCGGCTTGTGGTTGGTGATGAGGTGAAACTTAGAACCATACAAAAAAACGCTGAACTTTTTTAGAGCATAAATGATAGCGAGCGCCTCCTTTTCGATTTGAAAGTAATGCCGTTGGGCATTGTTGAGGGTCTTGGAAGCGTAGGCGATGGGTCGTTCCGACCCATCCTCATATCGATGGGCGAGAACAGCCCCTAGGCCATACTGGGACGCGTCAGTCACCAGAACCAAGTGCTGACCCGGATGGAATGTGGCAAGACAAGGCACCGACAGCAAATGAGCTTTCAGGCAGACAAAAGCCTGCTCACACTCGTCGGACCAACAGAAAGGAACGTTTTTGCGTAACAGCTGATGCAGAGGATGAGCCACCGCCGCCACGGACGGAATGAATTTGTGATAATAAGCAATCTTGCCTAGAAACGCCTGAAGTTCTTTGACCATAGACGGCCGGGGTAGAGCGGTAATTGCCGCAACGTGCTGTCGTAGAGGACGTATACCCTCACAGGACAAGTGGAAACCAAGATAAACAATGGAGGGCTGGAAGAACTGTGACTTGTCCAGATTGCACTTCAACCCAGCCGAATGCAGAACCCGAAACAGCGAACGCAAATTGCAAAGGTGCTCCTCAGTGGAGGCCCCCGTGACAACAATGTCATCCAAGTAGTTGATGCAGCCGGGAACAGAAGCCGTGAGCTGTTCCAAAAACCGCTGAAAAATGGCCAGTGCGCTAGCGACGCCAAATGGTAACCGCTGGTACTGATACAACCCACAAGGAGTGTTGATGACGAGAAATTCCTTGGAAGACTCATCCAACGGCAACTGATGGTACGCCTCCGATAAGTCAAGTTTGGAAAAGAACTGGCCCCCAGCGAGCTTGGTAAATAACTCCTCAGGACGGGGAAGAGGATAAGTGTCAATGAGGCTCTGAGTGTTGACAGTGGCTTTAAAATCACCACACAATCGCAGACTCCCGTTTGGTTTAGAAACCACCACAATTGGCGATGCCAATTCGCTGGAGGTAACAGGAAGGAGACTCCTCGAAGCTGTTAACCTGTCTATCTCAGCTTTGACAGGTACACGCAACGCCATCGGAATAGGGCATGCCCGGAAAAAAACTTAGGGTGAGCTGTAGGTTTAAGAGTAATGTGGGCTTCAAAATCCTTGGCACGACCCAGACCAGCAGAGAACATGGACGAGAATTCAGAACACAATCCATCCAGCTGTTGATACGGAATATCCTCAGATATGAGGTACACATCATCATCAATGGAGACCCCGAATAACTGGAAAGCATCATACCCGAACAGGTTTTCAGTGCCCGCATGATCCACCACATAAAACGTGAGGGGCCTAACAACAGACTTGTAGGCAGTGGAAGCATCAAACTGGCCAACGATAGGAATTTTCTGCTTATTATAAGTTTGTAGATTTCGCGTAACTGGAGACAAGGGAGGGGAGCCCAACTCCAAATACGTGCGAGAATTAATGAGAGTTACTGCAGAGCCAGTGTCCACTTGCATGCAAATGTCTTTATCCAGAACACGAACAGTAACAAACAACTTATTTGTTTGAGAAAGCACACACTTAACATCCATGTCTGATGCCACATCCTCGTCGACAGGAACTGTAGGGGACTGACACACAGAAGCAATGTGGCCTTTTTTCCTACATGAATTACACGTGGCTCAACGTTTTGGACACGCGGCCCTGTCATGCTGTACAAAACAATGTGGACAAGAAGGAAGTGCGGAACGAACCTGCTTCTGTGGTTGCTGTTTTTGCTGCAAGTGTGGCGGCCCAACGCGACGTTGTTGACGCGAGTGAACTGCCACCACATCGTCGTTCCCCTGTGAAACAGGCAAATTGTCCACGGCAAAAGTGGTCTGTACGGCGCCTACATCACACCACGCGTCTATTTGTGCACCAGCAGCGTGAGACACTTCAAAAGATTGAGCAATGCTGAGAACTTCTGACAACGACGGGTTTGGCAGTTGTAAGGCACATTGCCGAACTTCTTTATCAGGAGCAAGCCGTAGAATAGCGTCCCGAACCATTGAATCAGCATAAGACTCATGATGAGTGTCCGTGACAAACTGACATTTCCTACTCAGACCGTGTAGTTCCGCCGCCCAAGCCCGGTAAGATCGATGGGGCTGTTTACAACACCGGTAGAATGCCACGCGGGCAGCCACGACGTGGGTGTTTTTTCGGTAATAGTTAGACAATAAGTCACACATTTCCTGGAAGGACGGAGAGGCAGGTTCCCGCAGAGGGGCTAACTGAGATAGCAGCTGATAGATCCGTGGGGAAATCCATGATAGAAATAACGACTTACACATAGGAGCATCAACAACGCCAAAAGCTAAGGAGTGTTGCCGCAAACGCTTCTCATAATCCTCCCAGTCTTCAGCGGCCTCGTCGTAAGGAGGGAACGGAAGTGGAGAAGAGGAAGACAGATGATGAGTAAGCGACATCGACAACGCCTGAATAGCAGCCGTCAGCTGAGTTTGTTGTTCAATGAGCGCTTGCAGAAGCTGTTCCATGTCTGCCCCGACACGAACACACAATCCCACAATGCTGGAAAAAAAATATCCGACCTCGTCGCCAAAAAGTGTTATAACCTTTAATCACTAATAAATTGCGTGGATATACAAAAGTAGAAACAATAGCGGGTTACATGCTACAAACTCCATATCTGTCATTCGACTGCCATCCTGTGACATGCGGCCGGCGCCGTTCATAGCCAGGTGGCGCTCCCGTGCTCGGCCGAGCTGCGTAGCGCCTCTATCGCCGTGTTCGCGTACTGACGTAGCGGCACTTTTAAATCTCATGGCACTGTCACAACAATTTTTCTGTTACTGTGATGACTATTTAATTGTGTATGTATAAAAATTTTCTTTGTCACTTGAATCTTTATTGATTCTACTTTCAATTTAAGATGCTGGTCCATTTTGATCATTTTTCTGAACTATACCTTTTCCTTGAAAATTCATGATGTTGATGGAATATATCAAACAACTTTTATATTAAAATGTTTCCTTATGAAATCCCAGATATAGTCACCTGCTTGGCTAAATATTAATATACATATTTCACTGTGCTTGTTCTACTCTTATTGATAAAGGCATCCACATTCACATTGTTAGTGGAAACCAATATATTTCTAATGTAACATTGTTTACCACTTCTTCTCCCTAACGAACAAGAATATGATATGCTTTCAGATCTAAAATTATCAAGACAAGGGCCATATGAGAACCAGTAATGTATTTGGTGACCAAATAAAGACAAAGGACATGTGTTTGGGAATGATGGAGTTTGTGATTTGTTGAGGGCAATACAAAATATATTGTTCAATGCACAATGTTAAAACACAATTTTCTATTCCAAATATTTTCACTTTTGTAATTTTATTGGACATTCGTTTGACAACCAACATGCCATGCACTCCATTGTTACTGATTGTCAAAAGACTGTTGAACTTTCCTGTACTCAAAAATTTTTAGTGATTTAATGGATCCATTTGATACCAAACGTACAGTGATGGTCACTTAAAAATATTTTTGTATATTTATTAAATTCTGCTGTGTGAACACTCAACATGTCATTTGACATATTGTTTACAAAAGAAAATTAATTTTTAATGATTTTCATTGTCAGTAAATAGCTCTAAGTACATTTTGTTTGTTTCAATTTTTAAAAATATTTTTTTAAGCTTTCATGTTATGTTTTTATACAAAACACATATTCCCACTTGTTTTAAGTTGTCAGAACTAAATCGTTTTTCACATTTAGCATCTTACAAGGAACCCCTCGAGTGCGAGGTCACAAGTTCAATCCTTGGTAAGGCTCATTTGAAAGTGTTGTGTTGTTAGATGACCCTTTGATTGTTATCCATGGAGAGTGAAATGAGATATCAGGCCAACAGTAGATTTATTTAATTAACATCTTTATTTTGGCCCTCAGCCATATTACATCAAGAACACTGTGGTGGAGGTGTCCAGTTGCCTCTCATGCGAATCAATAGACGTCCAGCATTGCTGACAGCCCAAAGAGCAGGGCCAAGTGTGGCATTACTCAAATGCTACTGTCAGCGATGTCTCCAGCTGTGACCACGAAGACAACAGCACAGCAACACAGCTGACAGTACCAATGGGCTGATCAAGACCTTCCTCCAGTGGGTGGGCAGCTCTCTGCTCTGAAGGTGGCTCTCTCATGACTTGGGGCAGGCTGCCTTGTCCTGTGATTGAGCAGTGGACACTGTACTGCATTCCAGGATGTTGCTCTGAGCATCACAGACTCATGATGTAAGCTGTGATACTGAGAGGACAATATTTTAGTACTTGAGTGGCTGAGTACTTATACGCTTGACACTATGTTCATTTAGAGCTTAAGGTGCATACTCTAAACACTTCCATGGAGGCAAGTGAGCAAAGGCTTCCGTTCTTCCACTAGCGTACTGCAGCATTGACTGTTGCTGCACCGTGCCCAGCTGGCTCTGGTTTGCAACACATAATACGCTCGCCTGCCTGCAGCTGGCTCTGTTGCAACTCACTTCCATTCTGGCATATATTTTGATCAAATATGGTTGATACACTACTTTGCCCTCCTCTTTATCAAGACCTGGTTCCTCAGTGTGACCAAACTATGTTATCCTCTATACTGGTGTTCCTGGTGACTGGCCTTTCTGGCACTGTGTTGCCTCTAAAGAATTATTCTAACAATTCGTTTCCTTAACCCTATCACTAAATCTTTAACATTTCTACAGGGATTCTTGCCCTGCTCCTTAACTCAAACGCTATGGAACTTTTCTTACTAGGCTTCTTGCAAAATAGCTTCTAACTTTCTATTTCAAACTTACCAGCTAAAATCAATCATTTATCCTTAATACTACCCCATTGTGTGTTCATCTTCCTTCTGCTGGTTTTATGCCTGGAGTATCGAATCCACTGGAATCTGAACAATGACTGGTTCCAAACTCAGTCTTGCACTTTGTCTTCAATGTACCAAAACAAGGACTATGCTCAGCAGAAAAAGTGCCGCTGCAGTGGTTGGTATGACAGTAGTCAGCACTATCTCTTTCCAGTACTGATTTTCCCAATATAAATTTACATGCTGCAACAAGGTTTCCAGGGAGACTCGCCCCTCCTCCTGATTCAGAAGAGTGTTTATTAATGTTGGCCATACAGTTTGATTTAAGCTGTTTACATTTGTGGCAGGTAACATTTCCATGGGCTCCTCTGGTCAATACAAATGAGGCTGCGAAATATTCAGGTGAGTTATCCCTGAAATTGCAGCAGGTAGATGGAAAGTAGGCCTCATTATCTCGCACACTGTTCCATTCAGTAACAAACCACTTCTCTTTAATTCTAGTATCTTTGCTGATTTAAGCTTCCTCTGCTTATAAAAACTACCTAGCCACTACTACCACCTTGTCAACGATAGAGTACAACCAATGCAATTTGACCTGCTGAAAGTACAATTCTGGCTCAATCACTTTTTTAATGTGTTCTCTTGCCTCCTTTTGTACCATTAGCAGTTTAACTATGCAGGGATTCTGCCCCCCTCTTATCACCATGTTTGCCCAGACTGTGATTTCCCCTTGGTAGCATTTTTGTGACTTTGCTTCCTCCATTTCTACACATCTTCCCTTGTATTTTGCAATTAAAAATAGTCACTACATTTTTACTCTTACAAACTTCTTCAATATCTCACACTTGGCAGGATATACATGAACTATGCAGCAGCTGTAATGTGCTTGTTTCCCTATTACTGGAATAGAAATGGAAATGTAAATTTTCACTCCAACAGTTCTCATTGAAACTGTGGCTGCCTTGAAATAAAGAGGCAACTTTTTGTGCTCAGGTTCCAAAAAAAGATAACTTTTTGTGCCCAAGTTCTAAATCCAACCCCTTCTGTACTTTCCTTAGACCCTCTAAATACTGATCTGGTGATAAAAAATTTACCCTTAGCTGACCTCTTACAGTTTGTTACGTTGCCTACTATAGTTCTGTTACTTTCTCTTGTGCTTCCCACACACTATCTTCTACGGGATCTTCTCATGAAATTTCAATCACCAGTTTTCTCCTCCAATTATGAAAACATTGTGTTGGCAGCCACGTACATAGGGAGAAATGATCATCATGATAAAATAAGAGAAATCAGGGCTCGCACAGAAAAAATTAAGTGCTACTTTTTCCCATGCGCCGTTTGAAAGTGGAACAGTGGAGAGACAGTTTGAAGGTGGTTCATTGAACCTTCAGCCAGGCACTTAATTGTGAATAGCAGAGTAATCACGTAGATGTAGATGTGATGTGTGGCTTATGAGCAGCCACTCGACTATGAAATCCAAGTTTTCTCACCTCCTGCCTAACTGTCATTGTACTTGCAGTGGATCCTGATGCAGTTTGGAATTCCTGTGTGATAGTCTGGATAGATGTCTGCCTGTTACACATTATGACCCTCTTCAGGTGTTGGCGGTCTCTGTCAGTCAACAGACAAGGTTGGCCTGTACGCTTTTGTGCTGTACATATTCCTTCACATTTCATTTCACTATCACATTGGAAACAGTGGACCTAGGGATGTTGACGAGTGTGGAAATCTCACATACAGGCAAATGACACAAGTGACACCCAATCACCTGACCACGTTCGAAGTCCGTGAGTTCCACGGAGCACCCAATTCTGCTCTCTCATGATATCTAATGACTATGTAGGTCGCAGATATGGAGTACCTGGCAGTAGGCAGCAGCACAATGCACCTAATATGAAAAACGTATGTTTTTGGGAGTGTCTGGATACTTTTGATCACATAATGTATGATTTATAGGCATGGATGAAACAAACACCCAGAGGCTGAATTTGTCCAGTGGTTCCAGGTTGCATGAACTGCAAAGTCATATGCATTTCAGGAGGGATAGTTTGCTCTAAACAAGTATGCTCTTTATATGCAGATCAGGAATCAAGCAAAAGAAATTAATTTTGACCACCTATTGGCCAAAAGCAGCATTCATTCCATAGTTGTAGTTCTCTTATGCCTCACTCTTGCTTTCTGTGACGTAAATATTCCCCACTGCCCTTGCAAAATCATGTACACAAGAAAGAATCATAGGGAGTAGAGCACTTTCAGTGTCTCACAGCACAGTAAATAACTTTATCATCTAGATTAACGGTTGTCGTAATTGTAAATGAATGTGTTAAGGCACTGATACTAGTTGATCTTGATACAACTCTCTTGGTAACTCTAATTTCTAGGGTACCTTCATATGCAGTTCCTCTTCAAATCCCAATTGGTCGGAGCTGAAAATAAATTCCTCACTGAATGACTGGATAAGTTTGTTTATCTCATCTACAAATTTTTGGGCTGAGTCCACAAGTTGTTGCGCATCATCAAATTGACACTTCATCTGAAATTTTGTTATTTTACATCTTCCAAATCTGTAGCACTGTTTTAAATTATGCAGCCATTCACCACTTCCCATGAATTCACTTTAATCTAAGGGACATGCAATTTGATGTGCGTAACATTGTAGGTGATGCACACTGTATAAATTGTATTGAGCATTCTTGAAATTCTCAAACACCAGTTTTTGTAACAAGTGCGCATTTCTTCCCTGGAATATCCACAGTTTTTCTTATGCACTACACAGTCATATTTCTGCCAACTTATTCGAAATCTGTTCATAATTGTTTTTATACTATGCTGTGGATGATCTTCCATGCATGTAATTATGTTTAGTACCCACTCCTTGGACAACAATTGTCCTTTACTTTGTTTCACTGGAGATGGGACCTGTGGCTCTCTGTTTAACAAGGATGATGAACTACATAGCTTGACACCTGTTTCAATATTACTTACACTTGTTCATGTACATCATACACACAGTCAAGTGTATACGACACCACACATGCCACTGATGCATCTTGCGGAAATGCTAACATTTCATCTGCCACTTCTTTTCCGCTCTGTGAACTTCTTTAGTTTATTTTCTGATGAAATGTCAACTTCAGTAACTGTTGTTGTAGATATAATGCAATGTTTGCATGTTTATCATTGCCCTGCTTTGTATTAACACCACTAACATTGTAGAACTTTTGTGAGTTACTCGTCGACTACGCATTTCAATTACTCCCCATAGCATCATGCTCACCATTAGATATCTCCACTCCCGCCCCCTGTTGCCATTAGCAGCCAATATAATGGTTGTTTGGTAGACAATATGTGGGGGTGTCTAATGCCATAAACATCATTGGCCTTTGGCAACCTCGCAGTCAAGGGTTTTCTCATTAGTAAAAATTATGCACATAAATGCACAAATTTTCCATGGGTTGACTAATTTTCATATATGTTCCATAAAATCACATGAACTTGTGCATATTCTATGTCCAACCTTATGTGGGGGGAATATAGTAACAAGCCAAGATCTTTTAGAACATCTCTTGAATTACGTAAGTCTATGATACCACATGGTTTTTATCCATGTTTACATCTGTTGTATATTGTAAAGTACCTTATTCACGTTTTTGAACATTTAAAAAGTTTACTTGCAGTCACTCTGGTGAAGTTTTGGTTTTTTTATATTTTACCAATTACATATTGATAGTTTCATATGCTACTAGGTTACACTGTGAAAACTGGTTTTCCAAAAACTGTCAATAAGAACATATAAATATAACCACACTTTTATTCCTGTTTTGTAAAATCATTTGAAACTTGTTCATGAGAATTGTGAATTATTTTTTTATTAATTTACTAATCAATATTATCAATATCATGTCCAAGTAATGGAATAGCATAACATCCATAATATCGAAAATTATGTAATTTATCTTGTTGCTTTCATAAATAATTTTTACTTCTATAATAATTGCAAAGATTTTCTATCTGTAATAAACACTGAATATTTGGGAAATATGTAAAATATAACAAACGGAAGGTGATAAATGATTAATCTGAGTCATTGATTGTTCTAGAAGCTTCTAGAACAAAGAGTAATTGAATCACCCTCCAGATGTTTGTTGTATATGATGTATCATTTGTTTACAAGATGCATCCATGCAATGAGAAGCATCATGTTTTGTAGTAGTCATTTTATATTTTTGTTAGTGAAATCTATTTAATTTCATACATCATTCTGGTTGATGCAGAGAAAGATTTAATCAACTAATTGACTTGTTGCCTTCCACACATTAATATATTTTCAGTTTTGCAACATTTCTTTCATCAGTTAAATAGGAACAACATTACTTTGAGGACGTGAGCTGATGTCATGTAAAAAAAAAACTGACTGCAGTCTGAAGAGAAGGCTGTTCAATGTCATGTGACCCCCACTTTATTAAAAATCACACTGGGTATTAATGCTATAAACCAGTCATTCGTTTTCCTTTATTAAACCCAGCCTGTAAACATGTATTGATCATTTTTATGTTATGTCCTAATCCTTCTCATTCAACTATTTCAGTTGCTTGTACTCCTTAACACTGTCTCCGAAATCAGCTTAATCTAGCTTTGCAGTGCCACTGCCATCACAGTCCTGTGTCAACAACTGTAGTCACTGACATTCCAATATTTCAATTATTAAATGAAATTAATATATTATCACCACTACATTTAAGATCCCATTCAGATGTCAAATTAAACTTTGGTGAAATCTTTCAGAGAGAGGGGATGAGATGAACAAGGTGCCCCAAGCTCTGAACATAAGTAATTTGTATTATTTAAATTTTAGAAAGATGCCAACTTTTTTGTCTGTCACTTTTCTGCTAATGCGACAAAATCATTGGTTCAGACTGGAATAGAGTTAACTGTCATCAGCAAGGCCGCCTTGCTGATCTAATCAAGTTACAGGATCACATGACATGTGAGATTGAGAGCTCTTGGAGCTGCAACCAAAAAATCTGTCTTCTCTGTTCTGAGCTGTCCCTGCAGCAGACACTAAACGGCTTAGATCCTTTACCTTTGTAAATTCCTTTCTCCTTTACGATTGGTGTGAGGCCACTGGAGTTACCTTCTCTCACCTCTGGCAGTCCTCATCATATAATCCCCATGAAGAAACCTTCATCTACATCTACATAGATACTCCACAAGCCACTGTACAGTGCGTGGCAGATGGTACCATGTACCCCTACTAGTCATTCCCTCCCCTGTTCCACTCACAAACAGAGCAAAGGAAAAACAACTGTTTATATGCCTCCATATGAGGCAGTAGAATTGTTTGGCAGTCAGCTTCAAATGCCAGTTCTCTAAATTTTATCAATATCATTCCTCAAAAAGGACGTTGCCTTCCCTCCAGTGATTCCCATTTTAGTTCCCGAAGCATATCCATAACACTTATGTGTAGTTAGAATCTACTGATAACAAATCAAGCAGCCTGTCTTAGAATTGCTTCAATGTCTGTCTTCAGTCCGACTGGTAAGGATCCCAAACACTTGAGTAGTACTCGAGAATAGATTGCACCATTGTCCTATATATGGCCGGCTGTTCTCACATGTTCTTTCCATTTCATATCGCTTTGCAGCATTATGCCCAGATATTTAAACAACTTCACTGTGTCAAGCGGGACACTACTAACACTGTATTCAAACATTACAGGTTTGTTCTTCCTACCCATCAATATCAACTTACATTTTTCCACATTTAGAGCTAGCTGTCATTCATCACACCAACTAGAAATTTTGTCTAAGTCATCTTGTATCTCCCTACAGTTACTCAACTTCAACACTTTACGGTATACCATAGCATCATAAGCAAACAGCCACAGATTGCTGCCCACTAAATCATTTATGTATATAGAGAACAACAGTGGTCCTATCTCACTTCCCTGGGGCACTCCTGATAATAACCTTGTCTCTGATGAACATATGCTGCTGAAGACAACAACTGGGTTGTATTACTTATCTGTCAACTTATTCCATATGCTTGTACCTTCATTAACAGCCTGCAATGGGGTACCATTTCAAATGCTTTCTGGTAATCTAGAAATATGGAATCTGCCTGTTGCCCTTCATCCATAGCTCACAGTATATCATGTGATGAAAGGCCAAGCTGAGTTTCACATGAGTGATGGTTTCTAAAACCATGCTGATTCATGAACGTAAGCTTCCCAGTCTCAAGAAAGTTTATTATATTTGAACTGACAATATGTTCAAGGATTCTGCAGCAAACCAAAGTTAGGGATATTGGTCTGTAATTTTGTGGCTCCTTTCTTTTATCATTCTTATATGCAGGAGTAACCGGCAGTTTTTTCCAGTCACTTGGAACTTTGTACTGGGTGAGAGATATATGATAAATGTAAGCTAGGTAAGGAGCCAGTGCCACAGAGTACTCTTTGTAAAACTGAATTGAGATTCCATCTGGATCTGGTGATTTATTTGTTTTCAAATCTTTCAGCTGTTTCTATATTCTAGGGATGCTTATTAGTGTTTTGTCAATACAGGAGCCTCTCCAACGGTCAAATGATGGTATGTTTCTATGACTTTCCTATGTGAACAATTTCTTGAAGATGAAATTTCAGTCTTCGGCTTTCGTTTTGCTACCTTCAAGTGCAACACCAGACTGGTCAACAAGGGACTGACTGGAAGCCTTAGACACACATAGCAATTTTACATACGACCAGAACTTTCTCAGGTTCTCTGCCAGATCTATTGCTAAGGTATGACAGTGTTAGCTGTTGTATGTTTGTGCATAGGTCTTTTCACAGATGCATGAAGCTCTGCTAACCTTTGCTTGTCATTATTTGTGCATTCTATTTTGAACCATGAGTGTGACAGCCTCTGCTTTCTTGACATCTTATGAATTTCGTTATTAAACCATGGTGGGTCTTTCCCATCCCTTATCCACCTACTAGGCACATAACTCTCCAGACCATGATTTACAGTCTGCTTAAACTTCGCCCATAATTCTTCTATGTCCATCTTACTGGAGCTAAGTGATGTGAGTTCACTGTAGAAGTGAGATGCTAATAGCTGCTTATCTGCTCTGTCAAGCAGAAACACTCTCCTAGTCTTCTTGACTGATTTATTGACTTTCGTAACCATAGTTGCTATAATGACATCATGATTGCTAATCCCTGTTTCTACAATGATACTTTTGATAAGGTGTGGCCTATTCGTAGCTACAAGGACTAAGATATTTCCACTGGGTCAGCTGCTGAGCCAGCTGCTCAAGACAGTTTTCAGAAAATATGTTCAAAAGTAATTCACATGACTGTCTGTAACCCCCCACCCCCACCCCAACAATGAATCTATAGGAATCCCAGCATCCCAGTCCATACTCAGTAGGGCAAAGTTGCCACCAACTAGTATTACATGATCTCGGTATTTCTGCGCTATTGACCATAGCCTATCTTTGAATGATTCTAGAACTGTCACAGTGGAATCAGGTGTCTGGTAGAAACATCCAATAATTAACTTGGTTTCACCTACACATGTTATACATGACCAGATAACTTCACTGTCACACTCAACTTCGACTTCAATGCCGGCCACTGTGGCCGAGCAGTTCTAGGCGCTTGAGTCCGGAACCGTGTTGCTGCTTTGGTCACAGGTTCGAATCCTGCCTCAGGCAGGGATGTGTGTGATGTACTTAGGTTGGTTAGGTTTAAGTAGTTCTAGGTCTAGAGGACTGATGACCTCAGATGTTAAGGCCGATAGTGCTTAGAGCCACCTTTTTTTTTTTTTTTTTTTCAATAGAGACAATATTTTCGTCAACTACGATGAACACATTTCCCCCTATGGCCTCTAATCTGTCTTTCCAATATACATTCCACAACTCACTAAATATCTCAGAGCTTGCCACCTCAGGTTTCAGCCAGCTCTCGGTTTCAAGAAAGATTTGAGCACAAAACCTTTCCTGGAGGGCAGTAAAATGGTTCAAATGGCTCTGAGCACTATGGGACTTAACATCTCAGGTCATCAGTCCCCTAGAACTTAGAACTACTTAAACCTAACTAACCTAAGGACATCACACACATCCATGCCCGAGGCAGGATTTGAACCTGCGACCATAGCGGTCGTTCGGTTCCAGACGGAAGTGCCTAGAACCGCACGGCCACACGACCAGTTGGAGGGCAGTAAATTCAGGAAATTTAGTATAAATACTTCAACAGTTTACTGATAAAATTTTGACAGTTGAAGTGTCTTTGCTCTGAACATGATCTGACTGCCCTTGCTGCCATATCAACTGGTGAGTGTTCATCAGAGAACCTCAAACTGCTGTATAGCCTAAAAAACCCTCATGTGCAATTCACAAATTCTCTGCTACCCAAGTAGCTGCTTCCTCTGGGTTGTGCACCCCTTATCTATCATGGCGAGTCCTACAAATCCCCACATGATAACGCAGGTCTAGGAATCTGCAACCAAGACCATCGCAATGTTGATGAAGCCTTTGGTTGAGAGCCTCCACTCAGCTCCAAACCAAAGGACCCTGATTAACTCTGGGAACAATGCTACAAATTGTGAGCTCTGCTTGCACCCTGTGTGCGAGGCCTGTAGTTTTCACCACCTCTGCCAGCTGCCTGTATGAACAGAGGATGGCCTCAGAACCCATTTGACAGACATTTATTATTTATTTACTCGTCAAGTTCCTTAGGACCAAATTGAGGAGCAAATCTCCAAGGTCATGGAACGTGTCAGTACATGAAATTACAACATAAACGTAATAACAGATAAAAATAAATGTTCATGAAACTTAAAAAAGTCAGTCCATAAATTTAAGTAAACGCTGTCAGCAATACAATAAAAATCAGCTTAATTTTTCAAGGAACTCTTTGACAGAATAGAAGGAGTGACCCATGAGGAAACTCTTCAGTTTCGATTTGAAAGTGCATGGATTACTGCTAAGATTTTTTAATTTGAGTGGCAGCTTATTGAAAATGGATGCAGCAGTATACTGCACACCTTTTTGCACAAGAGTTAAGGAAGTCTGATCCAAATGCAGGTTTGATTTCTGCCGAGTATTAACCAAGCGGAAGTTGCTTATTCTTGGGAATAAAGTAATATTGGTAACAAGAAATGAGAATAAGAAGTATACGTACTGAGAGGCCAATGTCAAAATACCCAGACTCGTGAACAGAGGTCGATGAGAGGTTCATGAACTAACACCACTTATTGCCTGATCCGCCCATTTCTGAGCCAAAAATATCCTTTTAGAATGAGAAGAGTTACCCCAAAATATAATACCATACGACAATAGCGAACGAAAAAAAGCAAAGTAGACTAATCTTCATGTTGAACGATCACTCACTTCTGATACCGTTCAAATAGTAAAAATGGCAGTATTAAGTCTTTGAACAATATCCTGAATGTGGGCTTTCCACGATAGCTTACTATCTATTGAACACCTAGAAATTTGAACTGTTCAGTTTCACTAATCATGTGAATGCCCAATCTGTGAAATTAAAAGTCAGGTTTTGTTGAATTGTGTGTTAGAAAATGTAAAAACTGAGTCTTACTATGATTTAGCATTATTTTGTTCTCTACAAGCCACGAACTGAGGTCATGTACTGCACTATTTGAAGCTGAGCCAATGTTGCACACAACATCCTTTACTACCAAGCTAGTGTCATCAGCAAATAGAAATATTTTGGAGTTACCCGTAATACTAGAGGGCATATCATTTATATAAATAAGGAACAGGAGTTGCCCCAACACTGATCCCTGTGGCACCACCCACTTGACAGTAGCCCACTCAGATCCCACATCACAGCCATTATCAACATTGTGAATAATGACCTTTTGCTGCCTGTTGCTAAAGTAAGAGGTGAACCAATTGTGATTTACTCCCCGTATTCCGTAATGGTCCAGCTTCTGGAGCAATATTTTGTGATCAACACAATCAAATGCCTCAGTTAAATCAAAAAATATGCCAAACATTCGAAACCTTTTGTTTAACCCATCCAGTACCTCACAGAGAAAAGAGAATATAGCATTTTCAGTTGTTAAACGACTTCTAAAGCCAAACTGTACATTTGATAGGAAATCGTGTGATATAAAATGATCAATTATCCTTACGTAAATAGCCTTTGCAATAACTTTTGCAAACACTGATGGCACAGAAATAGGTCTAAAATTATCTACATTATCCCTTTCTCCCTTTTTATAAAGCGGCTTTACTACTGAGTACTTTAATCACATTGTTGGTGCTGATGTGAGCCATGACTTGCAGGCAACTGCTAGCTGCACACTCAATAGCCACAGGCAAGGCCACCTCCACATCTCACATGAGGCGCCCCAAGAGACATACCAAATACACATTGACTTTCTTTCCAGCCCTGAACACTGTCTACCTGAGGGGCTCCATAACACGTTGAACAATGGAGCTCCCAATAACTGCCTTGAGTGACATAAACGCATTACGACCCATCACTCACCCTGCTGTGAGGGCAGATCCACCATGTCAGGTACACCAGGAAGTGCCTCAGAAGCAGAGCTCGTGGGCAACACAAGCGACACCTAAGGTGTCCCATGCCGTACGTGAACTGTGGCCAGCTCCTCATGTTTCTGCACACAAACTGGAGAGCTACATATTAATTATGATCCCACACTGTTTTCCAATCCTGAATACAACCCTGAGAGGATGTAGACAGATTATGCCATACCCAGAATACTATGTGCCAAAATTCTGCAAGAGTGTACAGACATTACAAAATTGTTAAGGCTTTTGTGGCCACTTGTTAACTGCCTATTGGCTTCTGTCTTGGGTTCTTCGGCCGACGTCTGTCTGATGATTTTACTGACGTTTCACCAGCACGAGTGGCTGGCATTGTCAAAACTTCACCCTCCATTGCTGGCAATGGAGGATGAGGCTTTGACAATGCCACCCACTCATGCTGGTGAAACATCAGTAAAATCATCAGACGGATGTCAGCCGAAGAACCCAAGACAGGAGCCAATAGGTGGTTTGTGTACAGACATTGTTTGTCTACATCTACATCTACATCTACATTGATACTCCGCAAGCCACCCAACGGTGTGTGGCGGAGGGCACTTTACGTGCCACTGTCATTACCTCCCTTTCCTGTTCCAGTCGCGTATGGTTCGCGGGAAGAACGACTGTCTGAAAGCCTCCGTGCGCGCTCTAATCTCTCTAATTTTACATTCGTGATCTCCTCGGGAGGTATAAGTAGGGGGAAGCAATATATTCGATACCTCATCCAGAAACGCACCCTCTCGAAACCTGGACAGCAAGCTACACCGCGATGCAGAGCGCCTCTCTTGCAGAGTCTGCCACTTGAGTTTATTAAACATCTCCGTAACGCTATCACGGTTACCAAATAACCCGGTGACGAAACGCGCCGCTCTTCTTTGGATCTTTTCTATCTCCTCCGTCAACCCGACCTGGTACGGATCCCACACTGATGAGCAATACTCAAGTATAGGTCGAACGAGTGTTTTGTAAGCCACCTCCTTTGTTGATGGACTACATTTTCTAAGCACTCTCCCAATGAATCTCAACCTGGTACCCGCCTTACCAACAATTAATTTTATATGATCATTCCACTTCAAATCGTTCCGTACGCATACTCCCAGATATTTTACAGAAGTAACTGCTACCAGTGTTTGTTCCGCTATCATATAATCATACAATAAAGGATCCTTCTTTCTATGTATTCGCAATACATTACATTGTCCTGTTGTCCTAGGATGTGTTGCACCAGATAATCATGACACAATGTGGAACAGAAATATGTTGCAGCTACAGGACTGTGTGTTCACTCAGGAGCAAGTCTTGCTGCACTGAGTCCTCTTGTTGCTTGGTCACTATCCCAGCCCGCAGTACCACTTACAAGCTGACACAGTTTCACAACAGACAGTTTGCAACAGTGTTGTTTCTGCCTGCAATGTGATTTACACTGATCATAAATTGAGCTATATATTCCACTCATCTACATTACCACTGTGAGGCATGATCCACCATGCATTAGAAGAAGCAAGTTAATGGTTTGTGCTTAGCAAAAACTGTAAAATGTTCTTGTTCCACAAATGGTTAAAAATGTTTAATGGTCACACAGATCATCAACAATTCATGATTGATAGCACTCCATTCCTTCTGCTGCAGCATAGGTCTCTGCGAATAAAAGGTGAGTGGTTGCCATCGTCCATCCACACTCCGTTGCAGTGTTGTGCTGATCACATTTTGACTTATGTCCACCATGAAAGAAAATTGGTCACTAATGCGCAAGTAAGCTAGTGGTGCAACTTGAGGCAAACAAAGCCTGACTTTATGAAATGCTGCTTCAGTCCATGAGGTTCAAGGTATCTTCCGACTATTAGTTGATTAGATGTAGATTTCCTTAAAGACTCTCCCAATAAGAACTTATTTGAGTTTGTAACACAATCATTCAACTTAATTCCCACTGTAAAATTCCCCACTAGGGTAGACAATTGCTCACAAACAGCCATTGATAATATCTTCATAGAAAAGTCCAATGAACAAAATTATATTACAAAACCAATAGTCAATGGCCTCTCAGACCATGACATGCAGTTCTTTCTGTTAAATG
Source organism: Schistocerca americana (assembly GCF_021461395.2). Classification (NCBI taxonomy): domain Eukaryota; kingdom Metazoa; phylum Arthropoda; class Insecta; order Orthoptera; family Acrididae; genus Schistocerca; species Schistocerca americana. Next base: position 850,409,986 of record NC_060130.1, on the reverse strand, counting down.
TTAATACTGAACAGGATATAAAATCTGTTAAATCTGAGCTCAAGAGGGTAATCAATAAGCCAAAAATTGATTATTTTAGGACACTCCTCAGAGACATTCACTGGACTGATGTTTACAGTGCTCATGGCATGAATGAAAAATATAACACTTTCGCTAATAAAATGCTTACCTTATTCGAACACTGTTTTCCCCTAAAACTTACCAAGGTTAGAGCTAAGTCTACAAAGAAGCCATGGATTACTCAAGGAATAGGGGTATCTTGTAAAACAAAAAGAAAACTGTATCTGTCAACCCAAAACAGTTCCGATGTTGATGCTGTAGCACATTACAAGAAATACTGCAAAATATTAAAGACTGTAATATGGACATCAAAGCAAATATATTACAAGGAAAAGATATTCATATCAGATAACAAAATAAAGACTATATGGGATATAGTGAAGGAGGAGACAGGTAGAACCAGACATGAAGAGGAACAAATAGCATTGAGAGTAAGTGATACATTAGTGACAGACGTGTATAGTGTTGCAGAACTTTTTAACAAACATTTTATAACTGTTACTGACAAGATGGGGTTGTCAGGTTCTGTAGATGCTGCTATGGATTACCTTAGACCAGACATTTCAAGTAACTTCCATAATATGAATTTGACCCTCGCTACCCCAGCAGAAATAATAATATCCATCATAAAAGTTTTAAAATCAAAAACCCCTAGTGGGTATGATAAAATATCAACAAAGTTAATTAAAGAATGTGATTCTGAGTTAGGTAACATATTAAGCTATCTGTGTAACCAGTCATTTATCAGTGGAATAATTTCTGGATGGTTGAAATATGCTGAAGTTAAGCCACTGTTTATGAAGGGAGATAAAGAAATAGCATCATATTTCCGTCCAGTTTCACTTTTGGCAGCATTCTCAAAAATTTTAGAAAAAGTAATGTACAATCAGCTTTATAACCATCTTATCTCAAATAACATACTGTCAAAGTCACAGTTCGGATTTCTAAAGCGTTCTGATATTGAGAAGGCTATCTACACTTACAGTGAAAATGTGGTTAATTCATTAGACAAAAAATTGCAGGCAACTGTTTTTTGTTGTGATCAGTCAAAGGCACCACAATACCCTTTTAAGTAAATTAGAATATTATAGTCTAACAGGAAATGCTGCAAAATGGTTCAAATCTTATATCTCTGGCAGGAAACAAAGGGTGTTATTAGGAAAGAGACATGTATCAAGCTATCAGGCATCATCCAACTAGGAACTAATTACATGTGGGGTCCCACAAGGTCCCATTTTAGGGCCCTTACTTTTTCTTGTGTATATCAATGACCTTTCATCAAAAACATTACTAGAAGCCAAGTTCATTTTGTTTCCCGATGATACAAACATAGTAATAAATAGCAAATCAAGTGTAGTCTTAGAAAGGTCAGCTAATAAAATATTTGTGGATATTAATCACTGGTTCCTAGCCAATTCTTTGTCACTAAACTTTGAAAAAACACATTTCATGCAGTTCAGTACTTGTAAGGTGTATCCCACGAGTATATCCCTAACATACGATGGCAAGCAGATAGAAGAAGTGGACAGTGTTAAATTCTTGGGATTACAGCTTGATAATAAATTCGACTGGGAGGAGCACACCACAGAACTGCTGAAGCATCTTAACAAATCTCTATTTGCTATGCGAATTGTGTCAGACATAGATGATATAAAAATGAAAAATAGGCATACTATGCTTACTTTCATTCCATAATGTCATATGGGATTATTTTTTGGGGCAATTCATCAAGCCAAGCTAAAATTGTCCAGGCACAAAAATGTGCAGTAAGAGTTCTATGTGGTGTGAACTCAAGAACATCCTGCAGAAGCCTGTTTAGGGAACTAGGGATACTAACTACTGCTTCCCAATATATTTATTCCTTAATGAAATTTGTCATTAAAAATATATCACTTTTTCAAACCAACAGCTCAATTCATGGAATCAATACTAGAAATAAGAATAATCTTCACAAGGATTTAAAGTCACTTAGTCTTGTACAAAAAGGTGTGCATTATTCAGGAACACACATTTTCAATAAGTTGGTTGGTTGGGTTTGGGGAAAGAGACCAAACAGCGAGGTCATCGGTCTCATCGGATTAGGGAAGGACAGGGAAGGAAGTTGGCCGTGCCCTTTCAGAGGAACCATCCCGGCATTTGCCTGGAGCGATTTAGGGAAATCACGGAAAACCTAAATCAGGATGGCCGGACGCAGGATTGAACCGTCATCCTCCCGAATGCGAGTCCAGTGTGCTAACGACTGCGCCACCTCGCTTGGTCACATTTTCAATAACTTGCCAGCAGCCATAAAAAGCTTAACAACCAATGAAATTCAGTTTTAAAAAAGCCTAGAGGATTTATTAGTGGCCAACTCCTTCTACTCCATTGATGAATTTCTCAGTAGAACCAACTGATATATATATATATATATATATATATATATATATATAAGTACAATCTAACTTCTGCACCAGTTCAGTGCAGTAATGTGTTCATTGTAAATAAATATATTTAGTAGTTGTATTACACTTTTATTACCTTATAAATAAATAAAAAACTTTTTTATTTTAAATTCAGTGCATTAGTATTTGTAACATGATTCTTTCACATAGCGTTCATTAAAAAATAACGTCCATGCCACTTGGGACCTGTGGAATGGTACATTAGCTTATTTGTTTGAGTTGTAAATATTTGTCATGTATTGTTGTTTTTCTGACATGGTCTACATCCTGGAGGACTTCCTCACTATGGATCAATTGGAATGAAAGTTAATCTAATCTAATCTATGCTTGCCTGAGAGCTCCACAGTAAATGCTGACTTGCCAGCGCTGGAAGGTGTCACTAGTAGTAAATCTGTGCAATCCTCTGTAGGTTGTTGGCAAAGGTATATCTTGCACTGCTGCTACATGTCTGTAAAAGATGACAGATCAGCTGACAAGACTATATATCTCAAAAATTGCACGTCTCATTTTCCAAAAACACACTTTGCATTATTAATGACTATGCCATATGCCTGTAAGTGCTGAAAAAGCTGCCGCAAGTGGGTCGTATGCTCCTCAACTGTAGGTGGAAACATGAGGATATCATCCATGTAACAGAACAGGAATGGCAACCGGCGCAACACTACATGTGCAAAATGCCGCCATGCTTGTGCTGCATTTCTCAGTCCAAAAGGCATGAATCTGTACTAGAAAAGTCCAAAAGGTATTATTACAGTGGTTTCCCATATGTCCTCTGGTGCCATCGGAATTTGCAAAAATGCCTTTGCACAAGCGATTACACTAACCAACTGAGCATGAGTGATGGTGCTGTTAAGTCAGTCATGTAAGGCATTGAGTGCCCTGTAATCCCCACATAATCACGAGGAGCTGTCTTTTTTTGCACATCATGTGTAGTGGGGATGTCCAAGAACTATCTTATCTAGTCAGAACACCTGCTTTCAACAGCTCCTCAAACCCCGCTTCACTGCCAGGAGCTTTTCCGGTGGCAGCCTCTGTGGGCGAACTGCAGCTGGTGGGCCAGGTGATGTTCGAATATGGAGCACCGTTAAGTGCTAAAACTTCCTGTTGGTGGCAAATGGATCAATAAGTGCTAGATATTCTTGAAGTATGTGGCCAAAAAGATTGCCGTCATTTATTACATAACTGTAGTGATTGTTCAGGCAGCAGATCAGGGCCAGCTAAAGCACATAAAGCTCACAACATTTGAGATGGGACCTGTTGCCTAGTTGTTCATCATTCAAAGCTTTCTGCAGACAAAACTCTGACAGAAATTTGTAGCATGGTACGAGCACTTCCATTAGTGACATGTAGCAAAATTGCAGTAGAACATCTGTTTCTTCTATCAGTGCCCCTTCTAAATCTGCAACTGCAATTACGTAATTGTCACCACTGGTGCGCACTGTGTTGCTGAAATATATAGTCTATGTATATGAACCCCATCAGTGGCTGTGGTAGTTCAACTTAACTAAAATGGGTCATGGAATTTACGTCAGTATCTCCAAGTTGTGGCATAGCAGGAGACATGATTTTGGGGCGTGGGGTGGGGGGGTGGGGGTGGGGGGGTGGGGGGAAACTGGGGGAGGGGGGTAATAAAGACTCTCTACCAAACCAGCGATTCATCTTCCATCTACTCCATTGGCTATTTGCACAGGAACTGATGTCACCACAGGTTCTTTTGATTTTCTTTGTTGTCTGAATTGTTCTTTTTTAAGGCCCCCATTTTTGATTTATTTCTTCTCCTACTTCTTCACATTCCTAATTCCACCATGCCTTCTTTTCATTTGGGGCAATTCTAACATTTTCTGTGCTGCTTTAGTAATTTCCAGCTGTAATTCATGACACTCACCTTTATTAGTTGTCTCAGTTTTCTTCTGGAAATTTTTCTGCACTTTATTTACAAATATTTGCTCTATTAGAGTTGTATCTGGTTACTTTCTGGGTTTTCTTTCTTGTTACTGATGCAATAAATCATGGTTTAACCTTAAAGGAACAATGATCCAAATCAAATTCCCTCTTTGTGCACACTTTAACAAAAAAAAAAAAAAAAAAAAAAAAAAAGGTTCAAATGGCTCTAAGCACTATGGGACTTAATTTCTAAGGTCATCAGTCCTCTAGTATTAGAACTACTTAAACCTAACTAAGCTAAGGACATCACACACATCCATGCTCGAGGCAGGATTTGAACCTGCAATCGTAGCAGCCGCATGGATCCGGACTGAAGTGCCTAGAACCACTCAGCCACAATGGCCAGCTCACTTTAACATTAATAACTTTTGTTGTGCCTATCTGTAACTCATCATCTCTACTATGTGGTGAGTAGCAGCTATCATTTTCATAATACTGTTAATAATTTCCTCAATATTCATTTCAAATATGGCTATGTGGTCCATTCAAAATTCTCCTAGATTTGGATGTAGAGATACCAAAGTTTTGGCTTTTCTTGGCAGTTAGCAAAAATATGTGAACATCAGTTTTAACTGGAATATTTTACACACATTGATCAGTCTTTTGTAATTTTTGTTGGTACTTAAGTGTACTGTATCTTTATTGCTGACATGGACATAATTCTGATTTTGTTTTAAAATCTGTTATATTATCTACCTTTTTTGTTTACATAAATGCTGTTCCAAACACTGGAATGTATTCCATTATTCTCACTGTTGTGTTGTTGTGTACTACATTCTTATGTATGGATCTCATTTCTTGGACTGCTAAAGTTTGTGTATGTTTCTTATGTAGAAGTAATTCCGATTCCTTTTGGATTCCAATTTTGAGAAAATAATATTCATTTAATGTTCCTTTCTTGAACTTAAACTTAGAAGGCATTTTTGTATGTGCCATTTCTTCTTCTTTGCAAATACTGGGACTTCCTAAAATCCTAGATCAAAATAAATGACAAGGTGCAATAGCAGACTTCTCATCCCAGTTACCAACTGTGGCAGCGCACCCACTGTGTGAAATTTCCATTTTGTCGTTTAAAGTTGTAAATTCTACAGAGCATGCAATCAAGAGCCACCCCTGAATTCCCAAAATAAGAAAAGGTTGTTAGCCTTGATTTTTACTGATTCAGGAACCTTTAGCACGTGGAACAAATGGTGCTGGGGTACCGCAACTAACATGTGGAATTGTTGCTCCCTCTGTCTATTCTAGCCTTGGGCAACAGGTTGCATATTTCACCAGCTCCACCATTCTAAAATCCATCTTCTGCAACTTTGCTGCCATTAAGGTCTTCACCACAACTCTGGCAAGGTGCGCTTACATGGTACTGTCAACTGGAGATGGGTAAGCTTCCATATCCTGTAGGCGCAGCCAGGCAGTGATCTGTGGTTCACATGAAGTCTGGCACAGCTGAGCTGATTGCATATTTCACCAGTTCCACCATTCTAAAATCCATCTTCTGCAACTTTGCTGCCATTAAGGTCTTCACCACCACTCTGGCAAAGCCTTATGGTCTGACTTGCACTGCAGTCGGCAATCAAAGTACCTGACAGCAGGGAGCTCCACTTCCCAGATCTCAGCATATGATTGGCAGTTGGTGACAGCTGCCCACTATAGATCAGGTGGATGGTAGATCTAGCCTTTGGATAGATCAGACAAATCAAGGGGTCTGTCCTGTTATTATGGCCACCAACTTAATGCCCTGTGGTTGATGGGTGCACATAAATAGCCCTTGCCAAATACAACCTTGTGATGAAGCAAGCATAACTATCATCCTAGAAGGTGTTAATGTGAGAAAGTGGAAAGTATAGCTATTTGTGGTAGCCTTCACAAAATCCACACCAGAATACTAAATACTAAAAAAAGGTACTCTAAGGAAGGAAGATGGTGGGTATCCGAGGATTGTGGATGAGAAACTGGATGTGCTCCTCAGGACTCATTTCCCTCAATGCTCTCTGGCATATAACACAGACCAGGAATTTGTCCGTGAGAGACACTGGTTTATAGGTAATCAAAGGGAAAATTGGCAGAGAATATGTTGATTTAAAAAAGTGTGCAGTGGAAACATTTCAACCATACACATTGCTAGGTCCAGATGGAATCTTTCCAGCTCTATAGCTCTATTACAACAAGTAGAAGAGAGTTTAATCAGAATCCTATGTAGACTGTTTAGAATCATCCTAGCAGCAGAAATTTTTCCTGATGCTTGGAGGACTGTAAGAATGATGAGAAACTGGATGTGCTCCTCAGGACTCATTTCCCTCAATGCACTCTGGCATATAACACAGACCAGGAATTTGTCCGTGAGAGACACTGGTTTATAGGTAATCAAAGGGAAAATTGGCAGAGAATATGTTGATTTAAAAAAGTGTGCAGTGGAAACATTTCAACCATACACATTGCTAGGTCCAGATGGAATCTTTCCAGCTCTATAGCTCTATTACAACAAGTAGAAGAGAGTTTAATCAGAATCCTATGTAGACTGTTTAGAATCATCCTAGCAGCAGAAATTATTCCTGATGCTTGGAGGACTGTAAGAATTGTATTCATTCCAGAGCCAAGGAGAACTGGTCACACCAAGGGAAAGAGGTTAGATGAGGTTTCCTTAAATTTAAACAAACACACATATGAACCAAAAAATCATGTGAAACAGCAGAACACCAACTTGAGAAGGTGTAAAAGCCTCTGCACTTTCAGAAAATTGCTCTCCACATCTTCCTGGATATTGAGGGGGGGCTTTCGCAGTATAACCTGCAAATCCATAATTAGAGCAGCAGAAAAGCACAACATTCTGACCAGCACATGCAGGTGGATTAAGATCATGCTAATAGAAGAAAGGTAGAAACCACCATGAAAAATGAGAAAATAGTGATCTACACCATCAGCAGGTGTGCACAGGAAGGGTTTTTGTCCCCAATACTGTGGAACTTAGTGGTGAATGAACTCACTGAAGAGTTAAATACTGAAGGCTACTTTTGCCAAGGAGATGCAAATTATTTAGCCATAGTCATTGCCACAGATATGGCACACAAATTGGGATGGCAATCATTAAAATGAAGGTGTTTTTTGTTGTGACCAGATCTTCTCATGAATCACCAACTTTTTCCTTCAAATGCAAAAAGTATATTGTTGCCGCTCACTGTACAGGGAAAAATGATCATCATAATAAAATAAGAGAAATCAGAGTTCACATGGAAACATTTAATTGTTTCTTTTTCCTGGATGCTGTTTGAGGGTAGAACAGTAGAGATATAGCTTTAAGGTGGTTTGATGAGCCCAAGCCAGGCACTTAAATGTGAATTGTAGAGTAATCACGGCCAACTGCCTTGCCACAGTGGTAAGATCAGTTCCCATCTGATCACTGAAGTTAAGTGCTGCCGGACTGGGCTAGAACTTGGATGGGTGAACATCCAGTCTGCTGAGCACTGTTGGCTGGTGAGGTGCACTCAGTCCTTGTGAGGTAAACTGCAGAGCTACTTGATTGAGAAGTAGTGGATCTCGCCTCATAAACTAACATATGGCCGGGAGAGCAGTGTGCTGACCACATGCCCCTCCATATCCACATCCAGTGACGCCTGTGGGCTGAGGATGACATGGCATCCGATCAGTACTGTTGGGCCTTCATGGCCTGTTCAGGTGGAGTTTAGTTAGTTTTTAGAGTAATCATGTGAATAAGATGTAGATATATATGTAGATGTAGGTACTAATACTTGGAAAATTTTCTAATACTGTTATAACAGTGGTATATTGTGCAGTGGACATTGTGCAAAACTAGTGCAGAAAACAGGATTTGAGGACCAGTCCCAAGAAAACAGCTGTAATACCATTTATGAGGAAGCATATCAAGCACATATGTTGGAATCTCAAGCTCTTCAATGAAACTCAACCAGTAAAAGAGGATACTGAAATATCAAGGTGTAACCCCAAATGCAAAACTATCATGTTTCATGGCAAAAGGTAGTATTGTGAGCACTAGAAGGGCATATGGAGTCCACATCTCATATGTACACCAATGTAATAAGACCTATGATAATTTATGTAGCTATAGTATAACAGAATAAAGCAGAACAGAAGGTAACTGCTAAGGAGCTTGGTAAGGTGAAGAGACTGGCCTGCTAAGCTGTAACAGTTGGAATTCGCAGCACACCCACTGCTGGGATAGAGACCATGCCTGACATATCCTCATATTACAATGAAGGCAGGGCAACTTCCAGCTGCTTAAATAAACCTTTCAGCATAACAACTGAATGAAGGAAGCAGTGGAAGAACAAACAATTACACAGTTCAAGAGACATTGTCTGTTTACTAATGGGTCAAAACCAAATGAAGGCACTGAGGCCAGAGTATATGGGGTACAGCCTACACTAGAGAGAATGATCTCTCTAGGGAAGGTAGCCACACAATTCCAGCTGAAAAAAAATTCACTATCAAAGAGTGCAAGAGTGCAATGGAGGTGATACAAGGATTGTAGCATCTACATTTATTCAGATAGCACTGCAGATCTGAAATCGCTATCAATCCCTGCAATGATATAAAAAGATCATTGCAGAATACAATGAAGCCCTTGTGAGAATAGGGGAAGGAAACAAGGTGAAACTGCTGTGGGTCCCTTGTCACTCAGAAATTAGTGGTAATGACAAGCTGATAGACCGGCAAGGACAGGTGTGATGACTCCATTTACTGGACAGGAATTTGTCCTAACCATCATTGAGTGATGGTAAAGTCAAAACTACATAGATGGATTGGGAGGCAGTACATAGAATATTGGACTATGATTCAAAAACAAAAACATGGCAAGCTAATGATGTCAAAGCCATGTTTCAAGAGACCATCTGTGATCTTGGACTGCAACAGGAAACATATTAAACTCATGGTGCACTTAATCTTTCAGTGTGAAGTGTTGGACGGCAAAAGAGACAGAATTTTTGGGCTATTAAATTGTGTCTAATAAGCAACTGATAAAGATTATGCTACTACTTTTTAGGGGTGCCAGTTGACTTTACCAGAATCACAGGGAGCAAAACCCCGCAATAAACTTAGCTTTGATGCAGGCAACATGTAGCTAAGATCACTGTTGTTTTTCTCTCCCTGTCTTTATAAAATAATTTCTTATATGACATGTTTCTTATAACACTTTACTCTTTGGATTAATGTATTTTCATATATCTTCTCTTAAGAGATTCACATGTAATATGACCTTGTAAAAACATGTTTATTCAATTATGGTGTGATATACATTTTAAGACAGCTAACTCTCCAAAATCAGTTGTATGAATATAAATAACAAAGTATTCAAATGCACATTCATAGATAAATAACATGAAAATTAATGGCAAAATTACTGTGACTAATCAGTTATTAATACTGCTGCTGCTGGAATTTTTTTAAATGAATGACTCCATGAGGTTTTGTCAGTCATGATAACTATAAAACACTTTGCATGAATACAGTTAAGCATAGGGTGATTATCACAGAGCCACAGAAAAGAACAGGTAAGAAAGCCAGTTGTATTCTTGTTCCAGTGTTACATAATCTTGAACTGCACTTGTATTTTTATTCATTATTTACCCTTTTCATCTCTTTGCTGTAAATATAATTTTCACTCATGTAACAATTTCTGTAGAACATTTTCAGATCACCTAGAACATGTGGCAAAATATTATATGATGATAACTAAAAATAGCAATAGCCACAAAAAAATCCAAACTTAAAATAATAAGCGATATACAAGATGTGGCCATAAAATAATGGGACTATGGCTGTAAAATGTTTCAAAAATATACATATTTAGTTATTTTCACCCTCAATATATGTCCCTTTTGTATTCCTATAATGCTCCTATTATGCTATTATGCTATTGAGCCCTGCAGCCAAGCGACTAGCGCGAGGTTTGGTGTTCTCGTAAAGATAAGTTATTTTAGATTATAAAACACATAGATTAGTACTAATTACGTGGTAAATAAGTGTATTAGTGTGCCGTTTAAGTGTACTATTAAAGGTTTCATTTCTCTTTACGTAATATAGCAGAAAACGCGAAAAGACCGTACAGTCGTATTTTCTGTTTACGTTCCGCTGCAGCAAATCTATAGAATTTCGTTTAGTTGTTCCTTGCTCTCTCCAGCAATTTAACTTAGCGTACCTCTTCATTATTTAACTAGCATTTCCGGAAAGTAGCGTAAAGTTTAACTTGTTGTTTCAGAAACTTTGCACTTTTGTTTTTGTTTACACACAGTTGCGTATAGGCCAATTTTGTGTAACCATATTTTCGTGTTTATCTGTAATTTAACTGACTTATTCTTAATAAATTATTACGTTTATCATGAGTGAAAAGTGCTTGACTTGCCGTAGAATTGTTAGGTCGGGGCTTTGGTGTGATGGGTGCTGTAGTTTTTTCCATGTGGGTGACTGTAGTGGCGTGGGAATAGGGGAAGTAAATGAGACTCATCAGTGGTTTTGTAGGATTTGTAGTAGAGATAGGAAGATACTGGAACAGGAGGGGAAAATTGCTGCCCTTCAGGCTGAGTTAGACAAGGCCAGGGGAGATCTTGACAGGTTAAGGAGGGAGAAGGGTAAAGAGAGGTGGGAAGTGGCAACAGGCAACAGGAGGAACAGGCCTAGAACTTTGTCTGACAGCTTTATGGTGAATGTGGAAAATAGATTTGACCTGTTGCTTCAGTTAGAAGCTGGTGAGCCTCAAGCAGTTACAGGTGTAGACAGGGCACAACAAACTTTCAGCAGCAAATTGAAAAGTAAGAATGTAGGGAAATCAGTAAAGAGAAAGAAAGTGTTGTTGTTAGGTAGTTCCCATGGAAGAGGTGTTGGCCAACTCTTGCAGGATGAACTAGGATCAGAATACCAGGTCACCAATTTTTTTAAACCTAGTGCTGGTCTGGAGCAGGTGACAGAGGATTTAGGATCACTTTGCAAAGATTTCACTAAGGAAGACACCGTGGTTATAGTGGGTGGGGCAGGTAACAGTATTGACAGAGATCCTGGGTACAGCGTAGAGTGTGACCTGGCGAAGATTGCATCAGCATCGAGGCATACCAGTGTTGAGTTTGTATCTGTTCTTGGGCGCCATGACCGACCTCATTTGAACTCTTCTGTCAAGAGAGTTAATTTGGAGCTGGAACGGCTGCTCATGTCGGGTGCGGGGTCACACATTGGTGTGGTTCATGTTGATTCTATCAGTAGGTGGGATTATACTAGGCATGGCCTTCACCTCAACAGGAAGGGGAAGGGTAAATTGGCTGGGGAAATAGCAAGAAAGTTAAAGGGGGGAGGCACTGTCATGAGTGGTAAAATACCAGTGGTTATAGGATTCAGAAAAGACCCTTTTTTAGGGTAGGGAGGACAGAAAGAAAACAAATTTTAAGAGAGGTTAGAACTGAGACAAACCTTCAGTTTGAGAAAGAAATCAAAAAACATAATTCCAGCTTATTACATCAACATAAACAGCCATTGGTTAAGAATTTTCAACTGTCAGCAGATATTTTAACTCCACCCAATTTTAAGTCAGTCAATGTGAAATGTCAGCTATCTTTATTGCATCAAAATATTCGAGGACTGAGAAATAAAATTAATGAATTAACTATCTGCATAGATGAATTAGAGTCTTCAAACCCAGCTGATATAATCTGCCTCTCTGAACATCATGTGACCACTGGTATAGAACTTTTAAGTGTTACAGGGTTTAGGTTAGCATCTCATTTTTGTAGATCAGAAATGGAGAAAGGAGGAGTTGCCACATTCATCAGGAACTGTCATAAATTTAAGAACATAGACATTCATAAATTTTGCCTAGAACAGCATATGGAAGCATGTGCAACAGAATTAGATTTTCACAAAAAATCTTTCATAATATTAAGTGTATATCGAGCACCTGCAGGTAACTTTAATCTGTTTGTAAACCACCTTGAAGCTGTACTGGCCCATTTAACAACCAAAAACAAAGAAATAGTGGTTGCTGGTGATTTCAATGTAGATTTCCTTAAAGACTCTCCCAATAAGAACCTATTTGAGTTAGTAACACTATCATTCAACTTAATTCCCACAGTAAAGTTCCCCACTAGGATAACCACTTGCTCACAAACAGCCATTGATAATATCTTTATAGAAAAGTCAAATGAACAAAATTATATTACAAAACCAATAGTCAATGGCCTCTCAGACCATGACATGCAGTTCCTTCTGTTAAATGTTAATACTGAACAGGATATAAAATCTGTTAAATCTGAGCTCAAGAGGGTAATCAGTAAGCCAAAAATTGATTATTTTAGGACACTCCTCAGAGACATTCACTGGACTGATGTTTACAGTGCTCATGGCATGAATGAAAAATATAACATTTTTGCTAATAAAGTGCTTACCTTATTTGAACACTGCTTTCCCCCAAAACTTACCAAGGTTAGAGCAAAGTCTACAAAGAAGCCATGGATTACTCGAGGAATAGGGGTATCTTGTAAAACAAAAAGAAAACTGTATCTGTCAATCCGAAACATTTCCAATGTTGATGCTATAGCACATTATAAGAAATACTGCAAAATATTAAAGACTGTAATACGGATGTCAAAGCAAATATATTACAAGGAAAAGATAGTCATATCAGATAACAAAATAAAGACAATATGGGATATAGTGAAGGAGGAGACCGTTAGAACCAGACATGAAGAGGAACAAATAGCATTAAGAGTAAAAGATGCATTGGTGACAGATGTGTATAGTGTTGCAGAACTTTTTAACAAACATTTTATAACTGTTACTGAAAAGATGGGGTTGTCAGGTTCGGTAGATGCTGCTATGGATTACCTTAGACCAGACATTTCAAGTAACTTCCATAATATGAATTTGACCCTCACTACCCCAACAGAAATAACGTCCATCATAAAATCTTTAAAATCAAAAACATCTAGTGGGTATGATGAAATATCAACAAAGTTAATTAAAGAATGTGATTCTGAGCTAAGTAACATATTAAGCTATCTGTGTAACCAGTCGTTTATCAGTGGAATATTTCCCGAATGGCTGAAATATGCTGAAGTTAAGCCACTGTTTAAGAAGGGAGATAAAGAAATAGCATCAAATTTCCGTCCAATTTCACTGTTGCCAACATTCTCAAAAATTTTCGAAAAAGTAATGTACAGTCGTCTTTAGAACCATCTTATCTCAAATAACATACTGTCAATGTCACAGTTTGGATTTCTAAAAGGTTCTGATATTGAGAAGGCTATCTACACTTACAGTGAAAATGTACTTAATTCATTAGACAAAAAATTGCAGGCAACTGGTATATTTTGTGATCTGTCAAAGGCATTTGACTGTGTAAATCACAATATCCTTTTAAGTAAACTAGAATATTATAGTGTAACAGGAAATGCTGCAAAATGGTTCAAATCTTATATCTCTGGCAGGAAACAAAGGGTGTTATTAGGAAAGAGACATGTATCAAACTATCAGGCATCATCCAACTGGGAACTAATTACATGTGGGGTCCCACAAGGTTCCATTTTGGGGCCCTTACTTTTTCTTGTGTATATCAATGACCTTTCATCAGTAACATTACCAGATGCCAAGTTTGTTTTGTTTGCTGATGATACAAACATTGCAATAAATAGCAAATCAAGTGTAGTCTTAGAAAGATCAGCCAATAAAATATTTGTGGACATTAATCACTGGTTCCTAGCCAATTCTTTGTCACTAAACTTTGAAAAAACACACTACATGCAGTTCAGAACTTGTAAGGGGTGTCCCAAGAGTATATGTCTAACATATGATGACAAGAAGATAGAAGAAGTGGACGGTGTTAAATTCTTGGGATTACAGCTTGATAATAAATTCAACTGGGAGGAGCACACCACAGAACTGCTGAAGCGTCTTAACAAATCTCTGTTTGCAATGCGAATTTTGTCAGACATAGGGGATATAAAAATGAAAAAGCTGGCATACTATGCTTACTTTCATTCCATAATGTCATATGGGATTATTTTCTGGGGTAATTCATCAAGCCAAGCTAAAGTTTTCCGGGCACAAAAACGTGCAGTAAGAATTATATGTGGTGTGAACTCAAGAACATCCTGCAGAAGCCTGTTTAGGGAACTAGGGATACTAACTACAGCTTCCCAATATATTTATTCCTTAATGAAATTTGTCATTAAAAATATATCACTTTTTCAAACCAACAGCTCAATTCATGGAATCAATACTAGAAATAAGAATAATCTTCACAAGGATTTAAAGTCACTTAGTCTTGTACAAAAAGGTGTGCATTATTCAGGAACACACATTTTCAATAACTTGCCAGCAGCCATAAAAAGCTTAACAACCAATGAAATTCAGTTTAAGAGAAGCCTAAAGGATTTATTGGTGGCCAACTCCTTCTACTCCATTGATGAATTTCTTAGGAAAACCAACTGATTTGTATATAAGTACAACATAACTTCTGCACAATTTCAGTGCAGTAATGTGTTCACTGAAAATTTGTGTGTGTGTGTGTGTGTGTGTGTGTGTGTGTGTGTGTGTGTGTGTGTGTGTAAGTATAATCTAACTTCTGCACCATTTCAGTGCAGTAATGTGTTCATTGTAAATAAGTATTACAGTAGTTGTATTACATGTTTCTTACCTTATAAATAAATAAAAAACTTTTTTATTTTAAATTCAGTGCAATAGTATTTATAAAATGACTCTTAGTGTTCATTAAAAAATGACGATCATTCCACTTGGGACCTGTGGAATGGTACATTAGCTTATTTGTTTTAGTTGTAAATATTTGTCATGTATTGTTGTTTTTCTGACATGTTCCACATCCTGGAGGACCTCCTCACTACGGATCAATTGGAATGAAAGTAAATCTAATCTAATCTAATCTAATCCGTGTGAATTTTCCATTGATAAAACATTTCTGGAAGTCTTCCTCTGTGAGCTCTTCGATGACACATGCTGTTTTTTCTTTCACTGCTTCAGTGGATTAAAATCTTGTTCCTTTTAATGCAGATTTGACTTTGGGGAGTAGATAAAAGTCACATGGCGCTAGGTCAGGTGGGTTAAGTGAGTGGCCTAACACTGGGATGCTGTATGTTGCTACAAACCTCTTAACAGATAGTGCAATATGAGCCAGTGCATTGTCTTGACGCAGAACCCATGACTTTTTCTTCCACAATTCGGGTCTTTTTTTCTTATTTTCTCACAAAATTGGTCATGAACCTCAGGGTAGTAGTGCTGATTGATATTTTGACCTTCAGTAGCCCAGTGAAGATACACAGATCCGCAAATATTCAAAAAAACAATTGTCATCACTTTGAATCTTGATTTGCCCATTTGAGATTTTTTTCGATCTCAGAGAGGTTGGACCCTTCCAATGAATGGGTTGACACTCAGTTTCTGGAAAGTGAAAAACCAAGATTCGTCACATGCTATCACTCTTTCCAAGAAATTAGGATTATTTTCAATGGTATTTAAAGTGTCAGTACAAACATTTCCATGAACTTCTTTTTGTTCGATCATGAGACTTTTCAACAGCAGTTTCACACATATATTTCTCATGCTAAATTGTTCACACAAAATTGCATTTTGCCTTTTTTTGTCAATTCCTACAGTTTCAGCAATCGATCAAACACTCAACCAACGGTAAGATTGAATCACATTACCTACGTTTTTGATATTTTCACCTGTTTTGATGTTGAAGGGTGTCCCAGTCATGAATCATCTTCAGCATCTTCTTGGGCAGCCTGGAAATGCTTGAACCACTCAGAAAATTTTGTACACGATAAACAGACTTTGTCATGCACTTCTTTTTGTAGAAAATAGGTTTCGGTGGCAGCTGTTCCACATTTTATGTGAAACTTCATGACAATTCACTACTTTATTATTACATTTACCATTTTTCTGAAAAACAAAATAACAGCTCTTACACAAACAAAAGACACAGCCACACTTATTTGTCTACAGACACCAGAGCTGCTGCATTCAACTGAGAAGGCTTTCCACTTCACAACTATTGTTCATCCATCTTTGACACATGTGTATTTACTCTGTCACAGTATCAGTGCCCTTATTTTATGGCCACGCCTTATATGTCATCTTTAAAGTATGAGAGCAGCTTTTCAATTAGTAGAGAAAAATTGAAGATTGTCTTACACTTAGGTCATGTCGTAATTCACACTATGTCAAACTAGTAAAAATGATGAGAAAAGTGGCTGACAGGGAATGGAATGTTTTATTCATCCATGCATATAATTTTTGTGAAAACAACAGAAACCAAATATTGAATATTGTGATGCCTGATGGGATATGTATTTTCTGACTGATATCATAATGAAAATAACTGCAAAATAATGTGAAGTTTTATTTTATTCATGCATTTGTTTGTTTATCTATTAGATTCCACAGAACCATGTGAGCTGAAGCTATTTGTTCAAGGAATGAGTCAGAATATAGTTTATAACATGATGATTAGAAAATTTATAAACAAAAGAATTAAAAAATTACTAAAACATGAAAACATGTGATGTAGTAAACAAATAATTAATATATTGCAGATAAAATTTCTCAAGTATGGTGACCAAGTGAGGTGACTCTGTGGTCAGCACACAGGATATGGTTCAAATATGCGTGTGGTCATCCAGATTTAGGTTTTCTGTGATTTCCCAAAATCATTCCAGGCAAAAGACAAGATGGTTCCTTTCAAATGTTATGGACGATCTCCTTCCATATTGTTGAAATGATGCGGGCTTGTACTCCATCTCTAATGACCTCATTATCAGCAGGACATTAAATCTTAATACTTTTGCACAGAGTAAAAGGAGTGTGCCACAAGGAAACATTTCAACTTAGGTTTGAATACTCGGTGTTTATCACTCTTTTTTTCATTTCTCTGCTGCAATAGTACTGAAAATGAAACCTGCAGGATTGCTTACTTCTTTCTGTACAGTGCTTAAGGAAGTGTTATCAAACTGCATACAGTTTTTCCATCTAGTATTCACTGAATGAATATTGTAGTTTCTTCTAAATTACTCAATACTGTCAACAACAATTCCCATGATAACACAAAACTCGTGAACTGACATGACAGCTCAGTCTGAGTGCTCTTTTCTGTGTTCATAACATTTTTGGTGAGTTCGAAGAGTCAACCAAAAATATAACACCATATGAAATAATAGAGTGAAAGTAATCAAAGTAAAAAAAACTTCATGTTTCAGTGTCAGAAAAAGTGGAGATCGTTTTTATGTGAAGATAGCAGCATTCAGTTTTTGCATGAGATCTTGAATATGATTTTCCTAAGAAGATCTTCCATCTACCCTCAGATCTATAAATCTAAAATGATCAACTGTACTGACTGACTGACTGACTACCTCGAGGCAATGAAATTTTTCTTTTACAAGAATTCTATGTCAGAAATTGTATGCATTGTATTTTTTTTGCAGTAAAGTATTAACTGTTATCTGAAAGCCATGTGCTGATGTTACAAACTACCCTATTAGCTACATCATTTACATTACACTCCATGCCTTTCACAATAGCACTTGTTTCACCTGTAAAGAAAAAAATTTAATGCCATGTGCAAAGAGAAAAATTTTTCAGTCATCTGTCACATTTAGTGGCAGATTATTGATATACATTCCAAAAAAGCAATGGACTGGGAGCAGAACCCAGTGGATCCCTCCCCTCACCTGCCATCCCTCTCCCCACTTTACATGACTCCATTCAGATTCAAACTTCTTCCTTTTCTGTTTCCTACTTTTCATATATGAAGTGAACCACTGTTAAGCTTTTTACCTAGTCTCAAAATTTTCCAATTTATCCAAAAGCATCACATGGTCCACACAATCAATTGGTTTTGTTAAACCAAGGTAAATACCTACTTTTCTCAACATATCATTTAGATATGCTGGTGCCTCACTCACAAAAGAGTAAATAGCATTTTCTGTGGATATTTCTTTCCTGAAGTCAAACTGCAAGCCTGACAGCAAATTATATGTACTTAGATGTGCCACTACCCTCCTACACATTGCTTTCTCAAAAAAGTTAAAAAATACTGGTAACAAAGAATTTGCTAACTAATTGTCTGTATTATCTCTTTTGCCCCTTTAATGAAGTGGTTTCCTCACGGGTGTTTCAATCTGTCAGGAAATCGACCAGACCTGAAAGTAACATCACGCAGGTGACTGAGTACAGAATTAATACTTGGTGCATTATTTCCATAACCCTGCTTGAAATTTTGTCACACTCATCTTTACTGTAGTCTTTACTGTATAATGATGTAATAGCTAATTCACTTTCATCTTTGCTTGTTTCCTGAAGCTGCATGTGATGTTGTTGTCTCAGAACACCAGCTTTCAGGAGTTCCGGCTATTTACCTGTACGAATAAAATTTTTACTCAGCTTTCCAACTATTGAAGAAGTGAATGAATTTTCACTCCACAGTGGAGTGTGAACCGATATGAAACTTCCTGGTAGATTAAAAATGTGTGCTGGGTTGAGACTCAAACTCATGACCTTTGCCCTTCTTTGGCAAGTGGTCTAGCAATTGAGCTATCCAAGCATTACTCACAGCTCTACTTCCACCAGTTACTCATTTCCTATCTTCCAAATTTTCACATAAGTTTTCCTGTGAAACCTGTGGAACAAGGACATTGTGGAGACATGGCTTAGCCAAAGCCTGGGGGATGTTTCTAGAATAAACTGTGTACCAGACAGAGACTTGAACTCTGGACATTTACCTTTTGTGGGCAGGTGTCTTTTGAAGGCACGTGATGGGGAACTGTCAGAAATAAAGCTGTGAGGATGGGTTATGAGTCATGGTTGGATACCTCAGTTGGTACAACACTTGCCCGCAAAAGGAAAAGATCCCTAGTTTGAGTCTCGATCCAACACACAGTTTTAATCTGCCAGGAAATTTCATAACAACACACACCACAATGAAGAGTGAAAATTCATTCTGGAAACATCCTCCAGGCTGTGGCAGAGCCATGTCTCTGCTATATACTTTCTTCCAGGTGTACTAGTCCCACAAGTTTTGCAGAACTTCTGTGAAGTTGGGAAGGTAGGTGACAAGGAACTGGCAGAAGTAAAATTGTGAGGATGGGTTGTGAGTTGTGGTTGGGTAGCTCAGTCAATAGAGCACTTTCTCACAAAAGGTAAAGGTCTGGAGTTTGAGTTGAAACACAATTTTAATCTGCCATGAAGTTTCATTGAAGAAGTGATTATTAAATATTTTGCACAACTCACATCGACCATTAACTGTTTCATTGAATCGCAAGAGAGGTGTAATGTGTTGAGCATCTACATTCTGCCGTGGCACATCTTTCACAACTGACCTTATAGTCTTAAGTTTGTTCTGAAAGCTCTCCATTCTCTTGGTGTTATACATTGTCTTATCCTGTCTGATGATGTTCCTCAGCATTTTACAGTACTGTCTGTTGTGACCTTCTGTTACAGTCTCTGACTGTCCTTGATATTATGATACAGCTCCTGTTTGTTCCTAAATAATACTCTAATTCCATCAGTGATACAAATCAGTGCTTCATATATGCCTGCTATTTTTTATGGAAGGAGCTACCACAGAATGTGACCAAGGTTTGAAGAGATGTGCTATAGAGACCATTCAAGTTCTCTGCATTGTAGGCTTATTGCCAAGTTTGCCCTCCAACATTGGCTTTAAATGTCTGCACTGCAATTGTGATCAATAACATACTGTAACAGTGCAACAAGTTACTTCATTTTGTATTTGTATGACAGAGAGCCATTAACTCTATTTCCATTTTTTATGTTATTTGGATAAAAGTGATCCATTGTGTCAATTAGATTTTAATATCATGATCTAAACATTAAAATGTGTTGTATTGTGTAATTTAGCTTTTCCACTTGCTAATGACTTTGTGATTTGGAATTATATTGGTCCCAACACAGTAGATACACCTATTTATTTATTTTACTTATTGATTTATCCACACATAGACAATATGAATTGTATGGATGTTGTCAATACATATATTTCCACAATAAATGCACGTGAGTACATGAATGTATACAAGTACAGATACAAAAATAGATACATACACTGTTTGCTTTAATATGTTACATGCTTGTACAAGGTATTTCAATATTGTGCTGAACATATTGTAAAATGCCTCTTAATCATAGTAGTTAATCATTAACAGAATTATCAGCATAATTTATATATTATTTCCTTGAAATTATAAAATACTTTTCTAAACAATAATTTTAAGGGTATTTCTGAAGGTTTTTGTTCCACTTTTATCCTTGATCTCTTGTGGAAATTTGTTGTATAGCTTAATTCCATTGTATAACACACTATTTTAGGTTTTTGTTTAGTTTTTCCTACTGAAATGTAAGTTGTGGCTGGATCTGGTTCTATGTTCATTTACAATAATGTTCATTGGCTACTGCTAAATATGTACTTCCTTATGTGGATCACTGTTTGTAAAATGTATTCACATGCAACAGTCCTTGTAATTGGTACAGCCTTATTTTGGTGGCTTAAAGATTGTTTGTACATTCTGTCCATTTGTTCCTCAGGAGGTCATACCATAACTGGTTATAGAATGAAAATATATGAAATAAGTTGTTCTAGTGCACATACAATGAATTTATTGTTCTAAGTAAGGGTGACTGTACCCCAGGCGCAAGAGCCCCCCCTCCCTCCCCCTAGCTCTCAAGGAGGGGGAAAATATAGTACTGTCACATGATTTTCTTTCATGAAAATGATTTAAAAGTTGGTATAATGCAGGTGTTTAACAGGGTTGGAACCAGAACTTTTTGACGGATACCTAGAGGTCACCATTTGTCTTCCAAAATATTAAGAATACTCCATACTCCCAGATCTAGCCCTGCTCCCCACCCTAAAATCTATTATTTGGGTGCCCTTGATTCTAAGTGCACAGCATGCTGAAACTGTTCACTCTCTGAGGGCAGTAACATTCTGAATCCACTTTAGTTGTGAGTCAACATGTATCCCCACAAATTTTGTTCTCGAAGCTCATTCCATGAACTCTCCATCCACATTTACAGAGAAACTGTTGGATTTATTGCTTAGATGAAAATTAATAATGATGGTTTGTTTCTACATGCAGGGTTTATTTGTTGTTTTCTATCCACCTGTGTATATGCATAGACATTTCTTCAGCTTTTTTTTTTTAGTACACTTGGTGATTCATAACTTATTAGAATGCTACTGCCATCAGAAAATAGTTCTGTTTCACTGTGTTTTCCACTCCGGGGAAAATCATTGATGTGTATCAAGATGAGTACTGGGCCTAGAACACTTCCTAGCAGGACTCTAACATTAATGTATTTGGGGTTAGAAAAGCATTTTGTGTATGACAGGGTATTATTGAGAGATCTCCATCCGTTGCACTCTGTTTTTCAGGTACAAATGACACCTCTTATTTGCCACACTCGTAATTACTGGTGCACCCTTGGCACAATTGTGTGGTCTACTGTATCACTAGCTTTGGTAACGTCAAGAAAGATGCCTTTTATGTGATTTCCCTTGTCCACTGATTCCAGAACAACATCTGTAAATCAAACTTGTCCCATGCTTTTACCAGATCTGTGATCAAACTTTGTTAAGTATCCTATGAGCCTGTTTTTCATTATGGTTTCTACTACTTTTGAAAATGATAAGAGTAAAGAGATGGGCCTATAATTTTCTATATTTTCTGTGTCACCTTTCATATATAGAGGCACGACTTTTGCATGCCTTAGTGTTTATGGGAAGCAATCTGTGGCGAAAGATTCATTTATAATGTGCACTGAAGGGTCTTTGATACTATCTATACAGGTCTTCTGCAAGCACACAAGTGCTTCATCTATACCTGATGAGGTTTTATTTTTTTTATGTTATGCCTAACATTTCACAGCGGTGAGTCACAACATCATTGTGTTTGATACATAGATCATTGTTTGTAAAGGCATTGTTTTGTCAAACTCTGTTGTAGCTTGGCAGCTATATTGCTGAACAGTCAATTTCCAAAGTCTGCTAGTTTTTTGGGATCATTTATTGAGGTACCAGTGTGCTGAAGTTGTATGTTTCCTTATATTACCTTTTCTTTTTCTTTTCTTCTATTTGTCTCCTGTTTGGTGACATGGCAGGGCGCTTTGAGTTTGTCTTCTTCCTTTTCTATAAATCTATCATCTGGGTTTCTCTGCCCAGAGACTGGGTCTTTGTGTTGTCCTCATCATTTTATCATCATCATCATTTGTGACCGTGGCTAGATTGGAATGTCTAAAAAAAGAAAACTGGACTGAAGTAGTAGTAGTAGTACTAGTTGTAGTAGCAGTAGTAGTAGTAGTGGTGGTGGTGGTGGTGGTGGTGGTGGTAGTAGTAGTAGCAGTAATAGTAGTTGTTGTTGTTGTTGTTTTGAAATGCAGGATCTACATCTACATCTACATGGATACTCTGCAAATCACATTTAAGTGCCTGGCAGAAGGTTCATCAAACCACCTTCACAATTCTCTATTATTCCAATCTTGTATAGCGTGTGGAAAGAATGAACACCTATATCTTTCCGTACAAGCTCTGATGTCCCTTATCTTATCATAGTGGTCGTTGCTCCCTATGTAGGTCAGTGTCAACAAAATATTTTCACATTCAGAGGAGAAAGTTGGTGATTGGAATTTAGTGAGAAGATTCCGACACAAAAAAAAATGCCTTTCTTTTAATGATTTCCAGCCCAAATCCTGTATCATTTCTGTGACACTCTCTCCCATATTTCACGATAATACAAAATGTGCTGCCCATCTTTGAACTTTTTCAATGTACTCCGTGAGTCCTATCTGGTAAGGATCCCACACCGCGCATCAGTATTCTAAAAGAAGACGGACAAGCATAGTGTAGGCAGTCTCATTAGTGGATCTGTTGCATTTTCTAAGTGTCCTGCCAATAAAACACAGTTTTTGGTTAGCTTTCTGCACAACATTTTCTATGTGTTCCTTCCTATTTAAGTTGCTCATAATTGTAATTCCTAGGTATTTAGTTGAATTTATGGCCTTCACTTTTGACTGATTTATCGTGTAACTGAATATTAACGAATTCCTTTTAGCACTGATGTGGATGACCTCACACTTTTCATTATTTAGGGTCAACTGCCACTTTTTGCAACATTCGGATATCTTTTCTAAATCATTTTGCAATTTGTTTTGATCTTCTGATGACTTTTTTAGTTGATAAACGACAGCGTCATCTGCAACAGCAAAGGGCCTATAATACTACCTTGGGGAACACCAGAAATCACTTCTGTTTTACTTGATGACTTTCCATCAATTACTATGAACCGTGACCTCTCTGACATGAAATCACAAATCCAGTTACACAACTGAGATGATATTCCATAATCACACAATTTCACAACAAGCCACTTTTGTGGTACAGTGTCAAAAGCCTTCCGGAAATCCAGAAATATGGAATTGATCCAAAATCCATTATCGATAGCACTCAACACTTCATGTGAATAAAGAGCTAGTTATGTTTCACAAGAACAATGTTTTCTAAACCCATATTGTCTGTGTGTCAATAGACTGTTTTCTTCGAGGTAATTCATAATGTTTGAACATAATATATGATCCCAAAATCCTGCTGCATATCCGTGTTAATGATACGGGTCTGTAATTAAGTGGATTACTCCTACTACCTTTCTTGAATATTAGCGTGACCTGTGCAACTTTCCAGTCTTCGGGTATGGGCCTTTCGTCGAGCGAATGGTTGTATATGATTGTTAAGTATGCAGCTAATGTATCAGTGTACTCTGAAAGAAACCTAATTGGTATACAGTCTGGACCAGAAGACTTGCTATTATTAAGTGATTTAAGTTGCTTCGCTGCTTCAAAGATATTTACTTCTACGTTACTCATGTCGGCAGCTGTTCTTGATTCGAGTTCTGGAATATTTACTTCTTCTTCATTTGCGAAGGCATTTCGGAGGGCTGTGTTTAGTAACTCTGCTTTGGCATCACTATCTTAGTGCTTAGTATCTACATTGCTATCGCACAGAGAAGGCATTGATTTTTCTTGCCGCTAACATACTTCACATATGACCAGAATCTCTTTGGATTTTCTGCCAGGTTTCGAGACAAAGTTTTGTTGTGGAAACTGTTATAAGCATCTCGCATTGAAGTCTGCACTAAATTTTGAGCTTCTGTAAAAGATCACCAATCTTGGGGATTTTGCGTCTGTTTTAATTTGGCATGGTTGTTTCGTTGTTTCTGAACAATGTTCTGACCCGTTTTGAGTACCAAGGAGGATCAACTCCATTGTTTGTTAATTTATTTGGTATAAATCTCTCAATTACTGCTGATACTATTTCTTTGAATTCAAGCCACGTCTGGTCTACACTTACATTATTAATTTGGAATTGTGTCTCAGGAAGGTGTCAAATGAATTTTTATCTGCTTTTTTGAATAGTCATATTTTTCGTTTATTTTTGGAGGATATGGGGTTACAATATTCAGTGTCGCTACAACAACCCTGTGTTCACTAATCCCTGTATCTGTTTTGATGCTCATTATTAACTCAGGATTATTTGTTGCTAAGAGGTCAAGTGTGTTTTCACAACTGTTTACTATTCCCTTGGGCTCATGAACAAACTGCTCGAAATAATTTTCAGAGAATTCATTTAGCACAATTTCGGATGATGTTTTATGCGTGCTTCCAGAATTAAACATGTATTTTCGCCATTATATCGAGGGTTAATTAAAGTCACCAGCAACTATAACCGAATGAGTCAGGTACATGTTTGAAATCAAACTCAAGTTTTCTTTGAACCTTTCAGCAACTGTATCATCTGAATTGGGAGTTCTGTAAAAGGATCCAATTATTATTTTATTCTGGTTCCCAACAATAACCTCTGCCCATACTAACTCACAGGACCTATCTACTTCAATTTAGTGACCTGATAAGCTACTTCTAACAGCAACAAACACACCACTGCCAACCGTGTTTAGTCTATCGTTACGGAATACCATTAGGTTCTTCGAAAAAATTTTGGCTGAGCTTATCTCTGGCTTTAGTCAGCTTTCTTTGCCTATAACAATTTGAGCATCAGTGCTTTCTATTAGTGCTTGAAGCTCTGGTACTTTCCCAGCTATGAAAATTTACAACTATTATATCGATGGTTCCTGTACATATGTTCTTGCTGTGTTCGGTCTGCACCCTTTGTGACTGAAGCCCTTCTTGTGTTTTCCCAAGATCCTCTAACCTGAAAACTGCCCAGTCCATGCCACACAGCCCCTGCTATCCATGTAGCCACTCCTGTGTATAGTGGACACCTGACCTATTCAGCAGAAACCCAACCACCCTTTGGCGCAAGTCGAGGAATCTGAAACCTACACTGTCGCAGAACCGTCTGAGCCTGTGATTGAGAACCTCCACTTGGCTCTGTACCAGAGGTCCACAATCGATCCTGTCGACTATGCTGCAAATGGTCACCTCTGCTTTCATCTTGCAAGCAAGACTGGCAGCCTTTACACTTCTGTTAACTGCTCGAAACCAGAGAGAATCTCTTCTGATCCAAAGTGACATGCATCATTGGTACCGAAGTGAGCAACCACCTGCAGTTGGCGTCTGAGAGGACCCGTTCCACATTTGGAATCACTCTACTCGGTATTCACACAGAGTGCACATTGGTTTTCTTTCCCTTCTTGGCAGCCATGTCCCTAAGGGGCCCCATAACACGTCTAATGTTGGAGCTCCCAACTATCAATAATCCCACCCTCTGTGATTGTCTGGATGTTGCAGGATGAGAGATTTCCTCTGAAACAGGACAGGCAACAGCATCTGGCTCAGCGACAGTGTCAGCCACAGACAGCATCTGGAACCTGTTTGTCAGACAAACCGGGAAGGCCTTATGTGCGGCCACCTGGGAAGTCTTTCACCACCTGCTACACCCCGTGTGATCTCCCACTCGATCACAGGTGAAGGGTCAACCTCAGTGCGAGGAGTAACTGGGCTGGCCCCTGGTGAGGGCCAATACGAGGACTCGGAAGTGCTGGATGTCCATTGGATCTCTGTGGCTGGCCCACATCGGTGGTGCCCATCCACTGCAGCCTCAAGCTGTGTAACCAAAGTCATCACAGTCTGAAGCTGAGAGTGAAGTGTCACCAACTTGGCTCAATCCGCACACAACAATCGCAGTCCTTGTCCATACTAAAGATCATGGAAAGCTAAATGATGCAGATAAACAGACTATTGGTATGTGTTGCACAACTGTACTGTAGATCCTGATGAAAACTCAGGAACTGTGTCTAGTAAATTAGATTAATATACAGAGATTCAAAACACTAACTACCAAAGCACTCAGGTGAAACTAGGTAATTCACACCTGATTAGGAACTTGTAATGTCACAAAATCAGTTTACATTGCAACACAAACAAGAACGCGAGAACTGTGGCTATTAGATATTAAACTAAGACACAGAAACTCAAGAAACTAAACTATTAAAGCACACAGATGATATTATAAAATTCGCTCCTGGTTAGGAACTCGTAAAAGTTACAATATCGGTTACTTCCCTGTTGCTGCTTGTGTCTTGGCCAGCTACTGCTGCCTGACTGTCCAGCTAGTGCAGCAAAGTGGAGGTTCCCTACTGTTTTGGGGTGGCATTATGTGGGGCCTATGTACGCCGCTGGTGATCTTGGAAGGCGCCGTAACGGCTGTACGATATGTGAATGCCATCCTCTGACCGATAGTGCAACCATACGGGCAGCATATTGTCGAGGCATTCGTCTTCATGGACGACAATTCGCGCCCCCATCGTGCACATCTTGTGAATGACTTCCTTCAGGATAATGACATCATTCGACTAGAGTGGCCAAAATGTTCTCCAGACATGAACCCTATCGAACATGCCTGGGATAGGTTGAAAAGGGGTGTTTGTGGACAAAGTGACCCACCAACCACTCTGAGGGATCTAGGCCAAATTGCCGTTGAGGAGTGGGACAATCTGGAACAACACTGCCTTGATGAACATGTGGATAGTATGCCACAATGAATATGGAAGTTAATAGGAATATAAAAAAAGGGAGGAAGGTTTATCTGTTTAGCAAGAGTAATAGAAGGCAGATTTCAGACTCTTAACAGATCAAAACGAAAATTTCTGTTCCAACACTGACAATGTTGAGTGTTTATGGAAAAAGTTCAAGGCAATCATAAAATGCGTTTTAGACAGGTACGTGCCGAGTAAAACTGTGAGGGACGGGAAAAACCCACCGTGGTTCAACAACAAAGTTAGGAAACCACTGCGAAAGCAAAGAGAGCTTCACTCCA
Source organism: Schistocerca americana (assembly GCF_021461395.2). Taxonomy (NCBI): domain Eukaryota; kingdom Metazoa; phylum Arthropoda; class Insecta; order Orthoptera; family Acrididae; genus Schistocerca; species Schistocerca americana. The sequence goes on along the minus strand of NC_060130.1, from coordinate 850,382,233 downwards.
AGTTTAAACGCAGCCAAAACCTCTCAGACAAACAGAAGCTAAACGATGTCAAAGTTAGTGTAAGGAGGGCTGTGCGTGAAGCGTTCAGTGAATTCGAAAGTAAAATTCTATGTACCGACTTGACAGAAAATCCTAGGAAGTTCTGGTCTTACGTTAAATCAGTAAGTGGCTCGAAACAGCATATCCAGACACTCCGGGATGATGATGGCAGTGAAACAGAGGATGACACGCGTAAAGCTGAAATGGTGAATACCTTTTTCCAAAGCTGTTTCACAGAGGAAGACTGCACTGCAGTTCCTTCTCTATATCCTCGCACAAACGAAAAAAATGGCTAACATCGAAATAAGTGTCCAAGGAATAGAAAAGCAACTGGAATCACTCAACAGAGGAAAGTCCACTGGACCTGACGGGATACCAATTCGATTCTACACAGAGTATGTGAAAGAACTTGCCCCCCTTCTAACAGCCGTGTACTGCAAGTCTCTAGAGGAACAGAAGGTTCCAAATGATTGGAAAAGAGCACAGGTAGTCCCAGTCCTCAAGAAGGGTCGTCGAGCAGGTGCGCAAAACTATAGACATATATCTCTGATGTCAATCTGTTGTAGAATTTTAGAGGATGTTTTTGCTCGAGTATCATGTTGTTTCTGGAAACCCAGAATCTACTCTGTAGGAATCAACATGGATTCCGGAAACAGCGATCGTGTGAGACACAACTCGCTTTATTTGTTCATGAGACCCAGAAAATATTAGATACAGGCTCCCAGGTAGATGCTATTTTCCTTGACTTCCGGAAGACGTTCGATACAGTTCCGCACTGTTGCCTGATAAACAAAGTAAGAGCCTACAGAATATCAGACCTGCTGTGTGGCTGGATTGAAGAGTTTTTAGCAAACAGAACACAGCATGTTGTTATCAATGGAGAGACATCTACAGATGTTAAAGTAACCTCTGGAGTGCCACAGGGGAGTGTTATGGGACCATTGTTTTTCACAATATATGTGAATGACCTAGTAGATAGTGTCGGAAGTTCCATGCGGCTTTTCGCGGATGATGCTGTAGTATACAGAGAAGTTGCAGCATTAGAAAATTGTAGCGAAATGCAGGAAGATCTGCAGTGGAATGGCACTTGGTGCAGGGAGTGGCAACTGACCCTTAACATAGACAAATGTAGTGTATTGCGAATACATAGAAAGAAGGATCCTTTATTGTATGATTATATGATAGCGGAACAAACACTGGTAGCAGTTACTTCTGTAAAATATCTGGGAGTATGCGTGCGGAACGATTTGAAGTGGAATGATCATATAAAATTAATTGTTGGTAAAGCGGTTACCAGGTTGAGATTCATTGGGAGAGTGCTTAGAAAATGTAGTCCATCAACAAAGGAGGTGGCTTTCAAAACACTCGTTCGACCTATACTTGAGTATTGCTCGTCAGTGTGGGATCCGTACCAGATCAGGTTGATGGAGGAGACAGAGAAGATCCAAAGAAGAGCGGCGCGTTTTGTCACAGGGTTATTTGGTAACCATGATAGCATTACGGAGCTGTTTAGCTAACTCAAGTGGCAGACTCTGCAAGAGAGGCGCTCTGCATCGCGGTGTAGCTTGCTCGCCAGGTTTCGAGAGGGTGCGTTTCTGGATGAGGTATCGAATATATTGCTTTCCCCTACTTATACCTGCCAAAGAGATCACGAATGTAAAATTAGAGAGATTCGAGCGTGCACGGAGGCTTTCAGACAGTCGTTCTTCCCGCAAACCATACACGACTGGAACAGAAAAGGGAGGTAATGACAGTGGCACGTAAAGTGCCCTCCGCCACACACCGTTGGGTGGCTTGCGGAGTATAAATGTAGATGTAGATGTAGAGTATGTGCTACTGTGTATTAGAGGTACCATTGTGTACATAAATCTGGAACACCACCTCTGAAGGTCTCGCTGTATGGTGGTACAACATGAAATATGCGGTATTCATGAGCAATAAAAATGGTGGAAATGATGTTTATATTCATCTCTAATCCAGTTTTCTGTACAGATTCTGGAACACTCAGAACCAAGGTGATGCAAAACTTTTTTGATATGTGTGTGTGTACAATATGTAGTAGATGTAGGTAGTATAAGTGCTGTTAGCAGAACTACCATAGACTCTAAAAATACAATGCACTGGTTTCTATTGTTGTTATTATTATTATTATTATTGTTATTATTCTTTATTGTACCTGAGTCACAAAGCACCAAAGTTGGGTCTTATGGCTGTTTGATTTCTCTTAATGTTGTCTATAAAATCTATTAGTCACAGAATGTACTGCTTACTATTTGTCCATTTGCTCCGCTACATTATAGAATTCTTTTCCCTTACGAGGCGAGGTGGCACAGTAGTTAGCACACTGGACTCACGTTTGGGAGGATGACGGTTCAGTTCCAATCCTTATTTAGGTTTTCTGTAATTTCCCTAAATCACTCAAGGCAAATGCCATGATGGTTCCTTTTAAAGGGCACGGCCGACTTCCTTCATTATCCTTCCCTAATCCAATGTGACCTATGACCTCGCTATCTGGTTTCCTCCGCCAAAAAACCCATCCCAACTCTTTTCCCTTTTTCAAAATTACAATGAAAATCTTCAGTCCTGAGCGATTGTAAGTTTCTTTGCAATTCTTATATTAATTTGGTGCCAGAGTATAGAGATCTGTTTTATAAACATAGCCCGTACTTGAGCCAAACACACTGGTTATTTGTGTCATGGACATGAATGTTGTCTCCAGCTTTGTGGGATCCTGTAATGCTGTCACAGTGGTCTTGAATATAATAAGGGAAAAGTCAAAATGTTATTTCCTTAAAACAGTTCACACATGATTAGTTTTCCTGTTTTCAATATAATCTGAACTGCATTATAATGTGAACATTTTTTCATTACTGTGATGGTATATTATGCCCATACTGTATAACTACATTTTGTAAATAGTTCAAACAGTTGATGATGATACTTTTATTATAAATGTCTACATACAATATTGCTGTGCCTGTGTTATTCTCCATTACAATGCAAAAGAACATTGCACTATAATTCGGAATAATACAAGCACTGCAATATCGTATTTATCCATGAACACTTGGCAAGTGACTTTCATGTGAAATGTCATGCCTGGACGAGAATATACTTAATGGATGTGCAAGTACAGGTTGTAGACATGTGGTTGACGACATATGGAAGTTTGAGTCTGGTTGTGGGTCATGCTCAGGTAATGTAACAGTAAGGCAACTGCTCACAATAAGTGGTAAATCCGAGTTTGAGCCCGATCTGGCACAAATATTCATTGTCGTCATTCCATTATTCAGCTGGTGGTGGGCTTCCATATTCACAATTGCAAATATATTTCACATAAATGTCATTATGTACATTTAGATGTACCTATGAACTTCACAAGCCACTTTGTGATGTGTTGTGGAGTGTACTTCTTGTACCATCATTTCTCATCTTCCCCCTTCCAGTCACAAATGGTGAGTGGGAAGAATTGTTGTTGATAAACCTCCATAGGAGCTCTGATTTTTCTAATTTTTTCCACTGTGGTAATTTTGTCAGATGTAGGTGGGATAAAGTGAAATGTTGCCCAACTCTTCTTAAAACAAACAGTCTCAGCATTTGAACAACAAACGTCTCCATAGTGTTCACTGATTCTCTTGTTATGTCTGCCACTAGAGTTAAATGAGCATTTCTATAGAGTTCCTGTACTTATGAAATGGACTCATGACAAAATGTGTCACTCTTTTCTTTATATCCTTTTACTAAACCAATCTTGTAAGGGTCCCAGCCTGACAAGCAGTACTCAATAATCAGTTGAACAAGTATTTCGTAGTCCACATATTTCGCAATGAACTATATTTCCTTAAGATTCTCCCATTGAGTCACAGTCTGGCCTCAACTTTTTCTACGATCAGCTAGATGTTATCATTTCACTTAGACCACCCTTAGCTATTTTGCTGTTTCCAGAGATTTTTCACCAACAGCATAATTAAAAGGTAATGGGTCTCTTTTCTTGTTTATGTAATGCTCTCCCATGGATTAAACAGCCTGTCACTATTCACAATTCCCTTCTTTTATATACATTCAATATCCCCATTAGTCCTATATGATATGAACCACACACAATTGATTAATATTTGACTATGGGTCACAAGAGTGTTTTCTCTGTCAGTTATCTCCATCCAAGAATCTGTTTCCTCCTTACCAAGTAATCCTCAATACAGTCTAAAATTTTGTTTGATATGCCATATTATCATATTTTTGTTAAGAAGCATTGTTGTGCTACAGAGCTAAATGCTTTTTGGAAGTTAAGAAATACTGCATCTACCTGATTGCCTCACTCCATGGCTTTCAGGATGTCACATGAGGAAAGCAAAAACCTGGGTTTTGTATAAATGATATTTTCAGAATTGATTTTAATTGGCATGGAGGAGATCATTCTGTTTGAGATGCCTCATTACATTTGACCTCAGAATATTCTATTAGATAGATATGACCTGTGCTTTCTTCCAACTACTGGGCACTTTTTTTGTTTGAGAGATTATGGTTAAAATAGCAGCTAAATCAGCAGCAATTTTTTTATAGAATCTTATTGCTGTTCCATCTCATGGATCAACAGAGCAAGCTGATTTTCAAAAGATCACCATTTGTGAAATCCTCATTTTTTTCATGGAGGTGTGTTTCGTTCTCCAAAAATATCACCAATAAGGAGTGTGTCTATCTGGGATCTCAGTTTTCAAAGTATGTATAAAAAAGTAGGGAACCATAAATGTTGCATGTCTGCAAAACTGGGCATTTTCCACCAGTGGTTTGTTTATAAAAGTGTTCAATTGTTCAAATTTCAAAGTGGTCATAGTGACATGTGAATTTGTTTGCAAGTAGATATCACTGAGAGCAACACAAAAGCACATCATTTAATTCTATGGTCAATAGTTTATTAAAGAAACAAAGAGTTGTTTCACCACCATAATGTGCCATTGTTGTCAATGTAGTGAAACACAAACACTATAATTTAAAATTAGTGTAGGCAACTAGCTACAGCTAAGTTATTTAAAAAAACATTTTTATTTGCCATCAGCTGTGTATATTATATTCATTCTAGACCAGGTTTGGTTATTTCAACCATCATCAACTGGAAGAAACATTGAATCGGTCGGTGGAGATAGGAACTATGTCACTTTTTCTGGGTCAATGGAATCATCCGATTCCACCTGTGTGCTTTGGTGTTGCGGTGTGACATCATTACGGTTTATGAGTTGGTTGTGTTAGTAGATGTCTTGTTGTGTTTGATGGTGCCCTCTGGTGATGTGTGTGTATGTGTTGAGTGTAATGTGTTGTATTGGGTTCATCTGAGCCTTGATGTGTGAAGTTGCTGGCAGTGTTTGTAGTTCAGTTTTGTTTGTGTGTTTGATGTTCTTGTTAGGTGTTATTGGTTTGCTATTTGTGGTGAAGTAAGACCTTTAACTTATTTTGTGACTTCTGTTGTTAGGTATGGATATGACAATGAAATATAAGTGCTATGCTGCACTCGAAAATGGGGGAGAGGACCTGTTGTCAGTTATTAAATTCCTCCAGTTATTTGGCCTGATCACTGAGATTGTGAAGTGTAGTATTTGTCATGAGAACATGAGGTTGACCAGAGTTCTGTTGGTTCAGGCCAGGGATGGGTACATGTGTGTGTGTGTGTGTGTGTGTGTGTGTGTGTGTGTGGGCGCGCGCGCGCACGGGGTGGCCAACCTAGTTTGCAGTGGCGGAATTTGCTGGTGGTAACTAATTGTTCTTTTGTGTCTATTCTTCTCGAGTTGTGATATTTTGTGTATTTGTGGTGGATTGAAAGTGTTTTAATTTATGCACGGATGTTTGATTTTTGAGGTGATGTGGTTTTGGTTTTATTTTTGGTAGTTGTAGGTGTTGGTTTTTTGGTAGCAATAGTTGTGGTTGACTTATATAGGTCAAGGAAGTTTCGGTTGTTGATGTTGTTGTTTTGGTATCGTCAGCTATGGTTGACTTACACAGGACAAGGGAAATGTCCTACTCCAATTTAAGTAGTTTAAGTTGTAGGTGTTGGTGTTTTGGTAACATCAGCTATGGTTGACCTACACACGTCAAGGCAAATGTCCTATTCCAATTTCCATAGTTTTGTTGTAGGCGTTGGTGTTTTGCTACCATCCGCTGTGGTTGACCTTTTGGTCAAGAGAAGTGTCCGATTCTGGTAGCTTTTTGTTGGTGTAGCGGAATGTTGTAATGTTTTTTTCATCGTTTTGTGTGTTTTGGGATCGTGGTGTGTGTGTGTTTTTTTTTACTATTATATTAAGCACCACACAATTTCCAGCGGTTGTCCCATTAGTTTGATTGTATATTTGGAGGGAGATGTTATTGTCTTATTTATATGTATTTTTGTGTTTGTTGCCATGTATATGTAATGACGTTACAGGTGCCATATTGAGACGCTTAGAATAGCTATTTCTGCCATATTGATGACATCATGGGTCAAAGCAGGCCGGTGGAATCGGACCCTTCTGTAATCCTCTTTTTCTTACTTTTCAGGAGAGACAAGAAACACTCTTATTGTTAAACTATTTGACAGATTGTATTGAAATTTTTGAGATTTGTTGCACGCTAATTATTCATACTATGAATGAAAATAATTTTCATGTATTCTAAAAAGCATCTTCTGAAAAAAAATTGAAAATTTATAACATAGTTCTTTTCTCCAGTCAACAAGGCAATTTAGCACTTTTCGTGAGTATAACATATTCTAAATTACACTTTTCTGGTCTAAAATCCAAATTTATTGATTAACTAATGGAAAATTATCTTCAACAGAACATGAAAACAACTACTTCATAGAATTCAAAGTTCTGGATAGTTCATTATTTATCATAGTGTGTTATCTCTTGTAGTTGGCCATTTCAGTATCTCTCCATAAAAAATTCCAGCGTCTTCTTTATATGTACTTAACTAGTTTCTGAAAGTCTTCAATTTTCTTTTTATTGATACTGACCCTTTTTCCCATCACGTACCGTACCCATTGCAACCCAATTTGAAACGAAGCGATATCAGTTTTTTTCCAGATTAAAGGAGTGACTGACAGTTGTTAATGGAAGGGTAGGCAGTCACAACTCCCGGCTTCGTTGCTTCGTAACGAAATTCTTTGAACATTGGCACAAAAAAAAATTGTGTTTCTTGACAAGGCATCTTGAGACGCGTTGTTTTCCCTAGAATACGCCGCTTGACTAGATTGTGCTTTTTTGTGTAAAGCTGTGGTGGCTCGTGACCAAAGAAGATGGTGTTGTACTTTGCTCACGAAGGAAAACATCAACAAAAGAGTGAAAATCAATAAACTGCTCATGTTTTAGTAATGCCTGATATAAACAGACCGCTCGCTCGTGTCACTCCTGCATCTACTCCTAATAAAACCAAAAGGTGTACACAGAAAGAAAGTATTACTTTTCCAGAATAAAAGAAATTAAAATCAGCTGCAAGACTATGTACTTAAAAAGTGGTAGGCATACCTTACTAACCTTTTTCAGCAGGACTGATGTTAACACCGTTCGATTTTATCTCTGAATTTGGATGTGGTGGTGATCACTTGTACAGGAGCTCTATTCTTCTTTCCTTCATATTTGCAATTCTTTCAATTACTCTTTCATTGAAGTCTGCAATTCCTAAAATGAGGTCTCATTCAATAGAGAGCATCGCGAGTGCTGATAGTCTTTCTTGGACCATAGTATTCCGCAAGAAGGTTGTGATGTGTTTTGGAGAAGAAAAACAACGTTCTGCTTCTGATGTGGCCATTGTAATTGTAATTATTGCTTTCAGGAGCTTCACCTATTCGCTCAGTGTATCACAAAGATTATTGTCTGTTATGTAATCCAGAAAGGTCAAAGCTCCACACATGCTTTTGAACTCCTCTCTTCCATAAATAACAGAGTTCTGTTCAAAGTTTCTTTGCTTCCAAAAATGAGTAGCATTCAATAGCAGCTCTGAAAGATGTTTCTGGAAAACTGGAAGAGTAAGTACCGAATTTCTCTGGTAGAAAGAGAGAGGCTGCAACTAGGTGTCCAGTGATTTTGAATCTTTTTTTTGCCTCATAACGTATGACATCACATACTTTTTTGCCTCCCACAGTAGATTACACATCGTTGCGCCATTTTCAGTTCTCCCTCTTTTATCGTACTCGTGTAAACCTGTTGAATTTTCCCTCACTCCTTCCCTAATGTTCGCAATTTCGCGCTCAAAAGCTGTCAGCTGATATTGTGCGGTAGTTGGGTCAATATCCCTTTTTTGTAGCTGGTTATACAAAATATGCACATGGATCATGATTTTATGAAAAAATGTAAGCTAAAAAATGAACTTTTCATCCTTCAAAATTGTTACTAAGCCACAGACTTGCAGGATCGTGTTCTTATTACACAGTTTTTCGCCCTGGCTCATATTTTTCCTGCACGTGATAATCTCTTCCCTATATTCGATAACGGTATTGACGCTCCTTGGCTTAAAATTCCAACGAGTAGGCACTGAATGTGGCAGTAGTTTTCGTACTGTTTCGTCGAGAACTGCTGTTCTTTGAGGAGATGCTGAAAAGAAGCTGCAAAGTCCCTGAAGTTTAATGAAGAATATTCGTACATTTTTATTAATGGAATCGGCTTTAAGCATAATGAGATTCAACTAGTGGGCATAACAATGGATGTATGAAGCATTGGCCGACCGGAGTGGCCAAGCGGTTCTAAGCGCTACAGTCTGGAGCCGAGCGACCGCTACAGTTGCAGGTTCGAATCCTGCCTCGGGCATGGATGTGTGTGATGTCCTTAGGTTAGTTAGGTTTAATTAGTTCTAGGTGACTGATGACCTCAGAAGTTAAGTCGCATAGTGCTTTTAATTTGATTTATTGAGCACCCGTTTTATCATGTACAATGATATGCAATTTGTCATGTGTTACATACAGAAAAAATACGAATAACAACATATTATGTAAAAATTTCAGTGAACAAATCTGAATTAAATATATAGGCAAAAACAATTATAGCTTACATGATATAAATTTATAACAATATAGAACACAAATAAGTTACATATATTATGTGTATAATGGACAGCAACAAGAAAAAATGATTATAACACTCTATATTGACAAATTAATAAAAGAGTCTACCCCACAACACAAGTTTGTATATGCGTGAATTATAAGATAGGTGAAGGCACGCTATCTTTCTGAAGAATTCATGTATTCACTAACACTGTAAAAACTATTACTAATTAACATTCTTTTGAGTTCACTTTTAAAACTGCTCAGCTTCTGAATCCTTTTAATTTTTAAGGGAAGAGCACTATAGAGAATTTTTGGGTGCTATATTGCACTCTTGTTGTACTGGGCTTTCTTATGCACTTCTCTGTGAAAGTCATTACTCTGTCTTGTTGTATAGTCATGGAACTCACTGTTTAAAGAAGAAAAGTGGGGGTGAGACTTCAGAAAGCGTATACTTTCATAGATGTAAATGGATGGAAGATTCAAGATTTTATATTCCTTGAAAAATTCCCTACATGGATCTCTAGGTGCAGCTCCTTTTATGATCCTTATCGCTCGTTTTTGAATAATAAAAGAGCGTTTTACCTGACTTGAATTGCCCCAAAATATGACACCATACCGCAAAAGACTATGCATAAATGCATAATATGTACACAATACTGTTTGATCACTGCAGCCATTTTTGAACATTCTAAATACATAGCAACATTTACTTAATTTTTTATTGAGCACATCTATATGCTTGTCCCACTTTAGATGCTCATCTAACCAAATTCCTAAGAATTTTGTATTTGGTGTTTGTAGTATATTCTGTTGGCCTAGCTTCAGAGTTATATTGGGCTTCACATTATTTGACACATGACTGTAATTCATCCATAATGTTTTCTTCTCACTCACAAATAAACTGTTGTCCCTGAATGATTTACTTGTTTCAACTGTTGTTGTTTCAATTTTCCTGTTAAGGTCAGTCTCATTCTGAGCTTTAATAAAGAGACTTGTATCATCAGCAAAAAGTACACAATCAGCTTGTGTTAAATAGTTTGGCAAGCCATTTATAAAGATCAAGAACAACAGGGGTCCCAACACCGAACCTTGGGGCACCCCATAACTAACTTCCTTATAACTAGAAAAGTATGACTGCCCATCATGAACTATTTCTACTTTCTGGCATCTGCCAGATAAGTATGATTTAAACCATGCATGATCAGTACCACGGACTCCATAGCAACTAAGTTTTTCGAGCAATAGTTTATGATCAATAATGTCAAAGGCCTTTGATAAATCTAAAAACACCTCGCAATTTACTTCATTATTATCAATGGAATTTAGGACAAGTTTTAGAAAGTTGTATATAGCTGTTTCAGTTGATCTATTCTTTCGAAAGCCATTTTGTTCATTCACCAATATTCCACTTTTTTTTTAGGAAAGTAGTGTGTCTTCCATACATTACTCTTTCTATAATTTTTGAAAAAGAAGATAACATTGATAAATCATAACGATCCCCATTTTTGTATAATGGTTTTATAATTGATTGTTTCAGCTTTCTAGGGAAAGTGCCAGTACTGAAAGATGCATTCATTATATCTGCAAGAAGAGGAGAAATACATCTGCTGTGTTTAATGATTTTGTCTGGAATGCCATCGGTGCCACAGGATAATTTATTTTTTAGTTTGCTGATAGCATTCTCTACCTCATGTACTGTTACAGGATACAAAAACATAGTTTTGGGATTCAGTGTGATGTTATGACTGATGTCTGTACTACTCTGGGTTCGTATGAGGTTCTGAACTACACTTGTATAATGACAGTTGAATATATTGGCTCAGAGCCATTTGAACCATATGAAGCATTGGGAAACTTGCCCTTAACAATAGCCTGCACCCCACGTGATGAACCACTCATACTGCTGCACCATCATATGTTTGTGCTGTTAGCTTATGTGGACAATTCCCCAAATGATTATTTATCTGTTAGATGATGGACACCGTCATATGTTTGCCCTGTTAGCTTATGTGAACAATTCCTAAAATTATTATTTATCTGTTAGATGATGGACATTGCCAAAGACTGGGCATCATGCTTTTCTGGTACTATGAAGTCCCAAAATCTTTGAACTAGTTTTCCGTTAACAGTTTGGAAAACACAGGCTGTTGGCACGTTCCGAACAACTCTGCTGCATTCAGTGTTTGGAGACTAGGCATTTCAAAAGAGATAAACAGTGCACTACTTCTCCACTAGTATAGAATGCTGAGAAGGCAAACACAGTTGAACAAAATTATTCCTTGGGGGTAGCGCAAACCTGCAAACGTATACAGGAGCTACCCCTGGTGTAAAGATGAGGCCACCACGTGACAAAGTCCATTATGTCTTCATATTCTACCATAACGACTGTCACTTCAGAAATACTGTTTGCTATGATTTCCACATACTTTTTGGGTGTAAATTCGGTCACATTTCCGTACTTGTCTCTTCAGTATTCCAAACAGACCGTCACAAGGGAGAAACGAGTGATCTCTTTTGGGAAACAAGTGATTTTTTTAAATATTTCAGTGTCTCTCAAAGCAAGGCACACCCTTACTACGGTATTATTTTTATTTTGACCAGGTACTCCGTCTGGGAGCAGGTGTACTTCTGTAACATTCTTCAGTACATAGTTTTCAATGTAATGGTATAGGAATGAACAGATCTCACTCGCTCCCTTTTCCGCTTCACCTTCATGATACAAGTGCACCGTGGAACGCCTGGACTTTATATCATAAATGCAGAAACAGTTACCCCACAGATGATGTAAATAGGATGTGTCCTGCATACGTGCGTCTCGCGGGCCCCGAGGAATCGCTTCATGACGTCATCAGAAAGGCTGAAAGCGTGACAGCGCTGCCTGGTGACTAGACCTGTAAACAACTCTGTTGACGTAAATGACTCAACACGTTGGCCACAGCGTTTATACAGACTTGCCTTCAGATGTTGTTTTGGAACGTCAAATCAATCCAGATTGCTTGAATGAAGCTTCCGTTAACAGAATTAAATGTAGAAAGAAGGTTTGAATCCAAATAATCTGGATTATGGTGACATGATAATCCGCAGCGTAGTCAAAGTTACATACTAGAGTCTTGCGTGATTGATTGAAGTCAACTGATAAATTATTGGTCGAAAGGCACAGTGATTTATAGCATAACACATATTACGCATTGAGGACAATGTGTATAAATGTTTTTAACGCATTAACTGCAGCTTACTAATGTAGGCTAACTATCACTGAGACGTTTGCAGCACGAATTTGCCTTTGAACCCATACCAGCAGTAGAAAATGCGGAAAAACGAATCAAATTTGGTAAAGGATACGTAGTGGAACACCCATTGCATTTTTCCAGTTTGTGTACGATGTAATATGCATCAAAACACGTCGGATGATTGTTCATTTTCTAATATACACTCCTGGAAATTGAAATAAGAACACCGTGAATTCATTGTCCCAGGAAGGGGAAACTTTATTGACACATTCCTGGGGTCAGATACATCACATGATCACACTGACAGAACCACAGGCACATAGACACAGGCAACAGAGCATGCACAATGTCGGCACTAGTACAGTGTATATCCACCTTTCGCAGCAATGCAGGCTGCTATTCTCCCATGGAGACGATCGTAGAGATGCTGGATGTAGTCCTGTGGAACGGCTTGCCATGCCATTTCCACCTGGCGCCTCAGTTTGACCAGCGTTCGTGCTGGACGTGCAGACCGCGTGAGACGACGCTTCATCCAGTCCCAAACATGCTCAATGGGGGACAGATCTGGAGATCTTGCTGGACAGGGTAGTTGACTTACACCTTCTAGAGCACGTTGGGTGGCGCGGGATACATGCGGACGTGCATTGTCCTGTTGGAACAGCAAGTTCCCTTGCCAGTCTAGGAATGGTAGAACGATGGGTTCGATGACGGTTTGGATGTACCGTGCACTATTCAGTGTCCCCTCGACGATCACCAGTGGTGTACGGCCAGTGTAGGAGATCGCTTCCCACACCATGATGCCGGGTGTTGGCCCTGTGTGCCTCGGTCGTATGCAGTCCTGATTGTGGCGCTCACCTGCACGGCGCCAAACACGCATACGACCATCATTGGCACCAAGGCAGAAGCGACTCTCATCGCTGAAGACGACACGTCTCCATTCGTCCCTCCATTCATGCCTGTCGCGACACCACTGGAGGCGAGCTGCACGATGTTGGGGCGTGAGCGGAAGACGGCCTAATGGTGTGCGGGACCGTAGCTCAGCTTCATGGAGACAGTTGCAAATGGTCCTCGCCGATACCCCAGGAGCAATAGTGTCCATAATTTGCTGGGAAGTGGCGGTGCGGCCCCCTACGGCACTGCGTAGGATCCTACGGTCTTGGCGTGCATCCGTGCGTCGCTGCGGTCCGGTCCCAGGTCGACGGGCACGTGCACCTTCCGCCGACCACTGGCGACAACATCGATGTACTGTGGAGACCTCACGCCCCACGTGTTGAGCAATTCGGCGGTACGTCCACCCGGCCTCCCGCATGCCCACTATACGCCCTCGCTCAAAGTCCGTCAACTGCACATACGGTTTACGTCCACACTGTCGCGGCATGCTACCAGTGTTAAAGACTGCGATGGAGCTCCGTATACCACGGCAAACTGGCTGACACTGACGGCGGCGGTGCACAAATGCTGCACAGCTAGCGCCATTCGACGGCCAACACCGCAGTTCCTGGTGTGTCCGCTGTGCCATGCGTGTGATCATTGCTTGTACAGCCCTTTCGCAGTGTCCGGAGCAAGTATGGTGGGCCTGACACACCGGTGTCAATGTGTTCTTTTTTCCATTTCCAGGAGTGTATGTTTTTTGGGGATGACCTAGTAGTTTTATTTTAAATGTGGGAAAGTGCATTTAAATACGCCGCAAACAAATATTAGACAAAGTCACACGTCTGTCTGTTACCATAACCTATATTTCTTATTCGCTGTGTTCCACAACTGTCACCGAAATTATCGCTTTTCAACCTAATGTAGACCTCAGACTATTCTACAAATAAAGTTATTACTCCAGCCAAGGTTTCTAGGGAAAAAGGGGGGGGGGGGGGGCGGCGAAATCCAGTATAGTGCTCTAGCCCAGATATGTGCTCTTGCCCAGTGTGTGTTACCGATATGCCTAAATTTTGATCGTTGGTTTTCTGCAAACAAACAGCTATATGCCAATCACAACGTCCTGTATGTAGTTTCTCAAAAATCCAGTTTATGTGATCTTAAGATAAAAAGAGCTCAATGAAGGAATATTAATAGATCTAAGCAATACTGACATCTCCAAATTGTAAGACTGCTATAGATGCAAGTCGCTGATTGTCAGAGTGTATCAGTGGGACAAAACATTTGAAGTAAGCTTTAAGTTAGTTCAACTATTACTTCTTAATGTAGTGGGCAGTCACAATTTTCTTGTGTATTTTGATGTATATACATACTACACAAGCAACCAAGTGGTATCCGGTGGAGGGTACCTCGTACCACTACAAATCATTTTCTTTCCTGTTCCACTCGCAAACAGAGATAGGGAAGAAAGGCTATCTACCATCCCAGCCCTGATTTCTCATGCCTTCTAAATTTTCTCAGTAGTGTTATACAAAAAGAACATTGTTTTCCATCCAGGGATTCTCACATGAGTTTGTCAAGCATCTTCATTATACTCGCACGTAGTTTGAAACTACTGGTAACCTATCTAGCATCCAGCCTCTGAGTTGCTTCAGTGTGTTGCTTAAATCTGACCTGGATCTCAAACATTGGAGCTGTACTCATGAATGTGTCACATAAATGTTCTATACGGGTGGTGTAAGTGATCTTTCCCTCATTTCCAGTCACAAAACATATTCATCTTCCCAGAGGAAGGAAGTAATGACTCTGAAAGCTAGAAATGTTTTTTTTTTTTTTTATTCAAGTGCTGTTTTTCTGTCATACTTCGTACAAATCATTTCATAATTTTACAATGAGTACTGTCAGCCATACATATAATGGTAACATTAAAATCCTGTTAATTTGAACCTTATTGTTAACTAGCATATGCATCCATGAGTCGAAACATTATGTTTAAATATAATTAAGGAAGGAGAGGCTAATAAAATAATTTTTTTACTTTGTATTTTTTTAATACCTTAGGATTTTCAGTTTTCTGCCTGATGTCTAGCAGCAACCTGTTAAAGACTTTCGATCAGAATGTGAAATTCCATTCTGAATTGTAGGAAGGGATGTATAGTCTATATGGACATTGTTTTTACTTCCAGTATTTTGCAAGTTCATTTCACTGAACAGAGTAAACTTACCCCTATTATGAACAACAAATACTATTAGGGAGTAAATATGTTGACATGTAAGTGAAAGACTCCAAAGGGCCCTGAAGAGACTTCTGTAAGAAGCTGCGCAATCGATTTTACACAATAATTTTACTCACATGGATAAAAAGTTCTGTTAACTTGCCACATCAGATTTGAATAAAATTGCAAGCTTTTCATAACAGCCTCCATCACCAGTAATGGTACTGGTATGTAATGGTATGGTGTACTGTAGCAGCACATTAAAAGTGTTTCAATTGAATTGATTCTGCATTATTTCTCTTCCCCATTTCCTTGAAATTAATGCTACCAAGTTGTGTACTTGTATGGTAATTAGTTTCCATGTTATAACATGTTAACTATAGAAAGTTTAACTGTAACCAAGCAGTAGTTTTCTTTGATGACAATATCAGTTACAGTGCACAACTGAATTTCAAAATCTGTCTTGTGGGGTGAAAAACCATTACTGCTGCTATCTTGTGCTGATAATGAGATGACTTTCATAGAAATACTGAATTATTTCATTTGTAATACAGTTTCATAGTTTTTGTAGTTGCTCATGATCTTTACACTTGCATGCAATGGATGTAGCATCAGCATACAGAACTATCCTTGAATTTGGGGAGCAGCATTTTGTCATTTACATAAATCAACAAAAGAAAGTATCCCAGTACAAAGTCCTGGGTACCCTGTATTACATATCAGTAATGTTAGATCTGTGTGTGCCACTCGCCATCCTTAACAGTGAAAACTGATTTGTGTTAAATAAGGTTTTATTAAACTGAACAATTATCAGCATAATTACCCAGCCGTTTTTCCAGAGTATTTACCATTTCTCTCTACAAGCAATTGATAGAGATTAGCTAAAAAAATATCTGTGCTTTCAGATGGAGGTCTGTCTATATCTAAAATTATGTTTCCTTTCCCATCTATAGCTTATCACAGAAAGTTCAGTAACACGTCCTAATTCAGCTTCCTTTCTTAGGTGTGTTTATTTTTAAATATTAAAACTGATGAGAGTTTCATTGCTAGACCCCTAATCTTGAAATCTGGATGACATCATCCCAGCACTGCAACAAAATGTGCACCATACACGGCAGGTTCAATGCAATCTCTCCTCTCCACAAATTTGCAGCTCAGATGTGTTTTTTTTTTTTTTTTTTTTTTTTTTTTGTGGTCTTCAGTCCTGAGACTGATTTGATGCAGCTCTCCACGCTACTCTATCCTGTGCAAGCTTCTTCATCTCCCAGTACCTACTGCAACCTACATCCTTCTGAATCTGCTTAGTGTTCAAATGGTTCAAATGGCTCTGAGCACTATGGGACTCAACTGCTGAGGTCATTAGTCCCCTAGAACTCAGAACTAGTTAAACCTAACTAACCTAAGGACATCACAAACATCCATGCCCGAGGCAGGACTCGAACCTGCGACCGTAGCGGTCTTGCGGTTCCAGACTGCAGCGCCTTTAACCGCACGGCCACTTCGGCCGGCTCTGCTTAGTGTATTCGTTAGATGTCGTATATATGTTATATGTCATATAATACTACAGTTAATTTTCCATATATTTGAGCAAAACCAGTTCTTGTGTGTCCACGTTTATCTCATCCAGGCATTGCATCTTTCCCTTAACTTTAGTGTACTTTGCAATAAAATTTGTATGAAAATTTTCTGTGTAAATTACCTATTCTACACCTACAGCTAATGCTTGTGTAACCCAGTGTGCCATTCAGGTGGGTTTACTTGTGTGTCAATATAATTGTCAGGTTTGGTTTGAAAGGGTTTCTTGAAATATATTCCCACATAAATTTTTAAGTATCTATTCTCAGTTCCAAAATATATTACACACTGTCAGTGCCATTCCAATGCAAAAATTTTAAATCATACTGGGGAATATACCAATGACACAGTTCCAGCATACCTCAGAAATTTAATTTTAGTTGCTTCAATGAATGACAATTACGGACCAAGTCCTGCACTGCCCTGTTTTGTGTATTAACCCATTGGCTGGCATGAAGGTGCCGGTGGTCACAGCGGATTGCTCTGCTGGGGTCAGCACTGATTTCCTGGTAACAACCAGGTATCAGCAGTTTTACACTTTAATCTTACTGAGGAAAAATATTTACTTATATTTGATATTCCTCACCATTTCCAGACGATTTTTGGGTCTGCAGTATTTTTATTTAAATATCTTAGAAAACCAAGTGATTAAATGACTACAAAGTTATTCATGAATTCAGTTTTAGATAAATATTTAACATAAGATATTTAACTGTGTAAAGGATAATTCCTGAAACAGTAATTAGCATTCTAGCTGTATCTTTTTAGCCAAGACTGTACAGATGCATATACCTCACACTCAAAGTTCCTAAATGACTGCTTAACACATTGACTACCATGCTGCTGACAGCAGAGCAGCACACTTAATGCTGTATGCCTGACCTAG
Organism: Schistocerca americana; assembly: GCF_021461395.2. NCBI lineage: Eukaryota > Metazoa > Arthropoda > Insecta > Orthoptera > Acrididae > Schistocerca > Schistocerca americana. The sequence continues at coordinate 850,364,407 of NC_060130.1, read as the reverse complement.
TGGTGAAACATCCATTACAAATCATGTCAGGGCCCAGAAATGCAGAAGATAATCTCTCAGGGAGTACTATAATCTAAAAACGTAAAATTATAACTAAAAAGGCAAGCAAATTACGCTTTGAGTCAGTGATTTCTTTTGCCATGACTGACTAGTGAACACACATGCCAGAGGATGGTAAATATTCATACTTTGCCTGTGAGAAGCAGCTATGCACATAGTCCAATTTATGTTGAAATTATCACCTGGGTATTTTAATTAAATTTGGTCTACTATAGGCAACATGATAAGCAAATGAAACAGACACACACTGAATTAATTTCTTTATTACCAACGCTCGGATTTCCACATCACCATAGAGGTACCAAGATGGCAAAAAAATTACAAATCCAGAAGAAGTAGCCACTGCTTTTAATACATACTTTGCAAATATTAGTGAAAAATTACTATCTGACATAAAATCTTCAAATAAAAATCCTGCTACAACACCATCCAATCAAAATAGAAACTGCAACTCCCTATTTCTTACTCCAACCAACCCTAAGGAAATTATACTATCAATAAGAGAGTTAAAAACAAAATTTTCAACAGGTGTGGATGAGATTCCAGATTATGTCATTAAAAATATGGGGGACCTCATTGCAATACCATTAGCCCACATTTTCAACAGTTCATTATCAAATGGAGTCTTTCCTTCCTGCTTAAAGACAGTGAAACTAAAACCACTGTTCAAAAAGGGTAAGAAAGAAGACATAGCCAATTATAGACCTATTGCCTTGCTGTCTACATTTTCTAAAATACTAGAAAAAATTTTTCATAAGAGGTTGCTAGATTTTCTAGAAAAGTGCAAAATATTATCCACAACCCAACATGGCTTCCGGAAAGGCCGATCAACAGAAACAGCAATATATGAATTTCTGGGTGAAGTACTTGAAAAAATTGATAGTGGACAAAAAGTAACTGGCACATGCCTTGATCTGTCTAAGGCTTTTGACATCATAGACCACACTCTATTGCTGCAGAAGCTTGAAAGAATTGGTATCAGAGGTATGCCTAACAGCTGGCTTAGATCATATCTTACTGACCGCAAGCAAGTAGTAGAAATACATTTTCACAAAGAAAATAAATCAACAAGACACTATTCTGATTATAAAGCAGTACAATATGGAGTACCGCAGGGCTCGGTACTTGGCCCCATCCTATTTTTGATATATGTAAATGACCTAACATCAGCCAACCAGTACCATAGCACTATCCAGTTTGCAGATGACACAAGCATATTAGTCAGCGGGAAGACTGCAGAGATACTACAGACAAGACTGTCTGAGGCATTAACAAATGTTGTAAACTGGTTCAACCAAAACAAACTAATAATAAATAAAAGCAAAACAGTAGCATAAAATTTTCATAATATCAAGAGAAACATTGAAGAGGATATAAGAATTCAGATGTCAGACACGGATATTGGAAGTGTGCCTAATACAAAATTTCTGGGGGTCTGGCTACAGGATAATCTTAGATGGGAAACTCACATTGACAACATATTAAAGAAGCTAAGTACCATGTGTTATTTAATGAGAGTGCTAGAAAACTGCTGTCATAAGGACTGTCTAATGACAGTTTACTATTCTAATATACATTCTGTCCTAAAATATGGGATCACTTTTTGGGGTAACTCGCCATCCTGCCTAAACCTCTTCAGGATGCAAAAAAGAATAGTGAGAATCATGGCTGGAATAAAAAGGAACAAACCATGTAGACCATTATTTAAAAGGATGGGGATTCTTCCCCTTCCATGTATTTTCCTATTTGAAAGTGCAATGTTTATAAAGAAATATACAATAACAAATCCTAGTGTCCTCCCCAAAAATGAAAATGTTCATCATCATAATACAAGACAGAAAACTGACTTTCATGTACTCCATACAAAAACCAGTTTGTGCCAAAAAGGAACATTACACCATGGAAAAATTATCTACAATAAATTGCCAAGAGAAATTAAAGTAATGACAGATGTAAAAAATTTTAAAGCAGCATTAAAAGAATATCTGTTGACACATTGCTTTTATAGTGTGGAAGAGTTCCTCCAAAATCCTCGAGAGTCTAAGTGATGATTATGCAAATACTGTAACTATTAATATTGGCCTATAAATACATTCAGATGCAATTCTCAAGTTTATAATGGGGTTCAAGTATAAGTTGTATAGCGACTTGCCCAGTATATGAAGTAAAATTCTGTGAATGTAATTCTCTAGTGTACATGTCAGTTCATAGTGTAGAAGAGTTCCTCAAAAATCCTTAGAGCTTAAGTGAGGATCATGCAAATACTTTAATCGTTAATATTGGCTTATACATGTATTCAGTTGTAAACTTCAAGTTTCTAATGTGGTTTAATTATAACTTACACATTGACTTGCCCAGTATATGAAGTGCTGTAAAATTTTGTGAACATTATTTTCTAGTTTCTAAAGTGTTTTAATTGTAAGATATACTTTGACCTGTCCAATATATGATGTGCTGTACTGTACATGTAAGATTTACTGGACCAATAAATACAATACAATACAATACAATACGATGCGTTACTCGTTTTTTTACATGGCGAGTTTCCCCAGTAGGCCTATAAACCATGAAACAGACAAAAAAGCTACTTCTCATTGTCTTCTCTTCTTTGGACTTTCACTTCAGAAACTCTGAAACATCCATTACAAAAACAGATTACACCACTCACAAATCTGAATTAAGTCACTGCAATTCATATCTATTTTACTGTCAAAAATACCGACTATGATCAATGATGTAATTTTGAACGTTCAAAAGTTTTCAAATGTGCATGTTACTGAAGTTAGAATACAGTTGCTACACAAATTTTGATCAGGAAAAAGTTACGATGACTGCAACTCAAATACCAAAGCCATTTGTTATGAGAATACGCCGTTACCACAAATAATCCTCATAGATGAATTGAAAGAAGCTTTACTGCGTAACATAATGCATCAGAATACTATAGGCACAAAGAATGAAATTTCTGTGTATTTACCATAAACTTTACTTTTCTTGCGCATGATAAGATTACTTACGGAAGTTACTTACCGTCCATTGTCTGGAATATAAACTATCCTTTCTCCTCTCCAAACATTTGCTTTTGCAGCAAGTATTATCAATTTTTTTCCGTGATTGATAAGCTTTAACGCACACAAAACCTGCAATCATACACAAGCCCAGAAGGCATCAGCATGTCATGTTCAAAGAATATCCGCGTTTCGAAAACTACCAGCGATATTGGCTAGCATGAGAGACGACGTCATGTCAAGATATGACGTCATGATTCTCGGGGCCCGCGAGCCGCAACCGTCCTGCATTGGTATGTTTCGCAGAGGTAAGTTATGTATGAAGTCGAAAGCTAGTCCAACGATGTCATCCCTGCCCATACATTCTTGCTCAGTTACTTTAATGAATTTATAGAATGTCCTGCTGCGTTGCTTGTGAATACCCAACTCAACTGTCAGAAATATGTGGACTTTTTAACTTAAGGCCCGTCCACACGCAACGATCTGTCTACACAAATGTCTGCGCACATCACATCTGCGCAGACAGATCGTTGCATGTGGACAGAAGATTTGCACCAACCTGAGGTGTGTGCAAACCTGGAAGTTGGAGTTGGAGGTTTGAGCGAAACCTCTCAAATCTGTGGGTTCAAACCACATCTGCGCAGACAAGTTGGAGTGTGTGGACAGGAGATCGCCGCAAATCTGGCGCGAAACAGCTGTTTGCTCAGTCTAGTGTTTGTATTTGTGCGCACAGGGCATTAAAGTGGCTGATACTCGTCAGTGTTCTCGAGAGTTTGTTAGTGAATTCATTGAAATATATAGAAACCACCGATGTTTGTGGAACATCTTCGACGGTAATTCAGTCGAATACCGCCCTTCGATCTGTGCTCTTCTGGTACCGATCGAAGTGTTAGGTGTTGCAGGTGCCAGCCAGCCAGCCGGGCAGCCAGCCAGCCAGCCAGCCCATCGACGTGCAGCAGCCAGCAGCGGTCCCCGCCGGCAGCCAGCGGCGGTCTACGCCAGCAGCCAGCAGCATCCCCGCCAGCAGCACGCAGCGGTCCTCGCCTACGCCGGCCCCAGCCAGCAGCCAGCGGCCCCCAGTCCGCGGCCACCACCCAGCATCCAGCGGCCAGCAGCGGTCCCGCCACCAGCAGTTGCAGCCAGCGGCCAGCGGTGGTCCTAGCTGCCCCCAGCAGCGCCAGCAGCAGCAGCAGCAGCAGCAGAGGCGTCCCCACCAGCCAGCCGGCCGGGTCGCCCCCCCCCCCCCCCCAGCGGCAGCAGAGTAGGGCTTAGGCCCCAATCTCCTTCTTCATTCTCCGTCCCTCTCTCCTCTGTGTCTCTCGTTTGCTCCTTTGTCTAGTACTGTGTTTTTTTCCCCCTTATCATCATGTCCACCCCCACCACCTCTTCTACCGCCACCACCACTGCCATTATCTACACCTCCCCCTCCGCTGTTGCCACCACTATCACGTGGTGTGCCGCTTCACTCCCCCCTCAGTCCATCCCCCCACTCCTCACTCTCTCATCTCCCTCCCTATTTGTCGCCCCATCCCCGGCTCCTCCCTCCCGCGCCTCCTCTGATCCCTTCCCTCCACTCCCTCCCTCTGCTCCTTCCGTTTCTGCGGCCCCCGCCAGGGTGGTCGCCCGGTGGGCTACTGCCCACGCTCCACTATCCCCTTCACCTTCACTGTCTTCGTCATCGGCTTCACCATCGCCTTCGCCATCGCCCTCACCGTCTCCGGCGCCGACTCCAGCCCCGGGACCTGCCACTCCCCGCCACATTCCAGTTGTTCCCATCCCCCACACCTCCTCCACCGCCGTCAAGCGCCCCAGCGGCACCCCTGCCTCCTCTGCTCCCAAAAAGGCACCGCCTCGTCCCCCTTCCCCCACCCCTGATGCCATGGATGTCTCCCCGCCCGTCCCTGCCCCCTCCTCCTCCTCCTCTACCCCTCCTCCTACCGCTACCTCCTCTCCCGCCCGGATTCCTCCCTCCTTGAAGCCTGGAACCTCACCCTCTTCCTTCACCAGCATTGTCCTGGTGCCCCCATCTCCCTCCTCACTCCTCGCCGTGATTTGGTACTCATCTCCTCCCCCAGCCCTACCCTCCACACAGACCTCCTTTCCCACATCCCTGTCACCCGCTTTGGCCCTCATGCCTCTCTCACCCCTGCTCCTTCGCCACCTCCCTCCCGCCAACCCTAACCTCCGCGTCGCCCGCCGACCCTCACCGCCGTGATCACTCGGCTCAGTCCAGTGATCATGGAGGAGGAGGTGTTGGCGGAGCTTCAGGCCCATCCCCATCTAGAGGTGCGTGTGGTTCGCCGCATCCATAACGCTGCCGGCCCCACCTGCCTTATGCGGGTTTTTTCTGAGCACGCCCCCTCCATAGACCATCTCCTGAAGGAGGGTGCCCTCCTTTTTAACCAGTGTTATAAAGTTGACCCCTCCCGTTCCCCTCCTCAATCCCTCCGCTGCCAAAGGTGCTTGCGGTATAATGCGCACCCAACATCTGAGTGCCACGAGGCCCCCACCTGCCCACACTGTAGGCAAGCCCACTTTTTGCCCCAATCTCCAGTCCCCCCCTCCTGTAATACCTGTAACCTCCCTCATCCCACCTACTCCCAGAAGTGTAGGGCCCGAACCCCTCCTACCACTCCTGAACTCACCATTCCTGTTCGCCCTCTGGACGCCCCCACCCCTCCTGGCACTACCTTCGCCCACCCCCTACCGCTGAGGACATCATCAGATTCCTCACCATTGTCCTGCAGAATGTTCATCCTTTTCAGCGCCCACACACCCTCCAACAGATCTCCCTCGCCGCCCGTTCCGTTTTCCACCTCAAAATGTACACCACCTACTCGAACAACCAGGCCCATTTCACCTTTTTTGTATAAGAAACAAAGCAGGAATTTTCATGATTAATAATTTTATGATGCTTTAATAATGGGAAATGACTAAATGTAATGAAATATTATGAGTTCTAGTGAGAGATATGAAAGCTGTTGTGAGAAGCAGTGATGATTGAGGAAGTTGTTTGCAACCCTGTGTTTGAAGTAGATTATTTTTGCAAATGCACTTCTAGAGTCAACAAGATTTAGTGGAGAAAGTATTTAATAAGAATAGAGATAAGTAACAAAATCTACCTACATGAAGGTAAAATATGTTCTTTGATGTGAAAAACTACTCGTAAGATCTGAGGCGACACTTAGGTAATATATGTGAGGGAATATGGAATAGTTGTAGGTAAACAACTAGAATTCACTCAGATACAGATTTATTCACACTTAGCTTCTACACAGATACAAGTCCGGAGGCTAACTGCCGTTAGCGTCCAACATCCTGCCTCTCCTCAACGATAGCACACTTATGCACAGAACAAATATCGATATTTATGGCGCACTACGCCACATAGCCCCCCCCCCGCACAGTATGGAGTACGTCCCTGCGAATGGGGGGGGGGTGAGAAGTTAGGAAGGTAATGCACAGTTCTTCTGCATCAGGCGGAAGCGGTCGACTGATAGGAGAGCAGGTGGTGAAACCCGGTACGTCGACGGTGAAGTCAGCAAGCGACGCCAGCGGCTGAAGACGATGTCCCGTCCTGGAGTGGAGGTGTAGCACTTCGTCAGCTGGCAGGCAGAGAATCACCTTGCCAGAAGGCCTAACAAAGGCACGCAAATTGCCACACGCAGCACTTCTGCTCAATTTAAAGCGGCGCACCACACGAAATTCTGCACTTCCTCCCCCAATATTGTCACACGCGAGTACCACACACACCGTATCGCCATCTACGACAACAGATAATTTATGTACGTCATCAGGGTACACATGTGTTGTGAATTCTTGGATGGCACCTGTACGAGCAATGGTAGGGAGGCAGGGCGGTGGGGGAAAGCCATGGCAGGGGGAAGCATCTGCTAAGAGGGGGGTGGCAGGTGCACTGGACTGCACAGGAGACAACCTCAGGCGATCAGCTGACAGACGAGGGAGCGTGACCGAAGGCAACGAGGAGCCAGCGTGGATTGAACGGCGTGACAAAGAGCTGTCACACGAAGATGGTAACACAATGGTAGAATCCGAGTGGTTGGCAGTTCGACTGCGAGGGCTGTGAGGAGTGAAGCCCCGAAAAGATTGGCCACTCGAATTAGATGAACGCGGAGAAGGAGCAGTGCTGGGCAGAGAAGCACACTGTGGAGAATCAATACCCGAATGCATGGTGTGGGAAGATGGATGGCCGCTCAAAGCAGGAGTGGGAGAAATAGGGGCAGAATCACGGAGGTTCACCTGAGGCTCAATGAAAGCTGGTTTCACTCGGTTGAGTGAGACCGTGGTTACAGAGCCTTTTATGAGGAGATCCATGTTATTCTCAGAGCGTTTGACGACCTTGTAAGGACCTGTGTAGGGCGACTGAAGCGGGGCTTTGACTGAGTCGTCTCTGAGAAACACATACTCACAAGAGTCTAGCGTGCACGGTACGTACACGCGCAGAGGCGTATGAGCAGCCGGAGGTGGCGGCTGAATTTTGCTGCAGTGCAAGCGCACCCGCTCGAGAAGTGAAGGGAGTTCAGAGGGCTGTGGAAGTGGGGTTGGAGTGACTAATTCTCCAGGCAAAACCAGAGGTTGGCCATACACAAACTCGGCTACGGAACCATTGAGGTCTTCCTTGAAAGTCGCACGACGGCCAAGAAGCACGAAGGGCAGTGCCTCTATCCGTAGTGAGTCATGGCAACGCAGGGCAGACTTTAAGGTGCGATGCGATCGCTCGACTAGCCCATTGCTTTGGGGGTGGTATGCAGAAGTATGAATTTTGACAATATCACACATTTTACATAAGTCAGAGAGAATTGAAGACTCGAATTGTCGCCCCTGGTTAGTGGTGAGGTAAACAGGTGAGCCAAATCTAGAGATCCACGAATCTAACAATGCTCGACTTACTGTCTCAGAGGTAATGTTCGGAATAGGCACAGCCTCAGCCCACTGAGTCATCCTGTCAATAGCTGTAAACAAGTACCGGAAACCCTCGGAGGGGGGCAAAGGGCCTACGAGGTCGACGTGAACATGCTGAAACCGGCCTGGCGGTTGGGCAAAACAGCCAAGGGGTGGAGAAGTGTGCCTGGAAACTTTGTTCTGTTGACACACCATGCATGCCCTTGCCCAAGACTGACAGTCACGGCGCATGTCTCTCCAGACAAATCGTTCAGCTACCAGACGGGTGGAAGCTTTGACACCGGGGCGTGCTAATGTGTGTAGTTTGTCAAAGACCTGGCGTTGAAGGAGCTTAGGAATGAATGGCCGCAACGTACCAGTCGATTCATCACACCACACTAAGTCAGATATGCCAGGGATAGTAGAGCGTACCAGTTGGAGAGAGGAGCTGTGGTCTGAAATTAACTGCATGGTATCGGGGTCTGCCGATTGCAACCGAGGTAGCTCCGTTAAGTCAATTAAGGTTGTGACAGCACCAACACGCGACAGAAAATCAGCGACCACATTGTTCGCTCCTCGGATGTAGCGAATGTCATTTGTAAATTGCAAGATGTAATCGATGTGACGAAAGCGTCGTGGGGGCGGATCAGCCGCAGGATTTTTTATGGCAGGAACCAACGGCTTGTGATCAGTGAGCACAGAGAAATCCCGTCCCTGAACATCAGTTCTGAAGTGTCTTATGGCCTCGTAAACTGCAAGTAATTCTCTGTCGAATGCTGAGTATTTCTTCTGCGCGTTGTTTAGCTTTTTTGAGAAAAACTGCAGGGGGTTCGTAACATCGTTGTATGTCTGACTCAGTACTGCGCCGATAGCATTGTCACTAGCGTCAGTAGTGATAAACATTGTGGCGTCTGCCCGTGGGTGAGCAATAGTGACAGCGGAGGCTAACAGCTGTTTGAGTTCATTAAATGCCTTGTCCATGTCTGGTGTCCATGGTACCTGGTGGGTGCCAGAAGTTTGTGGGCCAGCGAGAGCATCTGTGAGAGGAGCCTGCACCGCAGAAGCGGCTGGCAAATGTTTCTGGTAATAATTAACTGTTCCGATGAACCTGCGTAATTCCCTATAGGTCTGAGGGCGTAGCATCTCGAGAACAGGCTTGATCTTGTCCTGTGGTGGTGTCAGACCGTCCGATGACACAACATAACTTAGGAATGTGATGGATGACTGGTGCAATTGAGTCTTTTTATTGTTCAGTTCAATACTAGCGGCTGCTAAAATATCTGTCACGACTTGAACACGCTCCTCACTCTGTTCCAAAGTAGAAGCAAAAACCAATATATCGTCCTTGTATACGAAACAAAAGTCAAGATGGGATAAAGTTTGATTGATGAAACGCTGCCACGTTTGGGGGGCGTTTTTCAACCCAAACGGCATAAATTTGTATCGGAACAGCCCGGAGGGAGTGGTTATGGCAGTCTTTTCAATATCCTCCGGAGCCATAGGAATCTGATGAAATGTGTGCTTACAGTCCAAAACAGAGAAGTACTTTGCACCTGCGAGCGCATGATTGAAGTCTGCAATGTGTGGGACCGGATATTTGTCAATGATGGTGCGGGCATTTAAACGCCTATAGTCTCCGACCATATGCCAAGTACCGTCTTTCTTTTAGTCAAACAGGATAGGACTAACCCAGCAACCGGAAGAAGGTTCAATTATTCCCTTTTCTAACAGATCGTCCAATTGTTCTTTTGCAATTTTCGTAAATTCCGGCTAGAGGCGGCGTGGGCGTTGCAATACGGGCGGCCCATCGGTTAGACGTGGCGCGGCACGACAGTCAGATGTCCGTGAAGCGGAGCAGGCAGTGGCGGACGGGCCAAGCTGTGGCGCTGAGGGCACGGAAGTACAGGTGTGCCACCCGCTCGTAGGCTGCGTAAAGGCCGCACACGTGTTAACATGGGCGAGGTTGGTACACTGGTTCTTGGAATCGGGCCATGCCGCTACGAGCGCTGTAGGCACGAGTGGGCGTGGCCGAACAGCAGATGGCTGTAGTTCATCGCCAAGAGCTTGGCAAGTTAATTGTCCATTCGGAACACAAGGAGCATGAGCACTCGGGCATACCCTATCATTACAAAAGGGGGTGCTGACACAGTTTACAGATTTCACAACATTGTCATTAACGTGCACGGGCACGGGAACACCAGATTGGCATGGACTGACCTTGTCTGTAGCCGACGAGTCGTCTGCTTGTAGTGCCGTGAGGCGTTGTTGTGTGGAGGCCAACTCGTGGTGTATGTCACGGAGATGCAGCAGCATTTCTGCACATTCCATCCGCAACTTCGAAGGCTTGGCGCACTCCACTAGCCACTTGTTTGTCCAAGATTGCAGCTCCAAGGATAGGCTTACAAACTTCTTAGCACAGCAAACATGTTTGGTGTTAGCCGAACTGTCACTCAGTGAAGCGAAAGGAATATGCTTGTTAAGGAGGGGGGGGGGGGGGTAAAACACAGTATTTTGCACAAAATCTAGTGACAACTGATAGTGCTTGAGGAAATCAATTCCGAGAATAGGTTCTTCAATTGTTGACACTAGAAACGTCCACTCCAGCTTGCACTCGGGCGAAAGTTTCACTGTATACAAAGTGGAACCCGAACACTGTAGGGTAGAAAAGTTCACTGCACGAAGTACTGTTTTGTGTGGTTGCACTTTATTGGTTGCTAAGCGAACTGGCAGCAAAGAGACGTCTGCGCCAGTGTCTACCAGAAAACATACACCTCATCGTAAATCGCGAACATAGACTCGACCCCACTTACTGTTATTGTCCGAAATGGAGTGCAACTTGGGACGGTGCCCGTTGTTTACATCGCAGGAGGTGGCACCATAGCCTACCTGCGGTTGTAGTTTTGGTAAGAACACGGTGACTGGCATTTGAGAGCTTGCTCCCCGAATCTCGCGTGGAAGAACCGTAAGGTTGGGCGGGCCTGTGCTCCTGTGGGTAGTTGCTAGGTGACGGAGTATGTGCCCCAGAGTCTTCCACAGAGGCCGATGCACTGTCGTTGCGGGGAGTTGAAGGTGCAAGCAGGGCGGATAGTTTAACAAACTTGTTATTAGCAGCACCAGACAAGGGCGTGGCGTCAGAAAGCGTCTTAGTGTGGTCACGTCCAGAATGCAGTGCACGGAACTCACGTTGCCTGGCGGAGTATGCTCTGTCGGCGGCGCGTAAACGTTCATTTACTGGCCTATCTTCATACGCAGAGATTGTAGTCTGGACAGGCAAAGGCAGCTTTTCAGTCCAGATTTCTGCGAGCATGTCATCAGGCATAACTTGCTCATCGACGAGAAGACGGATGCACCGCCACAGCTGGGACGGAGACCTGTCGCCGAGACGCTCTTCGTAGATGAGCTGTCGCACATTTTCTCTCCTCTCTCCTGGTTTTAGAGATGCGCTCCAGTATCGTCTATTTCGCCACAGCATACTTCCCTGCTAGGGGGGGGGGGGGGTGCTTTGACCAGATCGTAAATTAAATCGACGCGGTCGTGAAGATGGTTCATGAGGCAGGCGAAGCGTGTGTCATCGTCCAAAGCACAGACATTGAATGTTTGCTCAACCAGGTTAAACCAGAACTCCGTGTGAGCGGGTTTGAAGTCTGGTAATTTCGGCAGATTCGGCACTGCAGTCACTGCGGAGGTGCGCCTATTACTTCAGATGGAAGTCGAGCATGCAGAAGATTGTGAGTCCGAATTATTGGCGTCCCGTAATGCGGGAATCGCGAAATTCACTTGACGCCGGAGGGGGCGGCTGAGAAGCGACGGACGCTCGAACGGTGTGAGGATTGTAGTCAAAATGTGCATTCTCATTGACGTGGTAGCTCGGAGAGAAGCCACAAGTGCTTAAGTATGCCAGGGAATGTCCGTTATGCACACAGTATTCACTCGGCCATGAGTGGTGGGGCTGGTTTTAGATGTCCTGGTAATTACTGTCCAGCACAGAATTATTGACTTGATTAGAAGCAACACAAGGATCCCACACACGTCCACTAGGATGCACACTCGGTGTGATATTTGCTGTGAGGCGAGCATTGAACACCTGTTGACTAGCCGGCACGGAAGGATACACACGTGGCGGGAACTGCTTCGAGTTTGAATTTACTAATGGATTTTCCAAAGTAGCAAAACCTTGCTCGACACCACGAACTGTATTGAATTGTGTGTTCGACACAGGAGTAGGAATGTTCCGACCAACACTCTGTGGAGAACATGTGGGAACGTCCAGGCTAACAAAGCCAGAGTCCACGGCCGTTGGTGGTTGGAAGAAACTGGCGGCACTCGATGAATTCCACTGCATGTTCTGGCTGAAGGAGTCTGACGATTCTTGCGGCATGTCCACTACGACGGCAGGAGTGCTGGAGAGATGTTGCTGGAATCCGGGCGGCGGTGAATGCTGAGAGGCCATTGTCTGGAGCTGAACAAAGGCCCTCGCGATCGTGGAGAAACCCGACGCAGTAGGCGCGTAAATAACCATCGGGCGGTAACTCGGACGCGTATTACACAAAAACGGAGTCACCAGTGAGGGAATATGGAATAGTTGTAGGTAAACAACTAGAATTCACTCAGATACAGATATATTCACACTTAGCTTCTACACAGATACAAGTCCAGAGGCTAACTGCCGTTAGCGTCCAACATCCTGCCCAAAGCCCTCTCCTCAAAGATAGCACACTTATGCACAGAACAAATATCGATATTTATGGCGCTCTATGCCACATATGTAATTAGGCACTTTAAAAAACAGTTGAATGAAAGCTTGATGTTTTGTTAAGTTATCAACTATATACAGCTGCATATTTTATTTCTCATGACATTAACACTTGATATTTATGTCTGTGATACTAATGTTTTTGAGTAATAATGCGCTAAAGAAATATGTATTGATGATTAACCATTGTCAACAAATGAAATGAATATGAGGTATTCTGATAGGGATAAAGATAAGTCATAATTTCAGAAACATTCAGTTATTTCAAAACGTATGTAGTGTTCATCATTGGCACAATTCCTGGTAATCAGTTTACAGTTGCTCTACAACATTTAATCAACAAGACTCTGAGGACTTAATGGTCACTGCACATAGGCACCGTCAAAGTCTAGGCTTCCATTAGCTCTACAGTATTAATTGAAAATGCCAGGACAGCTGTGTATTATGTGAATATTACTGTGGACCAGTTGCATCCCTTCATGTCTGATGTCTTCTGTGACAGTGATGGCATCTGCCAGCAAGTTAATAATCCATGTTATGAGACCAAGATCATGCCACAGTTGTTTAAAGAGCATACTAGTGAATTGTAATTGATGTTTTTGTCACCAAATTTACCTGATTGTAACCCGTTGGAAGCCATCATCATGGTCACTATCGGGCGCGAAGTTCATGCCCACAAACTTTGACCTATGAAACCTGAATGCCAGTGTATATATATAGTGCCCATACTTCTGGAAATCTACCATGGACTTCTCTAAATTATGCCATGTAGAACCACTGATGTATTGAGCTCCAGAGATGTACCAACAAGCTGTTAAGCATGTGGTGGTAATGTTTTGGCGTATTGGTATATATTACTTCTGATAAATGAAAAAATTCTTGAAGCAATATCAAAATGCAAGCAACTTAATTGCTGAAAATAGATAAGTTACAGACTGAAGTGAGATAATAAAATTACATGCTTCAACTCATCATCAATTATCACCACTTATATTCATCACCAGATATGCATGGTTTGCATTGAAGCTTAAACTTAACATTATGCAAAAATTATTTTTTTAATCAGGTCTGTTTCACTGCAGAACCGACTGCAAAAATGTAATGTATAATGTACTTTTTTGTACTCTGAGCATGATGTAGAAAACCACCTGTTTTACCCATTCATGTGATGGGTCCCATGGCATTAGCAACAACACAGTATGTAAGAGTCCTGCCGTTGGATCCAACAACACCGCATGATCCATATTGTTTTCTCTTGTGTGTAAAATGTTTCCTGATAGTGTAATAAAGTATTGTGAATCGTACATTGTATTGACTTGAAAAATAGAAGACAGATAACTGAAATCTCACATATTTAAAGTTGCTCAAACTATATTGTAAAGTATACTTCAGACCCAAATTATGTAAATATAGGTGTCCCACAGGGTAGTGCCCTTGGCCCAGTACTATTCCTCATTTACATAAACGACTTCCCACAGAGCATCAAGCATGGACAAACAATATTGTTTGCAGATGACTCAAATGTTCTAATCAGTGACAAATCACCAGATGCACTAAAAGAAAAAGCCAAACAAACACTAAACAGTGTACGTGAGTGGGCATCCAATAATAAACTAATACTAAATCTTAAAAAAACAAATGCTGTTAACTTCTATGTCTGCAAAAAACCACACTATAACAACTTTAAGTTAAACAATGAAACTATAGAATGTGTAGACTACACAAAATTTCTTGGTATGCATGTGGACAGTCAGTTAAAGTGCGAAGAACATATTAAAATACTTAGTAACAGAATCGCTACAGCATGCTATGCTCTGAGAATTCTGACTGCAGTTTGTGATACTACATATGTCAGATCTGTATATTTTTTTTATATCCACTCTGTTATTACCTATGGAATAATATTTAGGGGAGTCAACAGTAAAAATATTCAAATAGTTTTCAAATTACAGAAAAGAGCAATTCGTATAATAACCAAGAGTGGCAGTAGGGCTCACTGCCTTGAACATTTCCAAAAGCTGGAAATCCTAACTGTCCCCTGTGAATACATTTTTCAAAGTGTTATGTATGTAAAAAAAAAATATTGACTGCTATATGAAAAATTCTTTAGTACACAGCTATGAAACTAGAAACCAATACAATCTGCATCTAGAGAGGAAAAATAAAGTTGAAACTCAGCAGAGCTTGTTGTACAATGCTGTTAAATTATATAATAAATTACCCCAAAAAATAAAAGATATTGACACAATCGGACAGTTCAAAACAAAACTAAAATTTTTTTTATTAAATAAAAGTTATTAAGCAGTAATGGACTATCTGAATTAAAACATGTAGTGCAGTAGCCTGCATTGTAATACATGAGGAAATCAAAAATTGTACAGTACTCTAAGAAAGTTACAAATTACACAAGGATATAAAACTAATTTAAGATACCTCAAAAATGTGTGTAAATACAAATTTTATGTGTATAATTGTAGGTATATTGTATTGTATATGATTTTGCTGACGAAATCCACACAATGTAAATTGTTACATGGATTAATAAAGAAATCAATCAATCAATCAATCAAACACCTTGTGTTACATTCTGCTCGAGAGTCCGAGTCACTTGACACAGAGCTTCAGCAGCAGCTAGTCACCATATTTACACCAATGACTCAGTTCAATAGCAAAACACATAACTTGGTTTATTAAATTAACTATCACTCATAGAATAAAATATTTAGCACTGTTTTGTTCAGTTCAATTAAAAATCTAGCAGTACTTGAAGAAAAAAAAAGTGTGATACTACAACCACTTTTAAATTTAAATAATTAAATGCATTTTGTTAATAACCTGTTGTGGGAAACAACTGCAATTTCAGATAAATGCTATATTGTGTCTCACCTGTGTGTATTTCCTGTTTTATTTTTTTCACATTACGAAAGCCGGGGTCACAGTACCTTGCCACTGCCATTCCGGTGTTTTGGCATCAGTCAAGGTGTCCTATATGCTTTCTTTATTTTATTCTTCCTTATTTAAGATTTTGTCTGTTTGTTTTACATCCAGTGTAAGCTATTTTTCCATTGCCCTTTGTGTAACTCTGATTTTACTTACCAGTTTGTTTGTTATAGACTATTCCTGTGAACTATGTGAGTGGTAGAAATATTAAAGATTGTCATCTTTAAACTGGGACAAATTGCCTTCCATATAAAACCCTAAGCTTCTGTTCTTTTTCAAATGCTTTTTGTTCAGGCACCAATTTCCACCTGCCGACATTAATCTGAGGCATATAAACTGCTGTGTGTATTCGCACATGTATGGTTCAGCTTGATCTCTGGCTTTTTTTTAGGTCTCTTGTCATTCATTTTGATTTTATGGAATCCATGCAAGGGCCAGCATGTATGTTTACTTTGTTAGTTTTTCTAAAATTTCTTGTAGGTCATATGGCCAATCTGTAAACAGCACAGTGTCATCTGAAAATTGTTGGCAATACTTTACTTTCCATGTAATATTGATTCCCTTGCCCTCTCAGTGTGATGGTGTGGTAGTTGTTAACATCAGTTTTATTTGCTTCTCTTGTTTAGGGGGATCATTTGTGACAGGATCCTCTGAGAAAGAAATATTTTTATTATGAGATTCTTGTTATATAGTACTTTGAGGTTGGTAAATGTCCCAATATCATCCATGTGCAGCAGCAGTCAGACATTACTCCAATTGGGCCAAACTCCTATTGTCCCTAAAGTTCCTCGTGGGTTCCTAGATGGAGTTTGACTGTGGGTCTGTGTCTCATCACTGCAACACATTGCTCAGTTTCTGCACTGTGATCAAGTGAGGTGGTGCTGTAGTTAAGACACTGGTATTGCATCCTTAAGGAGAGGGAGTCCAATCCAGTTTTCTAATAATATCTCTACACTACTGTGAGTGGATGTTGACATAGCGCCTTTGAGAAGGGCACAGCTAACTTAATTTCTAGTCCTTGTCCAATCTGAACTTTGCTTCATTTCTAGTGATCCCAACAGTGGCAAGGCATTAAACTCTGTTCTTCTGTAATTCAGATTTAACAATATAAATGATTCTAACAAATTGTAATCCAAATTTTGGTTTGAAGTTACAATACCAAATATAATAGGAACACCAATCATAAAGCAACCATAATTTTTGAAACAAGGTACCAACTTGTCACCATTCTTACCATTGCTGTCTCTCATGATGACAGTCTCACATCCTGCATCACATTCATCTGTTCTTGTACGGTGTGGATTGAAATTGTCTGTTGTACATGTATCATTGTCATAATCTCTTGGATTCCAGCTGCAAATGTAGCACTTCACAGCACTAGCCACTGAAAAATTAAAAGTTTGGTAACATTTAAAATCTGAAGGTCTAATCCAGTGAACACGTTAAGTAATTTTTAAATACAAACTTTCTTTCTCAGATTGTGGATGATCACATTTAAAGGTAAGCTTTAATAGTTAGGAATTTTACAATTATAAAAATATCTTGGCTACTTTGTCATTTCCAAGAGCAGATTCCATTAGCAGAAACCGGGTTTGCAAGCTGAAGTGCATTAGCAGACATCAGGTTTGCAAGCTCAAGTGTTACAGAGATTACAAAAATCATTAGTTCACTGAAAATCAATAACTGTTCTGGCTACAGTGCTGGTGTTTCAACCAGAGTACTAAAACCTCTTTCCAACTACATGATAACACTGTCCGCTCTGCCACCCTGCCCCCCCCCCCCCCCCCTCCCACCCCTATATTTGTGCTACCTTTATAGTCACATAATGAGGCATGGAGTATTTCCTGAAAGACTGAAATATACAATAGTAATACCTAATTTATGAATTTGGAAATTAATAAGTCACCTTTAGTAATAGATCTATCTCCCTCTTCATCATATTTTCAACATTTTTTGGTAAGGTAGGTTATAACAGAAGACTGAACAACTTTACTGATAGTAGCCTTTTACAAAATACTCAGTTTGGTTTCCATAAAGGATTCTCCATAGAGGTAGTAATATATGATCTCATTAACTCAGTTCTGGTAGAATTAAACACGAAAAAATATGTCGTTGGCATTTTCTGTATCTAGCACCAACGATGGTTGTGTAGAACAGCCTTACAGCTTGTTCACTGCCAAAAGTAAGAAAATATATGTCAACATTCAAATAGCTTGCAAAACTTCTACAGGTATCTTGAGTTTCTTACACTTGTGTGCCAATATATTTACTGATGAATATAATTTTGGTTAGTGATAAGATAGTGTTTAGGATGAATTGTGAAATTCTCAGCCACAATATTGGAAGTAAAAATAATACCCATACAGCTGCGCAGCCTTGATTAGGACTCTGAATAGACTGGTGCAAAAGTCTTCAACAAGCCGCCCATCCAAATTGGGCCATAAACTGAAAAATCCAAGATATTCAAAATTAAAGGAAAGATTACTTTCCTGGAACTCCTTTATAATTTGTCAGAATATTTTGGAAGCTAGGATGTAAATTCTTCTTAACAAAATGTTTCACAAGGGGAAGGCCTCAGACACGGCCAACCGATTAGGCTCAAATTTGGTAGGTTGCTTGTGTACAACTTAAAACGATGGAATCTAAGATATTTTGGTTCAACACCCCCACGTTTTTGAGAAAATCACCCCCAAATGTTATGATGAGCAATCGACTCCAAATTCGCAGGATCGATAGATAATTGTAAATAGAGCATTTTTCATCATCAGGTATGGGGTCCGCAAACCCAAACTTTTCCAGAAATTGGGGAAAGAAACTCTTACAACTGACGCTTCTGTACCCATATGGTAAAGACATTCCGCCGGCAGCAGCGATAGCGCAACGGCGAAGGTAACTGGTTGCGAATCTGAAAACCCGAGTTCGAATCTCAAAGAAACTGTCCGGATATTCTTTTCGTTTGTTTTTTCCATATCTCAATTGATAGGGATAGGAGGGTTAATAAGGTAAGTAAATCAATAAGGAATTAAATAATAAGGTAGGCAAATAAATTTCTCAAACCTCTTGGGATAGTAAACAACTAAAATGTTACTTCAGGTTACCTTACAATGGCTCTTCCAGTCACTGTTACGTGTCCTCACTTTTCTTCGAACAACTAGATGGATGGTACTTGTAATATAAACATTCGAAACAAATATACACACGGCACCAAGAACATTTAATGAATGCAAGCTTTCGACAGCTACATTATTCCTTCCGAAGCATCGGGGGAAAACAAACTTGATTTACATTTAAAAATATATCTTTTCGGGAATTAATTTTGATGCGTACCATGCATTCGATATCATTGACTGAAAAATCGGAGCTGAAAGTTGGTTATGAGTTATGCTGTGAATAGTTATTGCATCCGTGCGGTTGTGCAATTCCCGCTGGGTTTCCAGAAGCACACTGCAATTCTGAAGCCTAGAAATAAAGTTTCTAACCTGGCGATAGAAATAAACATCTCACGGCTGGCACACATGTGTGCTGTTTTGGCGGTATTACTATCACTGTGCACGTCGGCTGACCCTCGTCATCTATAAACGTTGTGTCATATATTGTAGTATTAATTTGTCCACTCCAGGAATCCAATATTAGACAAAAATTATCAGAAACGTATGGTTTTAAAACATTCTCAAGAAATGTTCTATAAATCGCATTCGTCAGTTTCCCGTATTTGGAGCAGGTAACGTAAACACTTTTCAACGAGTCGGTTAAACGATTGACCACTGCTATAATCCGAAGACCAAATGTAACATTCGTTTCTTGTAAACACAGGAAAAAGTTAGGCAACACTTTTCCAGAGGCTGTGATGACATATTGCGCAGTGTACGAATGTGTTAGTTTGTTTTTACTACCAGCTGCAAGAAGGGTTCGTTTTTCTCCCTTATGCGATAACGTGCGTTGAATGTTCACCCGATACTCGCATCCTTTCTGATCGGGGTTGATCACGTAATCACGATTAAAACCGTTCATAAGTTATGCCGTTTTATGTGATGAAAAGAGCCGCCACTTTCTGTATATCTTCTGTATTTTGAACCTTCTTATGAGAGACACATTTAGTGACATGCCGTTGGCGAATTTTATGCTCCGATTTGAAATTTATTGCCCAAGATAATGATGCAGCAAACGTAAAATCCTTGTTGGCCATATATTGAAGCACTGCATCTGCAGCCCACTCCTGAAGTATTCTCGTTGTTACATTCTCGTTACGACAACGAGATTCAACAAATCGGTCGTATGTCCACTTGTTTTGTGCCTGGTCTTTGTCGTATCTTGTCCCTCCTTTAACGATATCACTTTCCCACAAGTTCAAGTCCTTCTTCCTTTTCAGGGCTGTTGTTGCTCCATTCTTTTGCTGTGTTTGTAAGTTCCAATTTGGATGATTCCCGGCTAGTGCTACCGTCTTTACTTTCACTTCAAGGAGTATAGCGCCGTAGCTCAACCGGTTCGTAATACTCATCAGGAACAGATGAAGCACATATTCCCAGTGACGTGGAGATTTCCAAAGTGTTATGACAATTTTGCGATTCACTAATCAGGATATCTTCCAGTGAATCACCTTCTGCTTCGTCTTCATGGTATAGTACCTTCAGTATCAACAAAAGTCATTCCGTTTCGTCAGCTCCAAAAATCGCTAGACGATAGCCACTCCTATCAGTCTGGAATGCCAAAAAACAGAACTGCCTGCTTCTGGTAGTGCATTGATAATGCACCTGTCTTGGAACACTTTTACAAATCAAAACACAGCGTTGGTAATTTCCCGCTTGCCATCGTCTGTGACAGGCTCCCAACTATATATTACAGCGGTAGTCGAAGGTTGTACATCTTCCATTATTCAGATTATGCACCTGAAAGATATGATACAACAAACAATAACTAGCTACTACGGCATAAACAGACGAGCTAATTACTATGAACTACATACAGTACTCGTCATATGTTACTTGCGGAAGAACACTGTATTCATTCACAAAACGTATTTCATTTGGGGCATTAACGATGGAAAAAACACTACATGTATCCGCGAGGTTCACAGCAGCCTAATGGCGAAAAACAACTCTTTCTGATTGGCTTCTATAAGGCTCATGCTGGACACCTTCACTCTTCCACGTTCACAACTATGATATGACGAAGAGCCGGCCGAAGTGGCCGCGCGGTTCTGGCGCTGCAGTCTGGAACTGCGAGACCGCTACGGTCGCAGGTTCGAATCCTGCCTCGGGCATGGATGTGTGTGATGTCCTTAGGTTAGTTAGGTTTAACTAGTTCTAAGTTCTAGGGGACTAATGACCTCAGCAGTTGAGTCCCATAGTGCTCAGAGCCATTTGAACCAATATGACGAAGATGCAACCGGCACAATATAACTCTCCCCTCGTGCATTCTGTCCCGTGTCTCGCAGTAAACAAGCGTCGCGCGGCTGGCTATCTGTGATCTCTCGTGAGGATTCGCAGCACTCTTACTAGGAGTTATTTTCATGTGACAAGGCTTAAAAGTATAATTCTTTACTAACTCACGGCATTTGGGAAATTAGTTTGCCTACCTTGTTATTATCATTCCTTATTGATTTACTTACCTTCTTAACCCTTCTGTCCATATCAATTGAGATGTGGAAAAATTCAAACGAGAAGAATAACATCCGCTAGGTTTCTTCGTGATTCGAACCAGGGTTTTCCGATTCCCAATTAGTTACCTTGCGCGTTGCGCTACACGTGCTGATACCGAAAAAGCGTTTACCATGTGGGTACGGAAGCGCCAGTTGTAAAAGTTTCCTTCTTCCATTTCTGGAAAAGTTCGCGTTTGCGGACCCCGTACTTGATGATGAAAAAGGCACTATTTACAATTATCTATCGATCCATCCAATTTTGAGTCGATTGCTCGTCATAACCTTTAGGGATGATTTTCTCAAAATTTCGGGGGTGTTGACCCAAAATATCTTACAGTCCTTCGTTTTAGGTTGTACACAAGCCAAATTTGAGCCGAATCGGTTGGCCGAGTCTGAGGCCTTCCCCTTGTCAGTGTAAACAAATTTTAAGTTTTCCATTATATAGATAACTGATAGTATTTTCGTAAACCAGTATAGTTATATAAATGTTTAGTGTGAAGCAATAATAAAAATATTATGTGGAGAAGTTTTCTTCTGAATATCTGCTTTTCTACTTATGATATAATATCCTGTTTTATAATGTATTAAAAGTAATAAAAATGTTAACTGATTACCATTAGTTGCAGTTTGTTGCTAGATTACTATACAGGAGCAGCCTATGATAGTTGCTTCTGCCTATTAATATATAGCTTAATGTGTTACACATTCCTGAAGACTCTTGTACATGTTAACGTTTACGAAATGCAGTATGTGAATTAATGATAAACCTAACGTTGTGTTCCCATCTGCAGCAGATTATGTAGTTTGTGCTGTATCTCCTGCTGACAGAGCCTCAAACTGTTCACTTGATCACCACAGGTTGCTGCAGTTCTGGCCCACTAATGACACTTCCTCTGGAATTCAGATGAAAATAATCTGCAGCAACACACAAATACTATGAGTTGTTAACAACTGAACTTCCAGCAGCTGCCACGGTACCAAGTGGTATCAGCCTCACTATCAGAGGCACAAGCATTACTGCAAATGGTACTGCCATCACAGCAGTGCCTCGATTCTGTGAGTCGTGTGCCTCTGCCAGTATCTGTCTACGAGATGAGGATTTAGGTAATTGTCCAACTGCTCTACAGTCAGTTCACACTCCGGGCTTAACACTGACTGCACCTAGCAGTTCCTCAGTCAGAGTTCTTTCAGCATGTTCTATGCTCTGCACTCTGTGCTAGCCATGCCTAGCAGGTCACCAATCAGAGTCCACCACAACTCACTAATTCACAGCATTTTGTCTACAGGCTCATTGCCTTGTGAGGTGCTATTGCTGTGGACTTCATCCATGTATTAACATCCCTGTGTTATGTTAGTGATTACCTCCTAGGACAATCCAGGACAATGCTACTGCCAACTCAGATTCCAGGAAAGTGTTATTGTATTTTATTTATTAGACTCCATGAAGTTCCATTGTTATTGTCTACCTAGACACATTAATCATAGTGTGTTGGTGCCCTCAGTCATGAACACTACAATGATGACAAGGATCACCATCTGCTCCCTTCTTGTCTCACTAGAATGGCAACAAGGATCACTGTTTGCTCCCTCATTGTCCTACTACAGTGGTGATTCAGATCATAGTCTGATTCCTACTTGTCCCACTGCAATGATAATGAGAATCAATGTTTACACCCTCCTTGCTCCTAAAATGGTGACAAGGATCAAAATTTGCAACATTTAGTCACACTCACCAGCACCGACGATTGAAGACTCAATGTTCTTGTCCCCACTACCATAGAGAGGAGAACACTTGACTTAAGGATAATGTCCCCACAGTTTTGTTCTTTCCCAGAGTAGCCTTCCATACCCAGGCACTACTTCAGACCGTTGCTGATAATTTTCGCTGCATATGTGCGCTCTCAGTGCCAACTGTTTCTCTTAATTTTTCTCCTTGCTTATTTTGGTGCTCGCCCCTATCACATTCTTCTGTTCCTTAACCCAGGTACAAACCATCCTACCTGTTGTATATCCACTTTCGGGACCAATTCAATGCTTACTCTGACAATTTTCGTGCTCCAATGCACACTCTACATTCTGTAGCGTCTTCCTGGATACCCTTCTGTTCTCTTTGCCTCATTCCCAGCGCTCATCCACACATTACATATTCTGTGGCAACCTCTATGCCACATTTCAACACCTTACACATTTCATGGTATTCTCCATGCCACTCTTTAACACCTTCCAGGCTTTCATTTTTTAATTACTTACTCAAAACTTTCAGGACTCCCACCACCTTACAGCCTTTCCCCACCCTCTGACACAGAATCTTTTCATGTTCCCATTTACCCATGCTCACATGCCATTTCCTTCCATCTCCTGTTCCTCCGGTGGCACCTTTTCATGCCACCAGCACTTTCCAGAGTGACCTCACAAGAGCCATCAGCACTGCTGCAGGCACCATTGCTTTCAGTGGCATCGTCATGTCCAATGGCATCATTGCTTTTGGCATCAAATTGCAGACTTTACATGCTTCTGGTCTGGCTCTCGTGGGCCATCCTTCCCTGCTTAAGCTTACCCACAACCCAGCCCTGTCAGGTCCCTTCTGCACCTCCTGAGGGATCTCACACACTTCTCCTATTATCCCCCGGAAAGGCAACACACCTCATGCTTTGCACTGGTTTCAGATGAGCAACATAACAAAATACAATATTCTTCCTTCAAATGCTTTCTTGGTGATTCTGTTGTTTTCCATTCTAGCCACATGTCCAGCCCATTGTAGTCTCCTACTTTTTAATTTCTGGTTGATAGTGGGTTGCCATTCTCCAAAACAGGCCCAAAATTTTTCTCATTATTTTTCTTTCAAACACATTCAGTTTTTCTCTTTAATTCTTTGTAAGCGTCCAGCTTTCTGAACCATACAGTACTATGGGGTAGATGACAGTGTTGTATATCTTCATCTTTGTGGTGATTGACAAAGCTTTACTTTTGAGCAGGTTGCTTAGTGAGTACAGACGTGTTGACCCTGATGCTATTCTTTCATTTATATCCATTGTTATGTTATTTTTACTGTTTTAATGTGATCCAAGGTATTTAAACTGAAGAACTGTTTTAAATTTAGGATGTTGCTCAACTTAAAAGTAAGGATTTGGATTTATGACTTGACCTATTTCCATATATTCTGTTTTCTCTTGGTTAATCAAAAGCCCCATTTTGCTGGAACTATGCCTGAGAGACTTGTACAGGGTTATTACAAATGATTGAAGCGATTTCACAGCTCTACAATAACTTTATTATTTGAGATATTTTCACAATGCTTTGCACACACATACAAAAACTCAAAAAGTTTTTTTAGGCATTCACAAATGTTCGATATGTGCCCCTTTAGTGATTCGGCAGACATCAAGCCAAAAATCAAGTTCCTCCCACACTCGGCGCAGCATGTCCCCATCAATGAGTTTGAAAGCATCGTTGATGCGAGCTCGCAGTTCTGGCACGTTTCTTGGTAGAGGAGGTTTAAACACTGAATCTTTCACATAACCCCACAGAAATAAATCGCATGGGGTTAAGTCGGGAGAGCGTGGAGGCCATGACATGAATTGCTGATCATGATCTCCACCACGACCGATCCATCGGTTTTCCAATCTCCTGTTTAAGAAATGTCGAACATCATGATGGAAGTGCAGTGGAGCACCATCCTGTTGAAAGATGAAGTCGGCGCTGTCGGTCTCCAGTTGTGGTATGAGCCAATTTTCCAGCATGTCCAGATACACGCGTCTTGTAACGTTTTTTTCGCAGAAGAAAAAGGGGCCGTCAACTTTAAACCGTGAGATTGCACAAAACATGTTATCTTTTGCTGAATTGCGAATTTGCTGCACAAATGCGTGAGGATTCTCTACCGCCCAGATTCGCAAATTGTGTCTGTTCACTTCACCATTAAGAAAAAATGTTGCTTCATCACTGAAAACAAGTTTCGCACTGAACGCATCCTCTTCCATGAGCTGTGGCAACCGCGCCGAAAATTCAAAGCGTTTGTCATCGGGTGTCAGGGCTCGTAGCAATTGTAAACGGTAAGGCTTCTGCTTTAGCCTTTTCCATAAGATTTTCCAAACCATCGGCTGTGGTACGTTTAGCTCCCTGCTTGCTTTATTCGTCGACTTCCGCGGGCTACGCATGAAACTTGCCCGCATGCGTTCAACCGTTTCTTCGCTCACTGCAGGCCGACCCGTTGATTTCCCCTTACAGAGGCATCCAGAAGCTTTAAACTGCGCATACCATCGCCAAATGGAGTTAGCAGTTGGTGGATCTTTGTTGAACTTCGTCCTGAAGTGTCGTTGCACTGTTATGACTGACTGATGTGAGTGCATTTCAAGCACGACATACGCTTTCTCGGCTCCTGTCGCCATTTTGTGTCACTGCTCTCTCGAGCGCTCTGGCGGCAGAAACCTGAAGTGCGGCTTCAGCCGAACAAAACTTTATGAGTTTTTCTACGTATCTGTAGTGTGTTGTGACCATATGTCAATGAATGAAGCTACAGTGAATTTATGAAATCGCTTCAATCATTTGTAATAGCCCTGTACATGTCTTTCAGTTCTTCTTCAGTTTCACTCAGCAACAATGTATCATCTGCTTAAGCTAGGAGTTTTTCTTCACTGTATTCGAATCGGAGACCATTGTATAGATGTAAATTACTCTCTTGAACCACTTTCTCTAGTGCAAGGTTGAAGAGGACACATGAAAGAGCATCTCCTTGTCATAAGCCTGTTTTCATTGGAAAAGTGGGGGATATGGATCCTCTGAACTTTACTGCTGCCTGAGAGCCATCCATGCTCAGTTGTATCATCCTGATGATTTTACTGGGTATACTAAATTCTCGTAAAGCGTTATAGAGGCTATTTCTGTGGATACTGTCATAGGCTCACTGGAGGTCAATGAAGAGACAGTGGATGTTTTCATTAAAGTCCCAGTATTTCTCAAAGATCTGTTGTATAGTAAACAAATTATCAGTTGTTGAACAGTTTGTTCGAAATTCAGCCGGGTAGTCCTGAATAATGTTTTCTGCGTAAGGTTGAAGTTTTTCCAGAATGATCATTGACAGGATTTTGTATGTTATGTTCAGCAGACTGATTCCTCTGTAATTTCCACACTCCATTCGGTTTCCTTTCTCGTGTATGGTACAAATTATTGCAGTTTTCCAATCTTCAGGCAGTGTTTCAGTTTTCCATATCATTGTGAAAAGGTTATAAACTTCTTTGTGTAGTTTGCTTCTACCCTCATTTATCATCTCTGCTGATATCTGGTCCTCGCCTGTTGTCTTGTTGTTTTTTGGCTTTTGAATGGTGTGGATCACTTCCTGTTCTGTGATTCTACATTTGTCATTATTAATGCTGTCACTCTCAGACACTGCGTAATTGAAGGTTATATGCTGATCACTGCAATTTAACATTTCTGAGAAATACTCTTTCCATCTTTCTAGGATATCTTCCAGCTATGTTAGCATATTTTGATTTTTATCTTTTATGAATAGGTTTTCACTTTGATAACCACTCTTACTTTTCTTTGAATACTGAAACAACTTCTTTGAGTTTCCATTCCTGCTTTCCACCTCTATAGATTCTAGGACTCCGGTTAGATATTTCCTCCTTAGCTTCTTGCAATGCCATTAATCAGTTATTTATTTCAGTCGCATAGTTTTCTTTAACAGACAGTTCCTTGAGTCGTTCAATGTCTAAATTAGGTTTTGGTGTGGCTTTTGGTTGTAACAATTGAACAAAATAAAATATGCCTTCCAATAATCAGTGTCCTTTGCCAAACCTGCTTGGTCGCTTGTTCAGGTCTCCTCACACCAGTGGCACAAGGTGCAGTCACAAGGTCTTCTTGTGACATGAGGGTTGGAGCTGTTCCTCATCTGGACACTCTACTCATGCCAACTGCAAGACTTCCCTAGCCCTTCAGTTATGTGCTTCTGGTAATTTCAATGCAAACCTGGATCACACAAGGTCTTGCCTTTGACAGCCAAATCGACATTCCACCATTATGACCTCGTGTCTCCATTGCCCCATCGAGTAGCCAGCTCCACCTAATAAGAAAATGAGACTGCATGTCTCTCTTTTTCAGGTTCACTCCTACCAGTGCTCATCTGAGCCAGATTCATGTGTCATGATCACATTTAAGCCACTTGCCTTCAGCCAACAATCCCTGGGTCCATGTCTCCCGACACAGCCACCCACAGTACAGTCGTGTACTGCAGGTTGCCACATTAATGACACTTCCTCTGGAGCTCAGGCAAAAACGGTCCACAACCACAACAAATATGCTGGGTAGTTTACAAACAAACTCCAAGAGTCACCACGGTACCATGTGGCACCAGCCTTTCCACCAGAGGCAGAAACATTACTGCAAACAGTGCTGCAATTGCAGCTCTACCTTGATTCTGTGGGTCTGTCAATATCCTTCTACTGACCACTCTGCAATCAGTTCACACTGTTTGCCTTATGCCTAGTGATTCCTGAATTGGAGTTGTTTCTCCAGGAGGATTCTATGCTCTGGGCTCTAAGCCAGCTGTGCCAAGCAGTCCGTCAATCAAAGCTCTTCCACTGAGTGCCTTGTACACTCTACACTGCCAGCACCTAGTAGTCCATCAGTTGGAGTCTACTTCAGCTTATCACTTTGTGGGATTTCATCTCTGACTCGTCTTCAAGCTCGTCTCATAGGGCACTATCACTGTGGACTTCATCCACATCTGAACATCCCCTGGCAATGTCGGGGAGTACCCACTAGGACACTCCAGCACATTATCAGTGCTTACTTAGTAGGACATTACACTGCTTCAGTGAATAACTATCAGACCTAATCGAGTAGTGCCAGCTCACTCTCCAGGAAACTGTTACTGTCAACTGGAGTAACTACACAAATTTTGCGCATTTTGTTATTTTCATAGTTTTTCTGACCTTGTCTCACAACTGCCAATTTTTTACCTGAGTCATCAGTGTGGTTAGTGGCATCATAGTTATCAATACTTTTTGGTGGAACACTTGCCAGTATCATTTTGAGGTTACTAAAGTAGGCAATAATATCATTTCTGCCCACTTTGACATGGCATCTTTTGATGTTTGAGCAGATCCATTTCTGTAGATGGGTCTTGCTTCTTTTTACAAATAGCCAAGCCCAGTCCTCTCCCCACAAATTATTTTTGAATCCAACCTCTCTGTGTCCACATTTATTGAGGTATGATTTTTCAGTCATTCTCATATCACTGAAATCTAGAGGTTGATGTCAGTAGCTACAAGTCATTATGGCCTCTACCATTCCTTTTCCTTCAGCCAAATTTAAAAGACACTGACTGGCAACACTTTGAACATGTTTTCTTTTAAATTTATTCAAAATTGTTTTCATGAGGACACCAAACTTTTCCTCTGCATTTCAAAGTGGTCTTAAATGCTCTCCTTAAATTCTCCATAGTATAACTGCAATATTTTGTTGCCCCTGGACTACTTTCACAAACACTTGGCACTTTGAAATCTCAAATATAAAAAAAGAACATGAAATAAATGTTGTGTAAAGTAAGCCTGCTAGTTGTCCACTTTTTTAAATAGTTCATCATTATAATCAATCAAAGTGATTTTATGAAAAATTCATGATAGTTTATTCAATATAACTAAAAATCTAACCTACTTAGCATATTATATACACTCCTGGAAATTGAAATAAGAACACCGTGAATTCATTGTCCCAGGAAGGGGAAACTTTATTGACACATTCCTGGGGTCAGATACATCACATGATCACACTGACAGAACCACAGGCACATAGACACAGGCAACAGAGCATGCACAATGTCGGCACTAGTACAGTGTATATCCACCTTTCGCAGCAATGCAGGCTGCTATTCTCCCATGGAGACGATCGTAGAGATGCTGGATGTAGTCCTGTGGAACGGCTTGCCATGCCATTTCCACCTGGCGCCTCAGTTGGACCAGCGTTCGTGCTGGACGTGCAGACCGCGTGAGACGACGCTTCATCCAGTCCCAAACATGCTCAATGGGGGACAGATCCGGAGATCTTGCTGGCCAGGGTAGTTGACGTACACCTTCTAGAGCACGTTGGGTGGCACGGGATACATGTGGACGTGCATTGTCCTGTTGGAACAGCAAGTTCCCTTGCCGGTCTAGGAATGGTAGAACGATGGGTTCGATGACGGTTTGGATGTACCGTGCACTATTCAGTGTCCCCTCGACGATCACCAGTGGTGTACGGCCAGTGTAGGAGATCGCTCCCTACACCATGATGCCGGGTGTTGGCCCTGTGTGCCTCGGTCGTATGCAGTCCTGATTGTGGCGCTCACCTGCACGGCGCCAAACACGCATACGACCATCATTGGCACCAAGGCAGAAGCGACTCTCATCGCTGAAGACGACACGTCTCCATTCGTCCCTCCATTCACGCCTGTCGCGACACCACTGGAGGCGGGCTGCACGATGTTGGGGCATGAGCGGAAGGCGGCCTAACGGTGTGCGGGACCGTAGCCCAGCTTCATGGAGACGGTTGCGAATGGTCCTTGCCGATACCCCAGGAGCAACAGTGTCCCTAATTTGCTGGGAAGTGGCGGTGCGGTCCCCTACGGCACTGCGTAGGATCCTACGGTCTTGGCGTGCATCCGTGCGTCGCTGCGGTCCGGTCCCAGATCGACGGGCACGTGCACCTTCCGCCGACCACTGGCGACAACATCGATGTACTGTGGAGACCTCACCCCCCACGTGTTGAGCAATTCGGCGGTACGTCCACCCGGCCTCCCGCATGCCCACTATACGCCCTCATTCAAAGTCCGTCAACTGCACATACGGTTCACGTCCACACTGTCGCGGCATGCTACCAGTGTTAAAGACTGCGATGGAGCTCCGTATGCCACGGCAAACTGGCTGACACTGACGGCGGCGGTGCACAAATGCTGCACAGCTAGCGCCATTCGACGGCCAACACCGCGGTTCCTGGTGTGTCCGCTGTGCCGCGCGTGTGATCATTGCTTGTACAGCCCTCTCGCAGTGTCCAGAGCAATTATGGTGGGTCTGACACACCGGTGTCAATGTGTTCTTTTTTCCATTTCCAGGAGTGTACATCATAAATTTCTTACCTTCTCATTGTAATATGGAAGTACACAGTGATTTTTCAAATACGAAATCTTAACTGCTTCTTTGCAGCATACTGCAGTGAGTTGTCTCAGGGTTGCCAAGTTAAAAAGTTATGATATTTTTAGACATCGATATATACTATCGATTGCATAACTACCAACATTACACTAATTTAATTTTTAGCATTGGAAAATATTGAATTCAACAAGGTACTTCATTGAAGTTACACTTCTAGTGCAAATTCCCCCAAGTTGATGGTACTGTGTTTTGTTTATTAGACTCAATAAAGTTCCATTTTATTGGCTACCTGAGCACATCAACCATAGTGTGTTGTTTGCCTCAGTCATAAATACTACAGCTTGAATGTGTCAATTTTCAAGGAAGTAAATAGTAACCTGGGACACAATATGTGTGGGAAAACCCTAACACACAGACTGTCAGCAACATCAGGATTTAAATCACCATCCACAGCAGAGAAAGAACAATATGTGAACTGGAGTTACTTGGAGAAAAATTGGAATACCTTACTACTGTGTTGTTAAGAAATCAGCACTTGTCCTCAGCTGTAAAACAATGTTATAAACATCATAGAGAGGTCACAGTAGTGTACAACCACCAACAAAACCAAGGGTATTTTTATCTCTCATTAAAAATGTCACTCACCGTGTAGAAAAGATCTTGGGAAACTGACATATCAGTGTAGTACAGATACCCACAAATTAAATACAGGAATGTGTAAGGTAAGCAAAGGATGCTCACCAACCACTAGAAAAAGCAGTGGTACACAAAAATCATGAATTGTGTACAAGTGTACTATAAAGAGAACAGTGGCAAAGCAAATGGAAGAGGATAAAGGCAACTATAGAGCAGAAGAAAAGAGTAGGTGAACTGTAGATCAAGAAATTTTGCAGTTAGGAAACCATCGGTTTCGATTTAATGTATTCAAGCCCTGCCTGCCAAGAGGGTGTGGGTACTGTCATATGCTGTAGAGAGAGGCACAAGAGGCTGCCGAACACAACAATAATTTCAGTCAGTAAGATAAAAGTGTTAAGCTTAATGGCATATGGCTTCCAATACTGAAGAGGAGGGAGACCAGTCTCCTTTCGCATGGCAATAGTGATGGTATATGAGAGCAGTCAACAACAGCCAATGGTATTCACATTTAAAAGAAAACATGTGACATCATGCCTTGTCACAAATAATCTTTGCTATAAAATTTCACTAGATCCAGCAGAGAGCAGGTGGACACATTGAATTATAGAAGCCACAACCTCCCTCCACCCATAATCTTCCTCCACCTAAGAAGTCCTCTGCTGATGGGGAAAGATGTATGTTCCAGGAAAATCCATTTGGTTGCTGCATAGTAGCCACAAGATTTAGAATAATCATAGCTGATGTGCTGCTGGGCACTACTTAACTGTATATTAATTAGCATATCATTAAACTAATTATATTACAAATGTGAAGGTGATAATAGCAATACATTCAAAAATTATAAAATGCAGTATGATTAAACATCATCTGTTATTTTCATAATGCTATGTTTTCACCAGAATAAATGCATGATCTTACATATAGGGAAGCAGAAACTTTCAACATTAACATGTGATTTATACGTCATCTGGTGGTAAATAAGAGTACATCTACATGATTACTCTGGAATTCTCGCTTAAGTGTTTGCCAGAAGGTTTACAGAACAACTTCCAGACTATTTCTCTACTGTCCCATTCTGTCATTTCTCCCTATGTAGGTGGGAGACAGCAAAATAGTTTGGCAGTCATAGGAGAAAGTTGACGATTGAAATTTTATGGAAAGTCATCACAATTAAAAAGCCTTTGTTATTACTATTAACCACCCCTCTTGCTTATCATATCCTTAACACCCTCTCCGCTACTTTGCAATAATAAAAAGGAGCTGCCATTCTTTGAACTTTTTTGATATTCACTATCAATCCTTTCTGACCAGGCTCCTATACTGTGTAAAAATATTCCAAAGAGCATGGGCAAGCATAGTGTAAGCTGTCTCTTAAGTAGATTTATTGCACCTTCTAAGTGTTCTGCCAATAAACCACAATCTCTGGTTTCCACCCTCTTCCCCCAACACTTCCTATATAATGATACCAATTTAAGTTGTTCATAATAATAATCCTTTGGTATTTAGTTGAATCGACACCCTTCAAATCTGCATGATTCGTGTAACCAAAATTTAAAGGAATCTCTTGGTATTCATGTGATGGACCTAATTTTTGTTTAGTGTCAATTGCCACTTTTTTTACCTTACAGATATCTTGCCTTCACTATTTTGAAATACATTTTGATCTTTTGATGATGTTAATAGATGGTAAAAGATATCATCATGTGCCAAGAATCTACTTGCTTAGAATTTTTTGTTGCGAAGAGGTCTGGTATGATGTTGTAAAATATTTGTGTGTTGTGTTGGCTCTTGAAGTCACTGCTCTAAATAATTTTTGGAAAAAGCATTGCAGAAGATATTAGATTCTAATCCTGACCTATTTTTTTATGTGGTTTCACTAAATTATTTTAAGTAAGTGCCCTGATAGTTTCTTAAGCAAAGACATTGCCATTTTCCTTTTCCTTCCTTGTCAAACCTAAGATATTAAATAGCTTTTGCTTTACTGGTGTCATGGTGTTGATCAGCTTGGTGCTAAGGTTTATCATTAGCCTCAGCTTAACAGCAGTCTGTAACATGGATAGTGTGTCATGCACACATATCTTCGGACTTCAAAAAGTAAGTTACACATTATTATAGCACACCAATTAACTTTTATTGAATGCTGCACTACACTTCAGAGTGACACAGATTCATTACATAATTTTTGAAAATAGTCACAAAGTCTCTGTACACAATGGTCAGAATATATTCAATGCCTCGATGATAGAAATCTGCCTTGAGGTAACAGAGTCATTGAAGAACTGCTCTGTGAATATCCTCATCATTGGAAAATCACATTGTGTAAGATCTGGACCTCCTGACCAGCATCACCTATGTCTGAGCAGCCTTGGTCAAATTGTTGGAATCATTTAACTTCTGCATTTGGTTCACATACTACCAGAATTTCATCATGAACCTGTGTGCAGATTGGATGTTTTGCCCACAAGACTCATATCGTCCCACTTACTTCAACTCTGGAGTATGTTTCCAGCTGCCATGCCATTTCAGTCGCACACTGTGATACACCTGTTTCCTGAACAGCATCAGGAAACCTGTGATACACCTATTTCCTGAACAGCGTCAGGAAACCTGGAACATTGAATTCTCTTCTGACAAAGCTTTACTCTTGCTGAGAAATTGTGGTACCATGAGACGCCTCGAGTAATTTGTTTTATGAAGTCCCTACATCAACCTAAAACATCAAATTTAAGAGTTTCTTAGAAGATAATCTTGGGTGGAGTAGCTGATATTGTCCAATAGAAAGTTCTTTAATCCAGTCTTCATCTCCACTACATTATCTGCATGAAATTCAGACGCAGAAGGCGGTTCCTGAATACATGTGTGCCCAGCAATCTTTTGTGAAGTATGTTTCAAAATACTCTGTTTTATGAAGAGATCTTTAACTACTGCCAGCTATAATTCTTGTAATGTGCTTTTGTATTCTGGAACAAAAGTATCTCTGTTAAGAATTTGCCCAGAAAATTCGATAACTCATTAATGAATAGAAATATGCAGAATAAACTATTTTTATCTTTTTTGTATCATCTATATCAGTAATCTGGTGTACTGCAAGCATGGGTGACACAAGGTGCTTGATTAGCTCTAGGTGTTGGGTTTTCTAACTGAGGTTTTGATCCATCTGTACTATGAAAAACTTAACACTTTGTACTTCTTGTAGTTCATTGTTTGAGAAACTTTTTTTCGAACTTGTGAAGTTCAGTAAGAAGTACTGAACTGTATATACTAAGCCTTGCCAAAACTTGTCATAAACCATCTGTTGATGTGCTCCAGTATTTCATTAGCTGCTTTCTCAGTAAAGGGACTGATATTACATTTTATTCTTATATTTGTATCATCTACAAAAGGTGCAAAATATGTATCTTCTGAAACTGCAAGTGGAAGATCATTTTTGTATATCAGAAACAACAGAAAACAGAAAACTGAACTTATTGATACACTTTGCCTGATTGCTTCAAATTCCAAGTGCCTGTCATTATGGCATTGACATGGAACTGAGGCACGTTACTTTCTGTCATTCAGACAAGATAAAAACCATGAACCTGACATGGCTAGTATTCCATAATATTTTAACTTTTGCCTGAGGTTATCATGATCCACACAACCAAAAGCCTTTGACAAGTCGCAAAATATTTTCAATGGTAGAAATTTTTGATTTATTGATTCTAGTTTATCATCTGTCAAAATAAATGTAACCTGTGTAAGTATGTTCCAAATAGTTTTTATCTTTTTCTTTTTTTTAAGGACCATATATTTTGATGCCAACGACTTTGCTCAGAATTTTACAGTAAAGTTTGTAATGTGATTTAATTCTGTCATCATTTAGTGTCCCTCGATGCCAAGTGCAGTGTATTCTTAGTCTGACATGATATTCTGATCCCATTTCTGAACTGGGGGTATATGTGCATTTAGTCTGCTTCCATTAGTCAATTTCTTAGGAAAACAATTTTCAAAGAAGGCTATGTCATAGACTATATTATATTTTTCACTTACACCAGGGGTGTTGTGCTCATCTTTCCAGTGTGGATTTTGCAAATATTATTGAAATCTTTAATTCCTTTTTAATTTATTACCTATGTAGTTTTTCAATTATCTTTATTTATATCATGCACTGATACTGAATGTTACCAGGTGACCATCATGGTCTACGAGGCCATGTACTAAAGGAATTACACTCCAACTCTACATCATTAAATATGCTGGCTACCTGACGGGTATAATTTATTATTTTGCTGTTTGTTTTAGTAAAAATGTTGTTACACCCCTTAATTGATTTCTCTGTTTCTCTTTTAACTATTGTCCATGCAGATTTAACTTTAAGTGGATCATTAATTTAAGATACTATGGCATCTCTGGCGGAGAGCACTCTATCTTTGTGACTTTGCTTCTTTGACAGCTGAGTTCTACTTTTAACTTTTGGTGTGTAACATGTTCAACTGCCATATTTGTTATGTACGAGTGGTTAATAAATGTGTGTTCAATAGTTAGTGTGTGTTCTCTCTCAGCTAATCCTACATGATAACCACAGTGGTGACCCCAACACTGTCATCATCTCATCTCGAGTTATTTTATGCTTGTTTTTGTCATTTATGAACTTTGTGTGCCAGCCCACATTGTTTCCACCACAATGGATCTACCAGTGACTTTCGGTGCAAGTGTAATGTGTGCCATCAACTCTGCTGATTGCGACCATGTGTGGACAAGTGTACCTAATATGAACTTGGTTAAAAGTGAACAGTTATTTACGCCTGGTCACGCTGGCTGTTGTGGGTTGGCAGGAGAGCCAACACCGGTATGAGAGGAAGCGGAAAGGCATGCGTTTTAGCTCACGCAGGCTGGCGTGAGGTCTGGAACAGGACAAGGGAATTAGACTTTAGCAAAAAAGGATGTAGCTGTGGAATACTTAACTTTAATCCATAAATTGTGAACGTCGCTCTTGACGGTACATGTTTTACAGTATCACTAGTAACTGGTAATGGCGCCTTGCTAGGTCGTAGCAAATGACGTAGCTGAAGGCTATGCTAACTATCGTTTCGGGAAATGAGAGCGTATTTTGTCAGTGAACCATCGCTAGCAAAGTCGGTTGTACCACTGGGGCGAGTGCTAAAAAGTCTCTCTAGACCTGCCGTGCGGCGTCGCTCGGTCTGCAATCACTGATAGTGGCGACTCGCGGGTCCTACGTATACTAACGGACCGCGGCCGATTTAAAGGCTACCACCTAGCAAGTGTGGTGTCTGGCGGTGAGACTGCATTCCTCTCCCGCAAATCGGCGCACGGTTGTGGCATAAGGCTTCTGCCCGCCGTGGGGAGGACCCCATGTTGACGTATGCGACGAGGTGGGGAGCATAACAACAGGCGAGGCTGTGCCACCCGTACCCTGCCATTCGGGCCGCGGGGAGCTAGGAAACGCCTGAAAACCTGCTCCAGGGTGCACGCCAACATGCGGTGTATGCGCCCGTAGAGAGACAGGAGGGGCCGAAGGGTCGACCTGCATCGGGCCTGGGCACCCGACGGGCGAAGACGACATATGGTCCGGAGCGGGCAAGAGTTCTATGTCGGAGGACAACTGGTCACGGGAAGGGATCGGCGGCGCGTGACCCAGGGCGGCGCCCTGCGGTTGCAGCGCCGCGTCCACTGTGGGCGTCACCGGCGGGAGAACAGGCGGCGGCGGCGCGTCGCCATGGGGCAAAATGGAAGGCAGCGTCGGTAACACCTGGGGCTGAGGCGAGCCAGTAGATGGGTCCCCAGGGCGCTGACTGGACGGCACCGTCGCTGAAAGCAGACGGGGAGTGGCAGATCCCGTGTGACAACAGAGGCGCAGCTGATTGAGATGCCGACGCACCTCACCAGCGGCCCCTAAAACCAGATACATAGCGCGGCCGAGGCAGCGAAGAATGCGCCCTTCGAGCCAACGCCGTGAACCTTGATATTTGCGGTAGTATACATCGTCGCCTGGGTCAAAAGCAGGTGTCTGCCGCTGCACAGGAACCTGATGCGGCGGATGTAGCAAAGACATCAAGGTGCGATGAGGGCGACCGTGGAGCAACTCAGCCGGCGAGCGACCATCTCGGGGCTGAGAGCGATAAGAGGACAAAAAGAGCAATAACCCGTCCTCCCGAGAATGCAACTCTTTCAACTTCAACATCTGTGACTTGAAAGTCCTGATCAATCGTTCAGCGGCACCATTTGACTGTGGCGAAAACGGCGCGGACGTCAGATGTTGAATACCATTGGCCTTGCAGAATGACTGAAATTCTGCGGACATGAATTGTGGGCCATTGTCGGAAACAATAGTCTGTGGAAGACCTTCAATGCAAAAGATAGCGGATAACGCTTGGATGGTGGCAGATGACGTCGTGGAAGACATCCGGAC
Source organism: Schistocerca americana (assembly GCF_021461395.2). Taxonomy (NCBI): domain Eukaryota; kingdom Metazoa; phylum Arthropoda; class Insecta; order Orthoptera; family Acrididae; genus Schistocerca; species Schistocerca americana. The sequence continues at coordinate 850,326,936 of NC_060130.1, read as the reverse complement.
AACAAAAGGAAAACTACTGAATGAATCTACCACAACCAACCATCGAGCATTCCAGAAGGGACCAGCAAAATCGATGTGTAAGTGTTACCAAGGGGTAGTGGCTTTCGGCAATGCAAAGAATTCCCGCGATGGTGCGGATTGTTGTTCGGCACACGCCATGCAAGAAGAGCACATATTCGTAATCGCAGCATCGATTCCGAACCAAGTACAGTGCTGACGAGCAAGTTGTTTCGTTCTCACTATACCCCAATGTCCTTGGTGGAGAAGCCGTAAGACAGAGGACTGTAACGAACGTGGGACCACGAACCTGGACTGATTATCAGAACGCAACAGCAAAACACCACGTCGAACAAAAAGTCTCTCCTTGTGAGCAAAAAATCGACGAACCAACGGATTCCCGATCCGTGACTTTGACAAGGGCCATTGCGTAGCAACAAAACGCAGATTGGTAGCAAGGACAGGGTCGGCAGCTGTGGCTGTAGCTACACGACGAAAATCAATCGGAAACGATTCGACCACGTCATCGGTTTCCGAATCAATGAACATGCAAGCAAGTTTGGAGGAATCGAATGCTCTATCCTCAGCAACAGGCAAACGGGACAACGCATCGGAGTTTCCATGCTTAGCAGTGGACCGATACAAGATATCGTAGTGGTACTGCGAGAGGAAAATAGACCAGCGAATGAATTTCTGCGCTGTACGTGGAGGTACCGGCTTGGTCGGATGAAAAAGCGATGTCAAAAGTTTGTGGTCTGTGATGATGGTAAAGTGACGACCATACAAGAAATCATGAAACTTTGTAACACCAAATACGAGAGCCAAAGCTTCTTTCTCGATCTGTGAATAATTTCGTTGCGCAGACGAGAGCAATTTGGATGCAAAGGCAATAGGGCGATCGTGCGAACCATCTTTGTGCACAAGCACAGCACCGATCCCAAAATCCGATGCATCCACCATCAACAAAAGGGGCTTCCAGGGATCGAATGGCGTAAGGCAAGTATTGGAAAGCAACGCCGATTTCAACTGGCGAAAGGCGCGTTCGCATTTCGTCGTCAAGACGAACGGAACACCTTTACGGCGTAAGCGATGAAGCGGAGCTGAAATGGAAGAGGCGTGTGGGATATATTTATTATAGTAATTTATTTTTCCCAGCACACTCTGTAGCTGCTTCAAATTCTGCGGCGAAGGCAAGCGTTGTATGGCACGGAGGTGCTCTGGACTGGGATGTATGCCTTGGGCATTGAGTACATGTCCCAGATAGGGTAAGTCACGAGCAAAAAACACACATTTGTGCTTCCGCAAGCGAAGACCATTTTGTCGCAAGACCTGAAATAATGTTCTGAGATTGGCTAAATGTTCTTCTTCCGTCTTTCCGGAGATCACAATATCGTCCAGATAGTTTGCTGCAGTAGGGACCGACGCACAAACAGTTTGTAGATATTGCTGAAACAATGCAGGGGCAGATGCACACCCGAATGGCAGTCGTTTGAATCGATACAAACCAAGATGCGTGTTAACTACCAAAACGCGCTGGGATTCTTCGTCCACCGGTATTTTCAAGTACGCATCTGCTAGGTCCAACTTCGAAAAATATTTACCCGGGCACAGTTTGTCAAAATGATCTTCTGGGCGGGGTAAAGGAAAAGTTGCAGTCACTAGTTGTGGATTCACTGTTGCCTTGAAGTCTCAATTTTCCGGAAGGTTTTTGCAAAATTACTAAGGGTGATGCCCAGAGAGAAGCCTGCACACGTTCAATTACACCTTGTGATTCCAAATTGTGTAACGTTTTTGCGACCTCATCACGCAATGCGAGGGGACATTGCGCGCTCTGAAAAATTTCGGTTGCGCGTTTACTTTCAGTTCCAAATGTGCTTTATAGTTCTGAGCGCATCCGAGGCCCGGTGCAAAAATGTCTGCATATTCTTCACATAGACGAGAAATACTGGCTGAAGGCACAGTCTGGTTCACTGATAGGACCCGATTTACTATAGACATGTTAAACAACTGAAATAAATCGAAACCAAACAAGTTCACTGCAGAAGAAGAACGAAGGGCGTAAAATGACACGTTTTGTTTGTCCCTTGTATGTTGCAAGAAGGCTGCACTGTCCTAACACAGGGATCACTTGACCTAAATAGGTACTTAACTTAACATTTGCGGCACGCAACGGAGGTGTGCCCAGCAGTTTGTAAGTGTCTTGATTGTGCAGTGAAACTGCAGCCCCAGTATCGAGCTGGAATGGCATCACTTTGCCGTTAATGTCCAAGTCCACAAAAAGTTTATCGTCCTGCTGACGACAAGAGTGACTGTCTTTTGCAACGTGAACTGATACTGGTACAAAATCACTTGCGACTTGACGGGATTAGCGGCGATGTCGTCGCACACTATGTGTAGGACGAACACAGTCACTGTTAGAGAGAGTGGCACTGGGCGGAGTGGCATGAACTATAAGAATTTCCATGGGCGAAATGTCACGAGCCTGAATATCCTTGGTTCGATTCCGATTCCGGCGCGAAGCAAAGGGCCTGGAATGGTTTTGAGCTTCCGATCTGAGCTTTTTCTGGCAAACACTTTGAACATGTCCTTTTTTATTACAGAAAAAGCAAATAGCTTGGGATGACGGGCAGTTCTCACGCGAATGTCTAGTAGCACACCGTGGGCATGATTTTAGCACTGCATTTGCTTGCCGGCGTGGTACACGTGGCTGAGAGCCTGGCGGCTTTGGTGCGGCCGGGCACGAGGACTGTTTACTGTTCCGTGCAGCCCGCCCGGCGGGCCAGTTAACCTGACACACGGGTGGCGAAGTTTCAAATGATTCCTGAGCAAAGTCAAGTGTGTCCTACCGATCCAATATGTCCATCACTTGTTGAAGGGAGGGATTGACTAGTTTCAAACTCTGTTCCCGTATACGAACATCAGAAACGTTCTGTGCAATTGCATCACGTACCATAGTATCTGAATAAGGGAGTCCACATTGACACTCAAAAGCACAATCCCTAGTAAGGCCTTGCAAGGTTTCAACCCATTCCCGATTAGTCTGACCTGCCGTACATTTTGTACGAAAGAAGGTATACCTTTTCGCAACTACATTGACTGATTCTTTGAAATAGGCATCTAATGCAGACAAAATTTCGTCGTAGGACAGAGTTGTTACGTCGCGTCGGGGAAATAATTTGATTATCACCCGGTATGTGGTCTCCCCGACGGAAAATAATAAAAAAGGCTGCCGCTCGTTACCTTGAATTCTGTAGGCGGCGAGATTGAATCCAAACTGGCGTGACCACTCCGTCCAGCTTTCCAGTGCAGCATCAAAAGGACGAAAAGTTGGTGCAACTGCATGTTGTGGCTGTGTTAGCGGTGGAGTGGCGGCTGCCGCATCGTTTTGCATTGCACGTTGACCCTGGACGAGCTGTCCAAGGGCATCCAGTAAGGCCTGCGTCTGCTGATTCTGTAAGCAATAAAATTCGGACAGTACATCTGGAGATGGTGGCGAAGCCATTACACAAGTAAATCAGGGCAGTATAGTTACGAACGCGGTGTGGCCTTGTCGCCAAATGTTGTGGGTTGGCAGGAGAGCCAACACCGGTATGAGAGCAAGCCAAAAGGCACGCGTTTTAGCTCACACAGGCTGGCGTGAGGTCTGGAATAGGACAAGGGAATTAGACTTTAGCAAAGAAGGACGTAGCTGTGGAATACTTAACTTTAATCCATAAATGGTGAACGTCGCTCTTGACGGTACATGTTTTACAGTATCACTAGTAACTGGTAATGGCGCCTTGCTAGGTCATAGCAAACGACGTAGCTGAAGGCTATGCTCACTATCGTCTCGGCAAATGAGAGCGTATTTTGTCAGTGAACTATCGCTAGCAAAGTCGGTTGTACCACTGGGGCGAGTGCTAGAAAGTCTCTCTAGACCTGCCGCGTGGCGGCGCTCGGTCTGCAATCACTGATAGTGGCGACACGCGGGTCCGACGTATACTAACGGACTGCGGCCGATTTAAAGGCTACCACCTAGCAAGTGTGGTGGCTGGCGGTGACACCACACTGGCAGCCACCTAATCTTACTTGGCTCAATGTGGCCGCTGCCTGGCGTGGCAGCACAACAACAGCCACAACATGGACAGTGCTCGCCACCCAACCACAACGTGGATGACCTTCCAGTTAGAGACATGTGGTTTATCCTTCATGTACACCATTACAAAAACGGCTCTGAGCACTATGGGACTTAACTGCTGAGGTCATGAGTCTCCTAGAACTTAGAACTACTTTAACCTAACTAACCTAAGGACGTCCACACACATCCATGCCTGAGGCAGGATTCGAACCTGCGACCGTGGCGGTCGCGTGGTTCCAGCCTGTAGCGCCTAGAACCGCTCGGCCACTCCGGCCGGCTGTACACCATTACCTTCCGGATGACTTGATGTGCCGGGAAAGTTCCAGAACTGTGAATCGAAGATTTCTATGCATGGGATAGCACGTTCTACTTTACATAGTGTTGCAGCAACCCCCCTTCCCTGCACGCTGTTTTGGCAACACTGGCCACCTTGACCATGCCGGTTTCCATGACTGCCTTACCGTGGTTGCACCATGACCATCTTCTGTCCACTTTCGTAATGGCCGCTGACCATTCTACCGCCACTGGTTACCGGGTCAACCCCCTGTGGCTTCACTGCGACCACCTCCCGCTTACTGTTGCACCGCGTTCTTCGGCAGCCTTGCAGATTGGACACACCGTGCTGACTTATACACTCGTTCCCTCTGCACTGTGTGCTGCATGCAGCCACTGCCGCACACAGACCTCAGGCAATGCACCATTCAGCGCTACCACAGTTCCGGCATCAGAGGCATCCTGCTCTGCTCTTACCAATCTCAGTCTGCTGGAGCTGCCACAACATGTGTAACCTGGCAGTTTCCCTATGCTACCTCCATTACAAAAAGACAATCCAAAAACTTGGTTCACGTTAGTGGACCACCTACTGGACATCAACAGCATTTCGGATGACGGCACCTGTTTTGTCTGCCTGGTGATCCACCAACACGCACATACGGACCTCATCAGCGATCTTCTTCTCTCACCACCCTTCTTGCACAAATATTCGACAGCCAAAGCACTGCTCATCAAGTGCCTTCCCCAGCCTCCAGCAGAGGATATTCATCACATTATTCACCTTGTTGCCAAAAAGGATGGTACGTTACACATGTGTAGGGACTACAGGTCCCTTAATGCCCACACCATTATCGATAACTACCCCATTCCACATATCCCGGATTTCATGCAATTACTCATGGTTCTACCTTTTTCTCGATTTTAAATTGTTCCAAGGCATATCACCAGATTCCTATGCATCCACCAGATATTCTGAAGACAGCAAACATCACACCCTTCGCCCTTTGGCCTATTTAAATACTATTACAGGCCTTATGGATTGAAAAATGCTGTGCAGATGTGACAGCGGTTCATTGATTCCATTTTTCTCCCTCTGCTATTTGCCTATGCTTAGTTAGATGGTATACTTATCTTTTCCTCCTCTGCTGACGAACATCAAGTTCACGACAATGCAGTCCGTTAGGCCCTTGCTGCCAATGGCGTTGTGATCAATCGTGATAAATCTCAACTGAGTTCCACATCTGTTACCTTTCTCAGACATACTGTCACTACTGACGGCCTCCAACCAACGAGTTCTCATGTCAAAACCCCACTTGAACTTCCTCTCCTTGAGGATTATGCTCAGCTGTGTCACTTTCTGGGTACGGCAAACTTTTACTGCCACCATATTTGCCCTCACCGATACTCTCTCCCGCAAAAACACCACTGGAAAATGAAAGTTCTGTACCATGAGCCTCTCCTTCTCCCTGCCGAGTTCATCAAGGATTCACCTTCAGCCACATCCGAGGATCTCCCTGCAGTTGTCGAGCAGACGTGCACACACGTTGCACACCTCCGAACCCCCTAGCCCTGCCCCCACCCCACCCCACCTGTGTTCGTCCACAAGGTCCTTACTACATGCAACTTTGTTGTGCTGCAGGATGTCAGTGTGCGGGCAGCCATGCAGCTGCCTTATTTGGGCCCGCACCACATGCTATACTGCGGTACGAACACGTTCGTCAGCCACCTACATGGATGGCCACAGACAGTGCCTGTTAATCGACTGAAACCGGCATGGTCACTCAACTATCTACCTCCCAACGCAGCGGTCCTGCCTTCTGCTGATTCATCTCTGCCTGTGCAGCTTTGGCACAACGGCACTGCTGCACCGCCGACTGGCGCCTCCACTTCCCACGTCGGCTGCCGCATACAATTCCTGCGTTGCCACCAAGACTATAAACTCGTGTAATGTGGCTTCCCTCCACCATGTTCCTCACTACCGGGGTGGAGGGGGCGGGCTCTATGGTGTTATCTTTGTGACTTTGCTTCTTTGGATAGTTGAGTTCTAGTGTTAATTTTCAGCGCAGAACATGTTCAACTGCAATATTTGTTATGTACGAGTGATTAATAAATGTGTGTTCAATATTTAGTGTGTGTTATCTCTCAGCTAATCCTACATGATAACCACAATACTATAACTAAGTTTTTTAAAATTTTTAATCAGTTTCCTTAAACAGCATGACATTTATTGTAGCACAAAATCAGTCCTACTTCTGTGTCTTCTCTAAGAGTTTTCATTTTATATAATTCCTTTTTCTGTGCACACAACTTTTGTAAACTTTTGTAATTAAAATTTAAAGAAATATTTTGTTAGCATCATAGATTAGTGCTTTCTTGGCAAAGCAACTGTTAAAGGTAGATAAAAATGTATCTATAATATACACCCCTCAATTCTGGTTCCAATGTGGCTGCCTAGAAACATTCTATTATCTATTCAAAATATCCACGGGTATGCTGCCGGTCTATAGTGTCCAACGGGCACAATATTTCGGCGATCATACATGTCGCCATCATCAGGTGAACTGACGGACTGAACTCCTGTGAACGTGCCGGCACGGAGATCCGTACGCTATGGCTGCTCAGAGGGAACTGGGTTCGGTCGCGGCGGCGGCCGATTTAAATACCCTCCGCCCGCGGTGCGCTCCCTCCGCCGTCCGCGCCCCGCGCCACGGTCGCGTGGTGGAACAGATTGCAACGGCGTCTGAGATGACGTCGGTGTGATGGCTCTGTCCGCCGTGGTCGTCACAACTATACGTTTGCTCGATTTACTCTTGATTAACCCGATCGCTGGTTCCCAAGCCTTGCTAAGATTATAGCCACAGTCACGGTTTATGAGGTCGTCATTGGTGCGAATTTCGATGGCCTCTCTAACAACGCTGTCCCAGTATCTCGACGTCTGTACCAGAATCCTCGTGCGGTCATACTCCATGGCGTGATTTTCCGACAAACAATGTTCAGCGACCGCCGACTTGCTCGGATACATCAGTCGAGTGTGCCTCTGGTGTTCACGGCATCGATCCTCGACAGTACGCATCGTCTGACCAATATACGACTTGCCACATTGACACGGAATCTGGTACACGCCGGCCTTCCTCAAACCGAGGTCATCTTTGGCGCTCCCCACCAGTGCACGAGTTTTATTTGGAGGACAAAACACAGTTCCGACCCGGTGTTTCTTCAGAATGCGGGCGATTTTCCCCGAGAGTGCGCCTGTGTATGGAATAAATGCAGTGCCTACCTCCTCCCTCGTGACTTCATCCATCTCAACAGGTTGTGCTGCAGTGGCTGGGCGGAGAGCACGTTGAATCTGCCACTCTGAGTACCCATTTTTTCGAAATACGGTTCTCAGATGTTCCAATTCCTGGGGTAGACTCTCTGCGTCAGAGATAGTTCGCGGCCTATGTACTAGAGTTTTAAGTACCCCATTCCTCTGTGAAGGGTGGTGGCAGCTGTCTGCGTACAAATACAGATCAGTGTGCGTAGTCTTCCGATACACCCCATGACCTAGGGTGCCGTCAGCCCTTCTCTTGACCAAGGCGTCAAGGAAAGGTACTTTACCCTCCGTTTCAGTCTCCGTAGTGAATTTGATGTTGGGGTGTATGGAGTTTAGATGTGTAAGGAAGTCAAGGAGTTTACCCATACCATGTGGCCAGATGACGAACGTGTCGTCCACGTAACGGAAAAAGCAAGTAGGTTTCCATACGGATGACGACAGGGCTTCCTCCTCGAAGTTCTCCATGTACAAATTCGCTACCACCGGTGAGAGTGGGCTACCCATGGCGACTCCCTCCGTTTGTTCGTAGTATTCTCCATTAAAAAGAAAATACGTGGAAGTCAAGACATGCCTAAAAAGTTCAGTGGTCTTCTCGTCAAACTTCTGACTAATCAATTCTAGTGACTCTCGCAGGGGTACCCTCGTAAACAAGGAAACGACGTCAAAACTCACCATGATATCTGACTCATCCAACCTGAAGCTATCAAGGCGTTTAACAAAATCCACGGAGTTACGAATGTGATGAGGGCATTTACCCACATAAGGACTTAATATTCCCGTCAAGTATTTGGCCAACAAATATGTAGGTGCCCTGATGTTGCTGACAATGGGGCGTAATGGTACCCCCTCTTTGTGAACCTTCGGGAGTCCATATAGTCTAGGCGGTACCGGACCTTGGGGTAACAATTTCTTAGCGTCACCCTCCGGTAAATCTGCGTCCTTGAGAAGCGCCCTCGTCTTGTTCTCCACCTTCTTTGTAGGGTCAACGCTGATCTTCCGGTAGGAATCGTCATTTAGTAGGCTCTGCATCTTATCAGTGTAGTCCTTGTGGGAGACAACAACTGTAGCATTGCCTTTGTCAGCCCCCTCCGCCGTCCGCGCCCCGCGCCACGGTCGCGTGGTGGAACAGATTGCAACGGCGTCTGAGATGACGTCGGTGTGATGGCTCTGTCCGCCGTGGTCGTCACAACTATACGTTTGCTCGATTTACTCTTGATTAACCCGATCGCTGGTTCCCAAGCCTTGCTAAGATTATAGCCACAGTCACGGTTTATGAGGTCGTCATTGGTGCGAATTTCGATGGCCTCTCTAACAACGCTGTCCCAGTATCTCGACGTCTGTACCAGAATCCTCGTGCGGTCATACTCCATGGCGTGATTTTCCGACAAACAATGTTCAGCGACCGCCGACTTGCTCGGATACATCAGTCGAGTGTGCCTCTGGTGTTCACGGCATCGATCCTCGACAGTACGCATCGTCTGACCAATATACGACTTGCCACATTGACACGGAATCTGGTACACACCGGCCTTCCTCAAACCGGTATTAGGTGATAAATATTACAATTGGTGGCTAGTTTGAAATGGTGGCAGGTCTGTTTGTGTCATGAAACTAAATACTGTAAATACTGCAGGGAATTTATTTCTGATCTAACGGGGCATCTGTAAAATCTCTGTTAAGATTGTTAGTGCATGTGGGAAATTTCTGTTTCCTACTGCAGATACAGTGCCCAAATATAGCAAGGCACCACAAAATGTTAGAGACTTTTTGACTTTGAAAAGTCAGTAGTCAGATTGGAGGTATTGCTGGTGGTTTGTACACTTCATATGGACAGGGGTTTTTGTGAAGGCATCTACATCTACATACATGCTACACAAGCCACCATATGGTGCATGGCAGATGGTACCTTGTACCATTACTAGGCATTTCTCTTCCTGTTGCACTCACAAATTGAGAGAGGGAAAAAGACTATATATTTGCTTCCATATGATTCCTAATCTCTCTTATCTTACCTTTGTGGTCCTTACATTAAATGTATGCCGTTGGCAATAGAGTTGTTCTGCAGTCAGCTTCAAATGCCGGTGCTCTAAATTTTCTCAATAGTGCTCCTCAAAAAGAATATTATTTTTCCTTAAGGGAGTCCCATTTGAGTTCATGAAGCATCTCTGTAACACTCACATGATGATCAAATGTGCCGGTACAAATCTAGCAGCACGCTTCTGAATTGCTTCAATGTCTTCCTTTAATCTGACCTGGTGGGATCCCAGACACTTGAGCAGTATTCTAGTATGGGTCACACTAGTGTTCTATATGTGGTCTCCGTAACAGACTAACAACACTTACCTAAAATTCGCCCAGTAAACTGAAGTCAATCATTCGCCTTCCCTACTATCACCCTTCCATGTCATATTGCTTTGCAACATTATGCTTGCATATTTAATTGATGTGACTGTGTTAATCATTGCACTATTAATGCTTTACTTTACTCATTTTGAGCTGCAAGGGGTAAATTGTGATAACAGCTTAGAGCAGATAAACTTCTTTGCCAAGATCACTAACAGTATCCTTTATTCTCGAGAATGCTGTATCTGAAAATTATAGGACTGTTATTCCTACTCATCTGCATTAACTTACATTTTATCAAGTCCTGTATCCTCCTATAGTCACTCAATGATGATACCTTACTGTACAACATAGCATCCTCAGCAAACAGCCACAGATTGCTGCTCACTTTGACCGTCAGATCATTTATGTGTTTAGATAATGAGATCAGTCGTATCACACTTCCCTGGGGCACTAATGACCCTACCCTTATCTTTGATGAGTACTGGGCTCTATTACATATATGGAGTCTGTTCTTTCAGATATGTCTGCAAGAATAGATGTCACATATACAAGTAAGGCGGTGATGGCCTATGATCTCTTCAGTGCATATGCACACCAAGCTTGAACTCGTATAGGAATCATCAAGATGCCATGAGTAATGAGGCTAATGAGTAGGTGCATTGTATTAATAGTGTATGGTACAAGTTGAGATAGGGTAAGTCCGTGCAGTTGTGGTGACTGCTGTGTCCAGATGGCGTAGTTATCAGTGCATCTGTCTAATAAGCAGGACACCTGGTTTTGAATCCTGGTTCAGCACAAGTTTTCAGCTTGCCCCATTGATACAGATCATTGCCCACTGGCAGCTAATGTCTTCAATTCCCTTGTGTCATGATTCATAGTGGCTGCAGGATCAAAATTGTGTTTGTTCTTCTGGACATGTCTGAAAGAACAGACATCACATCTGTGGTTAAGGTGAAGACAGCCATTTATATCTTCAGTGCAGCTGTACACTAAGCGTGAACTCTTATGGGAATCAATGAGGTGCCACAAGTAATGATGCTAATGAGCAGGGACACCAAATCAGTAGTGTGTGGCATACATTGAGAATTTGGGTCTGATGGGAGGCGTGCTAGGGTATGTTTGTGCAGTTGTGACTGTGTATGGATGGCATAGTGGTCAGAGCATCTGACTAGTAAGCAGGATATACACGTTCAAATCCTGGTCCAGCAAAAATTTTCAATTTGGCCCACTGATACTAAACAATGCTAATGTCTTTCATTCCTTTGTATCTGGGTTCTATTTCTTAAGAAGTCTTTGAGCCACTCACATGTCTGGGAACCTATTCCGTATGCTTGTACCTTTGTTAACAGTGCTGAGAGGGGCACTGAGTCAAACACTTTCCAGGCAGCAGAGAGTTGGGGATAAAATCCATGAAGATAACTCATTTCACTCATAAAGACCAGGGAGGAGCAGAGCTGGGAACAGATCTATGTGCTAGGTTCTGGAGGAAACAGCAGACGGTGCCTATGCCATTGGTTGTTTTTTTAAGTGGAATTCTGATTTATTTCTATTCTGCATGGTAGGAGTAGCATGTTCTTTGATTCCAGTAATATACAAACCAAGTAATAATTTCATATTATAAATGCAAAAATAAAACACTACCCAGCAAATTCGTTGTATGGCACACAAATATGTGTTATGTAATCTTGTATGGCACAACCTTCCATGATTTGCAGATTTCAACTTATTAGTATAACTTGACATGGTGAATCACAAGTAGCCAAATACAACCATGATTAAAGGAGAATAAATACAATTTAAAAACTTGATACTCTCTCTTTCATGATTAATAATGTGTAATTATTGTAACACATCTGACTAGAGCTTCTACATATACACACATATGAAGATCCTTGGCAATTTTTTGACATTTTTTAAAAGTCTAAACAATGTAAGATACTTGACAAAACACTACCAAGTGTCTGCAAGTGACTAACTATTATTAACCACTACTATTATACACTTTCCCCTAATCTACTTTTACAAGAGTAGTTGACAGGTAAATTAATTTCTTCTATACTTCTGGATAGGCTATGTTTTTTTTTAAGTTTTTTTACAGCCTTACATTTCCCTTGCACAAGGTGTATCAAAAATCTTAATTTTTGAAATGGTGTTTTCTGTCCAGTCATCATTGTTTCATTATCAGTGTTTTGTTAGTTCATATTCATTACATTTTCATGTATGAAATACAGTTTTATTTCTACAAATAAATTTACTTACTGTCCATTAACATTAGTAGAAAGATTCCAGTCAAAAGTACTACACGTGCTGACTTTGCATTCATTGTATCCTGCATCAAAGAGGAGACAGTTATTTCAGGATTTCAATTAAAGCCAAACAATGATGCATTTGAAAATTCCAGACAAAGTAAAAATGGGTGTGGGAGTGAGCATCAAATCAGTGATTTGCCATATGTAGCACCCACGTGTACTTCATGAATTGACTCAATGCTTTAAAAGTAGAAGGGAGATCCTGGAAGACTGTAGTCTTGAGTCTGTTTGTGATACGTACTTGAGGAAACATAAAATGTAAACATTTAGGCCCATGTTCCATTCCAGCACAATGTTCTTTTCTGTTGAAGGTTTGTTTTGGGGACACCATTGTAGAATGATAACTTCATTCTGGATCTGAACTCTGAACAGTGATGGTGATGACTGTGGCTTTGTAGGGATTATACTAAAACATCATCAGTCAATCCATCCTAGACAAACTTTTTTTTTCCAGCTGGCTCTATTACAGTATATCTAATATTACATCGTGTGTGTGTGTGTGTGTGTGTTTGTGTGTGTGTGTGTGTGTGTGTGTGTGTGTGTGTGTGTGTGTGTGTGTGTGTGTGTGTGAAATGTTGTGTAATATTTATTTGGATGACGATGATAAGGATAAGGGGGAGAGTGCCAGTATATAGCCTACACTTTGAAAATAGCACCACAGGGGCCATCAAACATGACGTCCCCATCCATCAACAGTATCACAAGCCCTCACTTCATGAGACACTGCAGAGAGATTTGATATTTAAACCAGGACATTGGCTCAAAGTCTGGTGACCAGGAACTTTATGACACCAACTCTCCTTCTCTTGCTAGCCAAATACTGGCAGTGAAATTTTGTTCCACCACATCACAGCTGTTATCAACATTGTGAATAATGACCTTTTGCTGGCTGTTGCTAAAGTAAGAGGTGAACCAATTGTCAGCTACTCCCCGTATTCCATAATGGTCCAACTTCTGGAGCAATATTTTGTGATCAACACAATCAAATGCCTTAGTTAAATCAAAAAATATGCCTAGTGTTCGAAACCTTTCATTTAACCCATCCAGTACCTCACAGAGGAAAGAGAATATAGCATTTTCAGTTGTTAAACAACTTCTAAAGCCGAACTGTATATTTGATAGCAAATCGTGTGATATAAAATGATCAATTATCCTTACATACACAGCCTTTTCAATAAATTTAACAAACACTGATGGCATAGAAATAGGTCTAAAATTATCTACATTATCCCTTTCTTCCTTTTTATAAAGGGGCTTTACTACTGAGTACATTAATCATTCAGGAAACTGACCATTCCTAAAGGAAAAATTACAAATATGGCTAAATACAGGGCTAACATGCGCAGAACAGTACTTTAATATTCTGCTAGACACTACATCATAACCATGAGAGTCCTTAGTCTTCAGTGATTTAATTATTGACTCAATTTCCCTCTGATCTGTATCACAGCAAGAATATTTCAGACATCAATCTCAGAAAGGCATTTGTCAAGAAAATTATATGATTCCCTGTGGAAACTAAATTTTTATTTAATCACCAGCAATGCTCAGAAAATGATTGTTAAATACTGTACATATATCTGATTAATCAGTAACAGAAATATTTTTACTACGAACTGACTTTATATTGTCGACCTTGTGCTGCTGACCAGACACTTCCTTCACAACTGAGCATATGGTTTTAATTTTACCCTGTGAATTAGCTATTCTATTTGCATACCACCTACTCTTTGCCTTCCTAATAACATTTTAAGCATCTTACAATACTGTTTGTAATGGGCTACTGTAGCTTGATTGTGACTACTTCTAATCCATTTTCAAACCATCTGCTCTGTAAGCATGACAAATACAGGTGATAGCCCGTGTATGTAAACTGTCCCTGCAATAATCAAAGTGATATATGGCTGACTTAACTACAGCAAAATACACCACTTAGGACAGACATTAGATAATGTGCCATTTGGTGGAGTCCTGCAGTTGCACATGTGGTCGTATGCTGTTACTTACCTGTTCTCACTTGAAGCCTTCCGATCATTCTTTTTGATACAATGCTCAACTATAGCTTGTCTACAGTTTTCTCTCTTTTGGTATTTATTATCGACTGATCTTGCATGATTATGATCAACTTGCTGCATTTCGGACTCTGTTATTAGCCAGCTAGTCACTATGTGATCTTAATTTTCACTGTCCACTGTCAACTTCATAGAATGTTCCCCTGCTACATGTCATCAACTTCGATCCATGCAAGGAGCCAAAGAGAAAATTCAGAATGTATCTGCAGACCATGAGGTTTCAGTTGCTGCACTATCTGCCTCTTGTATAAGTACCAGTGTCAAACAGACTACAGAACTTTCCACATTTTTGACCATGGGATGGACAATTCTTGTGACATTGTACAAGGACTAGCACTATTTGGTGCGCAGCAACAGCAACCTCATCAATAACTTCCATTGGGATAGGACGCTTCCTTCTTCCTCACCAAAGTTTTTGAATGTCATTATCATATTTTTTAAAGCATTTAATGACTTCGGGCCTCTCATCAGACTTTTCAGTCAGTGATAATCTCTCAATGCAGCACAGTAATTTCTGCCACTCACATAAAACAGTTTCACTAACAGCACACAGTCTCTCTTCTTGATAGCCATACAGTTGACTCACATTATGGCTTGCCAAATGATAGTGGGGTTGTCATGCCGTCATACAAACAGTGTATGTGCCAGATTTGCACTTGGTGGTTACAATTGGAACAAATTTGTTTTCCAGTGTAAATTGGTTCTGTATTAATGCACTAGCATGTCTGTCAAGTTTCACTTCCATACAGTAATTACAGCCCACACTGGATGTCTGTGAGTAGCTGCACTTTAATTATAACCACCTGGTATTAGTTATTCTCTACTGTTTGATATAACGAGACTCCAGAGAGAATGTGAAATTTATCTGTTGTGTTCAGCCATGTGGCATGATGTTTGGTCCCATAACATGTTGACAAACTTACTGACTCACTACAGTGCCTATTTCTTGCCACCTAGTTCACACATTGAACAGCAGAAATAAGAGACAAATTGCATTCATACTTTTAAAGTATCCCAAATCAGTCAAATATAAGAAAGATATACCAACAGATTATTTTAGAACATTTTTACATACCACCTGTTTCTCATCCCAATCTCCATCCCTAGTGGTAAGAATATCTTACTTCTACACTACCTTTAAACAAATAATGAACCATTTATATAGCAAAATTGGTTGAAATTGCACCAAGTGTGCTTTTATGGCACTGTTGTGCATTGTACTGCATCTGCAGCAGCAGTTGGCACCACAGTGACACAAGGAACTGTTACAAATTGATTACTTCAAGGGCAGACATGAGCCAGATCCCTTGTGGCGTGCATTCCACTGACCCCAACCACTGCCCTTGGTGACTTCAGCGGTGTCAAGTGAGAGCTCATTGGAGGGCAGTGTGGAGGTTCATTGTGTTTCCTGATGAAAGTTGGTTCTGTGTAGGTGCCAGTGATGGTGATGTGTTGGCTAGGAGGCCAGCTGGGGGCCTGCAGCCAAAATCTCTGCTAGACACACTGGATGTACGCCTGGAGTTATGGTCTTCGGTGCAATTTTCTATGAAAGCAGGAGCACTCTCATGGTTATTCCACTCATCCTGACTGCAAATTTGTATGTCAGTCTGTTGATTTGACCTGTGGTGCTGCTGCTCATGAACAGCATTCCAGGATGTGTTTTCCAACAGGCTTGCCCACATACAACTGTTGTAATCCAACAAGCTCTTAGAGGGTCTACATGGCATCTTGGCCTGCTTGATCACCATATCTACCTCCAATGGAACACATATATGATATCATTAGATGAAAACTCCAGTGTCATCCACAAACAGCATTGACTGTCACTGTATTGACTGACCAAGTGCAACAGGCACGGAACTCCAATTCACAAACTGACATCCAGACCCTGTACAACACAATTCATGAACGTTTGCACACTTCCATTCAACATTCTGGCAATTACAACGGTTATTAATGTACCAGCATTTAACAGTTGCAGTGGCTTATCTCCTGTGTACATTAACTTGAGATTTTGCAGTGTTGATCTCTCTAATATGTTACCTTGACGAATGTATTCCTGAAATTTCATTACTCTCAATTAATTTTTTCTGTTGCAATTTTTTTGGTCAGTGTATTTATCTCTTCCTCTTCACCTGTTGCATTACTCACTGTTCCTCTTCCCTCTAACTCTTCACACCCCATCCCTATTCCACCTGCCTCCTCACAGAGTGACCATCATTCACCTGCTCCCCTTACACCTTTTTCCACTTCCACCTGCCTCCTCACACCCTCTCCCTCTTCCAGCTCACAGTCACTCCCTCTTCAACATCTCTCCACATACCCTTTTCCTTTTTCATGAGCCCATGGCATGTCTCTCTCTTCCACCAGCCTCCTACGCTTACATCTCCTCCCTTTTGCTCTATCTGTTTCTTCCTTCCCACCCCTCTGTACTCCTTCTCTGTCCTCCTCTTCTCCTCTCCTCTCTCTGTCCATCACCTGCTCTCTCTCTCTCTCTCTCTCTCTCTCTCTCTCTCTCTCCATCTCCTTCTACCTTCTCTCTCTCTGGGCATCTACACCTCCCTTTAAGTCCATATTTTCTTCCCTCTCTCTCTCTGTTCATCCCCCCCACCCCCACCCACAGAAAATAAGTGATGCGGGTACCAAGTTTTGTTGAAATCATCAGTTGTTTTAGGAGAATGGAACATACATACATGTATCGGGTGTCTCTCCTAAGAGTCATCAGGCACATTTTCTCTGGCGTTTCAGCAGATATTATCAATTTTTTTTGTATTGTGTAGTTGGAGTCTGATGACTCTTAGGAGAGACAACCTGTATACTTACATACATTTTTTATAATATATATAGTATAGATATCGACAGCGGAAACGCCGGCCGGTTTGGCTGTGCGGTTCTAGGGGCTTCAGTCTGGAACCGCGTGACCGCTATGGTCGCAGGTTCGAATCCTGTCTCGGGCATGGATGTGTGTGATGTCCTTAGGTTAGTTAGGTTTAAGTAGTTCTAAGTTCTAGGGGACTGATGACCACAGATGTTAAGTCCATTGGGCTGAGAGCCATTTGAACCATTTTTTGACAGTGGAAAATTGTACAGAAATGCAGGAGGACCTGCAACGAATTGATGCACGGTGCAGGGAATGGCAATTGAATTTCAATGTAGACAAGTGTAATGTGCTGCGAATACATAGAAAGAAAGATCCTTTATCATTTAGCTACAATATAACAGGTCAGCAACTGGAAGCAGTTAATTTCATAAATTATCTGGGAGTAGGCATTAGGAGTGATTTAAAATGGAATGATCATATAAAGTTGATCGTCAGTAAAGCAGGTGCCAGACTGAGATTCATTGGAAGAATCCTAAGGAAAAGCAAACCGAAAACAAAGGAAGTAGGTTGTGGTACACTTGTTCGCCCACTGCTTGAATATTGCTCACCAGTTGTGATCCGTACCAGACAGGGTTGATAGAAGAGATAGAGAAGATCCAACGGAGAGCAGCGCGCTTTGTTACAGGATCATTTAGTAATCGCGAAAGCATTATGGAGATGATAGATAAACTCCAGTGGAACACTTTGCAGGGGAGACACTCAGTAGCTCGGTACGGGCTTTTGTTGAAGTTTCAAGAACATACCTTCACCAAGGAGTCAAGCAGTATATTGCTCCCTAAAGCCCACACAGAGGCATACCGGCAATCTTTCTCTCCATGAACAATACGAAACTGGAATAGAAGGGAGAACTGATAGAGGTACTCAAAGTACCCTCCGCCACATGCCACACACCATCATGTGGCTTCCGGAGTATGGATGTAGATGTATAATACTGTATAATTTCCACACCTACATTTCAACTATCAAAACAAGTACTTAAGCTTCACCTGAGTTGCGTAAATTGGCACCATTTGGGAATAATTTTGCCTTGTCAGTAAATTCATCTCGCTCTCTTTCTCTTTCCCCTGCTCTCTCTCTCTCTCTCTCTCTCTCTCTCTCTCTCTCTCTCTCTCTCACACACACACACACACACACACACACACACACACACACACACACACACACACACACACACACACACACACAAATGAAACAGACAATACTTGAATCCAGCTAGGAGGCTTGGTAGAAAGCATTCTGTCGAAGATGTTGATCACTTCAGCATTAGATAACGTATATCTCTGTAATGATTTTGTGAACTGAGCAGTAGCAAGAGCCTATGACTGTTTTCATGCCCAGCTGTGAGTGACTGACAATAAGGCACACCTGTCGCTACAGACTGCTGCACCCTTGCAGAGAGAATCCAACAACGTAGTGTTGAAACTGCATTCTGTCATTTTTATTACAGAGCTGTGGTTAGGATAATGTCTGCCTGTGATTGTATCCGTGAAGCCAAGTCTGTACACACATGCAGTCACTAACGAAGTAATCCAGGAACTGTCAGTGACCAGTTGGTGGTAAAGGCTTTTTCGATCATCTTATTTGCTAATTAGAATAATATTGCAGGCTGTGAATTGAACTTTTCATGGATCTGTAATCTTGTTGTTATCATACACAATACACATAATGCTGTTATTTATCACACCGACAAGTCTAATATTGATTGTGTTGTATTTTGTGGACTTTTACAGATTGACTAGATTTTGCACTACATCAGTCCATTTGACAGGACCTATAGCGTCCCCAGCAAAATAATAAGAAAAGACTTAAAAAACAGTATGTATAAAGAAGAGACATTTAAAACTTGAATAATATAGATTTTTTATCAGGTACCCGTATTATAATACTTTGTCTGTGTCAGTTTCGAGTGCAAAGAAATATAACAAAATGATCTAAAGAGACGCTCTTTTGTTAATTTTTTTGTCATCTTGACTTCTTCTCTTGTCTTGATTGCATATAGACGGACATCTTGCGTGTGCTGGCAAATGTAAGGATATTTGATCTAATTAAGCAGATAATATATTGATTTAATATCATTGTTCACTTTTCATTTGTATGAAGTGATCCTGATTTCATGTCCGCCTTCCTTTGAATTAACCTGCATTCGAGTAATTTACAGTTTAACAATCGCAGCAGCCGATGCAGCCAACGACGCCATTACGTGGCGATATTAACTTATAAAAAATTTACGGAAGCGAAAAACTCGCCCGCTATTAACATAATATACATTTTTCTCCACAGCCGCCTGACATTGCAGAAAATACATAGCTTTAAGGTTTTTATGTTCAGTACCACAGCTGAGAGCCAGAGCCAGGACTCCGACTACAATGCAATGGTTAACGGAGGTAAGAAAAAATACTCTCGCGCGTGTGTGGGCCGCAATTGTAATTAATAACTAAAGATTTTTTACTTTAAAGTGAGCTGACTAGCCGAGGAAATAATAATAATAATATATTAAATTATGAGGGCCGATGGATGCGGGGGCCCTGAGTAATTTACATGTTTAAACATCTTTCCTTTAAGCGTTCTATTAAATCGCTACATATCTGTAGCTTA
This sequence comes from Schistocerca americana, assembly GCF_021461395.2. Classification (NCBI taxonomy): domain Eukaryota; kingdom Metazoa; phylum Arthropoda; class Insecta; order Orthoptera; family Acrididae; genus Schistocerca; species Schistocerca americana. The sequence continues at coordinate 850,307,033 of NC_060130.1, read as the reverse complement.
CAAAGTATAAATGATGCATAGAGATTTATCTTTTGTATGTACATTAGCTTCTTGAAGTGAGTAATGCAAATCTCCTTACCGAAGTCCATTTGTAAATGATTTGGAATGTTATTACTTCTTCTGTATGTTTTCTTGGTACATCTACAACCTCAGTAGCAGTCTTACTCTTTAGAGCAGCTCATGCATATTTGGAGTATAAACCAGTACCTGTTAACAAAGATTTTTAACCAGAATTGTGTTTGGAAAATGCAATCAGATCAACCAGATTGTCTTGATGAAGGTCATGAGTTCCTTTTATGATAACTACTCTTTTCATATAAACCTTGTGTGTTGAGTGATGCAGTTCTTCAGCTGCTTCACCTTGCATGCTGATTACAATGAAATTCGCAATAATCTTCATCAGAGTAGGCATAAACAATACAATATTTCTTTATATGTTGTATTACAGAGGAGAAGGGAAAGAACCAACCAAACAAAAATACTCCAGATATAAATTTTATAATTAAAAAAACAGTAAGTTCCTTTCATCATTCAACAACAAGGGCCATTTCGCTCATTAGCACCAAATGGGAAATCTTGCATGTGACAGTCACAGCAGCACTGATCCAACAACTTCACATTTAAAATAGCAGTCACTGTTCCACATTCATCAACAAACATTTTCAATTGAGGCACAAGAAGAAGGGGCAGAGCCCTTGCCCTCAACAATTAGCATATCATATTCTGGCAACAAGTCCTCAGTCCAGTTTACTGTCTTCAAACACTTCATGAAGACACATGACTCTGATGGTGAGTGTAAACCATTGAGTGCCATCTCCAATGGCACATCAGCAGAGTCAATACTGTGATAACGACGATTTTCCTTTATCCATATTGATGAGCATACAATCAATTCTTGGTAAGGTGTTGTGCTCTGTTGAATGAAATTTCTGGACACAATTACAATACTACGAGTACTATTTAACGTCTGAAAAGCAAGGTCCTTTGAAATAGATTGATTGTCTGAGGTGTGGAATACTTGTCAATTACAGAGGACAGTTCACATGTTGCTGGAAAAGAAAATATAGCAATAAACACTCTCAGAGTGCCAAAAGAAAAAAATCAAAATCCCTTCCTAAGGATGAAAGAAGTTTCCCTTAGTTTGAGTAACTGGTCTTTCTCTTGTAATGCACATGTTCCAATAGTGGGAAAAGTGCTGAAATGAGATTTTAGTCACAACATATACATAGATTCCAGATGGGTTTGAGAATTAGCAACATGGATAATATCAGTGTATTTTGCTATCGCTGCATTCCTCTTCAGCGCTTGAGAAGGACAACCACATCTTGTATGTTTCTCGACTGGTACTCCTTTAATCCATCTCAATACAAACAATGTTTCTTTCAGCATTCAGTCTCCAATATATGAGTATACCTTGTTACCTAATTGGTTGAAGGTATCGTTTCTATAACAGAATCACAACAACAAGACATTATGCTATCGTATTTTTTCTAAATGCCATGTTTGTCTGTGTTTTGAGTCTTATGACAATGACAAATGATTTAATGTTTTCAAAAAATAAATGAAAGCTATGGGGTGCCTCTGGAACTCTGACTGGATTTTTTCTTAACCCTCTACTCCATAACACAGCGACTGAACATATCAGTACATCTCACATTCCTGCCTGGTATTCTTTGTGCTAAAACTGAGTAAATCGTTTTTTTCACAGTACTGTTGTATGACTGAAAAGCAGAAATTACATATCATGGTGATTTTAAATTGGCATGAGCATGTAGCCTACTAATTTGTGGCTCAACGCATCAATTTAACACCAGACACAAGCTTAAATCAATTTTTTAAGATGTTCCACAAGGATATTGGCCCTTAGATGGAGATAACTATTTCTGGCATTTCCTAGTATGTTTTTTTTTCAAGTGTAGTTCTCATCTTTGTCTCTGTGTTATCTGAAATATTACATTTACTGTCTTCTTTGCTATAAAGAAGGACACACTCATGGTGAGTGTTTAAAATAATCTTCCTGTAGTTAGCTGTGAACCCCCGCACCACACTGAGCAGAGTACAGAAACTGAGACTTTCATCATCAACAAATTGCTTTAATTCATCGCTCACAAATATGAAAAATATGTATATGGTAGAGGATGAAGTCAGTTTGTTTGAATTTAAATTCTTTTTGAAAATCTGTTTTTGATTGAAGAAAACTAAGTACTATCCATAATACACAAATATCTTTCTACATTGTTGAACGTACTTTGTATCTTTTATTTTGTGACAAAACATGGGGTAGTGATGTTATGATATTTGACAATACTTTAAGAGGGTAGGAAAATGGATTAAACCCATATTTAAAAAAAATTGACTAGTTTTATTTGTCAGTAGACAAGAAATTTAAATATCTTTAAAAGACAGGGGATCACTAACTATTGTGATTACACTATCTGGAGAATAGTGCCATCACCAGCTGGTTGATTTAATATTTCCTTTCTTGAATCACTTCATTCTGTTGCTGCCCTATCTGTAAATTGTAAGAAATTGATATGATTATCCTTCACTAAATTTTTTGAATCCAGTTAGGAATGAAAGTACTGTGTGGAATATTCTTGTCTTCAGATCTTTAGTATGGGTGCTTACCTTACCAGTAAAATCCAGTTCTTTTTTGTTAATATCTTTTCTTGAAATATTCTTAGTATGTTCCATCTTCCCCAGTTTTCTTTGAAAATTTGCTTCTTGAGGTCTTAGTAAAATCAACAAAATCAGTTCTGTATGTTCTTTTGTTATAAGGTGTCATTACAATGACTCAAACAATGGATTTCTTAAATGTCATTTAATAATCAATTTTTCTGTCATGCAATTTCTGTGTCAATGTGGCAATTAATTGGAAAACATATAATTTTATGAAAAATGTATTTGCATAAAAAGTTTTCATAATTAATAATATTTGATTGCCTGATTAAATAAAACACAACTGGAGGATAATTTATTCTCGTTTTTCTGTAAGTCAAACATAAAATATGAATTGAACTTTTACATCGGTAGTTAGAGTGAAAAAGCATGGAAAAGTTGAAGTTATGTTGAAAAGTCTCAATCAGAGAATTTATATGTTTAAAGGAGAATTGAAAATCATTAATTTATAATTGAATTTGTGTTTTATAACTTGATATACATGCATTTTACTACTATGCTTAGCACACCATTGATCTATGCACAAATCCTCTTTGTACCTTAATTTCTACAGCAAAAGTGAATAATGACACAAAGGTTTTTTCCTAGAGCAAATGCACAATTTGGATAACATAAAAGTTTTTCTGTATTTTTGAATATTGTACATGTGAAACGCAACCAAAACAAAAGGTAAAATTTAATACATGTTGTTTTATGACACATTCTAGTTAATGAAAAAAGTAAGTCAAATAATTTTTGTGTTGTGTTGTAAGGGGGCTATATTACAATGTATATATACTTTCCTGTTGTGTATTTAAAATGTATGTGCACTCAACAGCAACAATTTTATTTATGTCCTTTTTGCTGCCATATTGCCTTGATTAAATCTATCATTTGTCGTAATAAGCTTTAGAAAATGAGAATCAATTTTTTTAAAAACATCTAGTATTAAATATTTTGGATTACTATGATTTCAATAATTTTGTTATGTTGTTAGTAAATAAGTAAGTGTGACTTTTGAACAATGTTTGCTTAAAATTTCAACTGTTTTGAATTTTTCTTGACAACTTGCAGCAAAACTTTATTTAAAAACACAGTTTTCACTTACTTCATATTTAAATTGCTAAAATATTCTCTGCTCCTGAATATTAGTTTGTGTCTTTATCATTTTTCTATTTATATAAGAAATTTTTTGAGACAAAATAAGAAACTATTAGACTTGACAATATTTTACAAAAGTATTATTTTTTTGCTAGCATATATCTCATAGAATCATACAATTTCGTGCATTTATTATGTGTGACACTGTGTGGGATTATAAGAAATCGAGTGTTACAGTAACTTCTTGAGATAAAAGGAATTTTTGACATCACTTTATTGTCAGTAACGTTTATGTCAGGATTCAGATAAAACGTATGAAATTTGTGCTTTTCCATAACTGTGCTATGCATTGGTAGACTGCCAAAATTCTGTGTCATTACCCATTATGTAATGAGTAATTTCACATGTTTCTGTGTTGTGACGTTGTGCTATGAAAATTAGTTATCCCATAAATTTAATGACGAAGTAAAAAACATATTCTTGTTTTTTTTTTTTCTTCTTGAGTTTGTATATTATCAGTCATAAGAAACGCTACTTATATATGATTAGTTTACAAACTTAATTTATGTGAAACTTGTGGTGTGGCAGAGTTGGAAAAATATTTATTTTATTTTTATAACTGTGTAAACGTCTATTGTTTCTATTACATTTCCAAGAATTTTTCATTCATAAAAAATATAATTTCATTTAAATTTATCACTATTATTAAAAGAGGCAGTCATATCATTTGTTATTTTCACTAATAGAGCTTTCTAGATATTTTTGGAAGGAATACTGTTTTATATATACAACGAAATTCACGCTGATTTGGTCACTTCTGTACACTACCTGAGTTAACTGTTTCTCTGGAGCATTTTTCGTAGCAACTCTGTGAAGATAAATTTTTTGCTATCCTGTTATAATTGTGATCAACTGACTATACTCATGTTTTGATAATTTTTTTTTGTGTTTTAGTACCAAAAACTACGGTGGAACATATATCACAACAGCACCATTGTGAGGTATTAAAACTATGGTGGTAAATTGATTTCCCATTGTTATGTGTTGCCATTACACGTAAAAATAAATAATAATGTTTTCTGACTTTATTTTAAGTTTTTCTTTTACTTTATTTAAAGAAATATTTGTTACCAATTTCAAAGTTTACTTGCCACAATGTGAAATCAATTCTACAAACTTGATCATGCAATAAAGGTATGAGCTAATACAGGTAACAATAGTATATTTTCCAGAAGGGAAGCAATGTATTACAACAACAGCTGATCCCATAACAAACTGAAATTGATTGTTATAGCAGTTATCATACACGTAGTGCATTATAGTGCCACAAGATGTCAGGCATAGACAGAGATTGTAAGACATATCCCCAAAAGCTTTAAGATACCTCTAAATTGGTGGTCAGTATGTTTCTGAAGGATCACAAATGACAGATTAATTTTATGGTCAGTATACTTCCAAAGACCCTACCAGAAAATACCTTGGTGGTAACCACACTTCCCAAGAACCATTAAAACACTATTTTTTGGTGGGATGTATATTTACCACAGTCCTGTAGGCTACATTTCACAACAAACAGAAACTACAGGTGGTGCAATGGACTGCCAGTAGATGACATTAGCGTACAGTAGTGGTAACACATATTGCCTTATACGCACTATGGAAATACATCTAGTGGGAAGTATATTCCCTATAGGCTGTAAAAGGGTTAAGTCACTTTTTGTATGCTTGTAGACTGCTGATGTACTGCATATTTAGTCTTTGTCTGAATATCATGATAAGGTGCATATCTAAATGTTTCTGACTTTTGTTAAATGATATATGTGAAATATGATATATGTGAAATTTGTTATGAGAGGACATAAAAATAAAGTGTTTGTACTAAAACCAATGCTATAAATTAGTCTCATCATAATAAAAATCATAACAACTTTCATTTTATCACGGTCTACAATGGATGCATCCCCTAAAGATTGATTCTGTATTGCAAATAAGTAATTCCTTCCTTAGAGTAATTGCTAGACTGAAAGATACAGTTTCCTTTTTGCTTTACAGTATACCTTTATTCCTTCAGTAATCCTTGGCTTCTTTGTAGATTTTGGTCTAATCTTGGTAAGGTTAGGGGAGAACAGATTCAAATAAGGTAAGTACCTTGACAAAGTCTTCTTGTGTTATCAGTCAAGTCAAGGTGTCCGTCTGCAGCAACGTTTGAACAAGTTCCCTACTTGTCATGTCATCTTCAGAGAAAGGGTTGGGTTCATGTCCTGTCCAGTTCTTTATAGCCGCTCAACTGCAGGCTCCTCTGGCACGTTGGCATTGCCAGTGGCAATTGCATGCCTGTGTAAGGGGTGTTATGGCACTCCTGGTGAGGTCTGTCCATTCCGTCCACTACCTTCACCGGGTTTGCATCAGAATGTTCTTGTTGTATTTTTGTTATCGCTGCAACCCGTGTGATGCCAAGTTGCAAACCGCTATCTCAGTTGAGAAGGTTATCATGGGCTCATATCCCCACAGCCTCTTTAAAGATTTATTCCCAGAAGCCATTTGTCCTGCACAGTAACTTTGTTTGTACGAAATCAAACATATCAAACTGATTTCTCTCTTTGGGCTAGGCGAGTGCTCCTTACATGGTAAGAGCAGCACTGTGATATACACCACATAATCTGATTGACACACTGTGCCACAGTTGCTGTTGATACTGTTAACTCCATGTTGTCGCTGTACCTTCTTGTAATGTTTTGTGGTTCCTGACTGAATGAGGAGAGGGTGGTATGTAGGTGGGTGGCCAGTTTCCTCTCACTAGAACACAAAATGCACATCTGATTAAAATACACATTATTACAGGAACCAATTTAGTACTTAACTTCAATGATGTCTAATCTGAAGTACTGTGGTTAACAGCAATCAAATGGCATGTACTAATTCTTGAATCTTGTCCATGTCCTTGTCACAACTATATACAATGATTAACGTACCCTCACAGCTAGCTAAGGTGCATGGAAGTGACTATCACTGTGGAAGACTAGAGCTCAGCGCAACATATTGAGATGCAGTGCAAACTGAGTCCTGGTGTGACATACTGAGGTACCAAGATTGAGATATTAAACGATTGAGGGAGCTTGATAGGAGGCGACGGCCTATATGAACATTTCCCAGGGGATGATATTGGCACATAGCCTTGAGACATGCCTTGGTCTTCTCTTGTCATAGGTGCACTTAGTTCTGCACCTGCTATACAAACTTTCTTGTTTGCAACTGGTGTGCTGGCAAATGCATACACCAACACATTCAAGGTGTCTGTATTTCTAGTTTATCCTTCACTTAGCATAGCATATTCTTCAGTTTGGCTGATGAGTGAAATATGGTTGCAATGTTGCTTGTTTCCCAATAACCTGGCTATCTTTATTCAAATGTGTATGAATTCCTTCATGGTGATGTCATCAGTCCCTAGACTTATACATTACTTAAACTAACTTTCGCTAAGAACATGCCCTAGGGAGTATTCGAACCACTGAAGGGAGGAGCCGCACAATCTGTGACAAGGCACTTCAAACCGCATGGGCACTCCACACGGAGACAATCTTGTGTCTTATACTCAGCCCACCAAGGCGGTGAGCATGGATTTGCGTTGTACTGGATGAGTAGTCTATGTAGGAAACTTTGTGGCAAGGAGCATATTTTTTTAAAAAATCCCTGATATAGAACCAACATTTTGGTTTTGGTGTATCGTCATTCAAAATTTATCTAGACCCACAAATGAATATTTAAAGAGTACTAAAACTCAAAATTTATTCACTTTCAATAACATGAATCGAATGATCTTTATTTTGTTTTTTATCTCAATATATAAAATTCAGTTAAACAATTTTCTTTAATTTATCATCATCTTCGGAAAAGTTTTTAGTACAAAGATGTGGATAAGTAATGTAATACAACTTTTGGACCACACTGAGTTACCAACATTTCAGTATTTAAAATATTATAAGATTTCTTTTCAGTTCTGTTAATTTAATGAACACTTCTCCACATCCATTACTATAACTGTTAAGTTCATTTACTAGAATTTCACCACTGCCATTCATGTACATTTTGTTTATATAGAAAAAATTTAGATTTTTAATATTTTTCCATTAAAATTATAGAAAATATAAATTTTAAAATCCAAATATTAGATTTTCAAAAATTTAAACATTTATCAAATGTCCTCATTTTTTAAATGTAAATTTTTCAGTTTTTATTTCTTCTGTATTTTTGAAAATATTTCAAAAGGAACTGTGAACATGAAGTTCACACTTCAAATAACATTTTCTAATTTTTTTATTCATTTACATCACAAAAAATTTTTCAGTAAGAATTCTATGTTGTGAATCCTAAGTTAATTTGTTTTCAACACTCATAATTAAATATACCACAGTATTTCGGATATTTTCATTAAAAAAGGTGTATAATTTAATCATTATTCCTTATGTACTTAAAACATTCATTCTTCTAGAGATATTTATTACATAGATAGCGTAATTTTCAATAAAATCGAGTTGACTTACCCTTACATCGTTATTAAATTGTCTTATTCCTCTAAAATCTCTAAAGGAGTAGTTAAGCTTTTAAAAAATTATTCTGTAGACAAAGATTCCATAATTCTTGAAGAAAAACTAAATTTCCTTCATTTTTACATAAATATTTTGTAATTTAACATAATCGAATAATAAAGAATCATTTAATTGATCATTTTTTCGAATTATTTAGGAAAACCACAAAAATTAACATCTTTAACACACAATTTCCAGTTTAGTTTACTATTAGATTTTTCACCATATACTAAAAATCTGGTCCATCTGTGTGAATAACATCAAACATTGTATAAAGATGTGAATAATTATGATGAAACCAACAAGCACTAGTTCTATTATTAATTTATATTTCCTTGTTTGGACAATTGATTTTTTTTTTGTTTTCTTATTAACTGGAAAAGAGTTAAATTGATAACCCTCGATTTTGTTCATGATTTATCAGGGAAAACATTATTAATGCATTTTAAAAATTACTATTACAAAAGCGCTATTGCAGGCAATCAAATAATCATCTTTGTCATTTATAGTTATTTCTATATTTTGAATATGATCCAAAATTGAAATTTCCATAAGATGAATTTGTTCATAAATTATTGGTCTACAACATTATCTATTTGGTTTATATTAAGACATAATATTAGTTTCTCTATGAAAATGATAAAAATGTTAAACAAACAACAGACATCTAAATTAAAATTAATACTTATTAATTGAAATATAATGATAATTGCAACATTATTAGAGATTGGTCTTACATTAGAGTCAACAATTAGATTGTTAAATCCTAAAATTAGACCAATACAATCTTCTTTATCCAGAAATAATTTAATATCACTTCCAATATCAACTTCAATTAAATTCTTATCTTCTTCGGTGTATATATTACTTTTTCGATTGAATACATTTTTCCAGATTTTTCACACTATATTGACCAATGGGATTTGATCTCATTTCTTCGTTATTATATAATTTATTATTTTTTGCTGTAAGATGTGTTATTAAACAGGTTATATAAAATCTAACTAGTGAAAACTTTTTATAAGTTTCTCTTTCTGAAACAATTAATCTCTTTTTGGGAAGAGACGAATTATCACCAAATTGAATTAATCTATTCATTCAAATAAATAAAATTTATGTAAATAAATGGCAGATTAGGAATCAAAACTAAGAATTCCAGAAAAACAAAAAAAACAAAAAATAACCATGGTAAACCTTTACCAGATTCTATTCAATATGCAATAATAGGACTAAGTGTTTGCGGAAAAACAACGCTAATGATTGATAATTATATTCCAGCGCTAAATGGGAAAAAATTTAATTTTTTGTACATTTAATCTAAAAGTTTAGATCAATCAAAATATCAACAATTCTTTTAAGAGATTTGAAAAAATGGAAGATAAAACCAAAGAAAAATACTACTTTAATTGAAAATAATGGTGAAATTAGAAAAGATAACGAAAACTACTACTTTTATTGAAAATAATGGTGAAATTACAAAAGATATATCACGAAACATTAATGATGTTAAATACATAGAAAAATTTAAGGATTGATGTTGAACATAAACATAAGAAAGTTGTTCATAAACATTATACAAAAACAAAAACATTGAACATAACCATAGAACATTAATGATAAACATGATATAAAAATGATTGTCGTTTAGAATCCTTAATTTTCTTTCAAAATTCGAACAAGAGGTTGCTAAATAACCAAGATGCAATACAAATTAAAGAACAGTACAGTGAATTGAAAAGAGAACCAAGAAAGAAATAGGAAAAATAATTAAAAAAAGAGGATCAACTGGTTATCAATGCAACTGAACAAGTTAATACAAGGATTAGGCTATAATGCATTAAAAGCAATGTAAGCAACCAGATAAGCTGAAAAACAAGTGGTTCTTTACATACAACATTATTTAAAACTAAAGTAACAAATTGTTAACTTTCAAATCCTTGTATTTGATAATGTGATATTGCCTTTCTGATATTTGTATATTCTAAAAGTTTAACTGATATCTTTTCCTTTAAACCATGAAATTATTTATTCTCATTTACCCTCTAAATAATTTTTTTTATCTCAGGATCAAAAATGGGTCCACTTATATATAATAAAGTTTATTAAATGTTTATTTATTAGTTTATTAACGTTTATTCTTTATAATTCGAAAATCAAAATAAACTAATTTGTCCATTGCATAATCATGAAAAAAATTCATAAGAAAATACAAATTATAATAGAGAATACAGTTTCCAAAAAAGGAGTGTATAAAAAAAGAAACAAAAAAATTGTAAGTTTAATTATTCACAGTGTATACAAAAAGTCAATAATTGGAATAAACAGGAATACTTCTTCAAGATATATTCATAGATGTGACCCAAAAAAGAAAAAATCCTTTCTATTGTCAAAAACATAAAGGAAGAAATAATGAAAAATGTTTTTGTGGGAAATTTGTTTGCAAAATATATATTAAAACACAACATCCTTTCACGAAAAAATAAAAATAACTGATTGTAGTTAATAGTTACATTATAATATTTTACAAGGATTTAAAAATTTTAATTTTTGTAATTGATTTATACACACATTAAAAAATTTTAAAATTTCAAATATTTAAAATTAATCATACGTATATACATTAAATAATATTAAATTTTTTCAATTTTTTCAGTGACTGGTTACATACATTAGAAAAATTTTATTTTTGTAAGGTAATCAAATGCATACACATTACAAAATTTTAAAATTTTTTGATTTTTTAGATTATTCATGTATAAATTAATATATTTATATGCATATATTCACATATAAATGTAATGTTAAACTCATTTTTATTATTTTTTGTTTTTACAAATTTATTACCCTCTCATGTAGTTATGGTAAATGAGTGACTTTATATATAATACATGCATATGCATAACATATTTTTAAGGATTTCACTTTTGAAATAATGATTTAAAATATATTTAAAAATTTTATAATTTTTCCCTTTTTTATCATTAATTTGAATTTTCACTACAAAATTATAAAAGATTTTAATTTCTTAAATTACACACACACACACACACACACACACACACACACACACACACACACACACACAGATATGTATTTATTACTTTCTTTTAGTAATCTTGTGTACATACATTACACTGATGTTAAAAATATAATTTTAATTTTTGTAATTTTCTAAATTATTAAATTTTAAAATCTTTTCGGTTTGGATTTAATTCTTTTCTTGCATAATGTTGATATGGTGTTGTATTTATTCCGTTTTGTAACAATTAGTTTATCATCATCAGAACTTAAAAATAAATTATTGCATTCAACTGTATGCAGTTTGTGTTAAAATTTTCTAATTAAATTCATTATCCAATATTGTTTTATTTTGACATCTAAACTCTTTTTATAATCATCAAAACTAATTTCACTTTCTAAATCAGTTTTTTATCCTCTACAATTTTTTTATATTCATTGTCGTCTTCTCTCTTAGAATATATTTTCTATTTTAAACTAACGTTTTCTAACATATTTTTGGAGTTTTCAGCTTTTTCTACAATTTTTTACTAATTTGTTGGAATTTTACAAATATTATTTTTGAATAATTATTTGTGTCAACTTTGCTTTCTATAGATTTGATATCTTTGCAAGAATCTGCAGTTCTTGTACTGTAAGTAAAGGAATCTCTATCCATATAAAACAAATCATTATTTTAACAGTATTTTCGTTTCATTGTATTATAATAAAAATCATACATTTTTACTTTAGAAATATCTAGGATTATCATTCGAATGTAAACTGCTTTGTTGAATTTTAATATTTTTCTTCAAATGAACTGCCTCAAATTTTCTGAAAATACAGTAATATGTTCATAACTTAGTTTTGAAAAATTATTCTTATTTTTTCTGGATCCATTATCATTTTAATATTTTGTATGTTTCTATTATTTTCCATCTTTTACCAATAGCAGAGTTATTCATTATTTTATAAAAAAAGCCTTTCCAGATTCATGAGCTTTATTTCGTCTCCTTTTCTGTATTAAAATATTGTTTTTTTTTCAATCAGTCTGAGTGTTTGAATGATAATATTCTATGAACTTTTGTTAATTGTAAAACGAGTTTTAAAGTTCGATTAAAATTTCTATTTTGTTAATGTATCTTTCTTTATTATTGATTGTTGTTAGTAATTTACTATCCCCCTCTGGAGGTATTAGTAAATCTTTTGATGAAGTCTGTAATTTTTTGGGATATTCTATTTTTATTTTTAACTGTTGTTTTAAGTAGTTTTTCAGGATTGTATTATTTTGGATGTAACCATTTTAAATTTATAAACAGTAAAAATTGAGACACTGCCCAACCCTTTTAGTTTTACCCATCTTTATGTGTAATCTAATTTGGTTCTTTTTCTGGTTTCTAATTTTTCATATATTAAAATGTAATTTAACATATATTTTAATCCTTTGTGTTATTCCTTCTCTAAATCCTTTATCAAGAAATCAAATCATGTCATAGTCCTTCAATAAATCTAATTCAATTTTATTCACTTTTAACATAGAGTACCAAGATAATCATTGTTCAATAAAATACCAAGCTAGATCAGGTTTATAAGATTTTTTAAAAAATCTCCAAAATTTTCAAAAACATCTGCTGGTGTCAAAACATAAGATTTATTATACAGTCTAGTATATTCATCTAAAATTTTGATATTGAATTTATCCCAAACTAGTTTTGTGCAATTATAACCTCTATCGGAAAAATTGGATTTAGTAAGTTTCATATGAAAACTTTCTTGTATATTCTATTGTTTAATTTTTCTTCAGATTCCATATATTCATATGGAAAAACTCCTTTTTTATTTATTATATCTAATTTTTCACCTTCAAAAAAGTTTGTTTCCCTAATTTTTTTATAGGATTAGAAGTTAATTTATCAATACTTGAGGTCATGACTTTAAATGTACACTACAATTTTAATGTTAATTCATCTTCAACCTTTTTATGAAAAGAAATATACTCTTATTCTATATTTATTTATTAGAATAAATGTGCAGTAGTTGTGCATAAGTTACATAAATTACATAGCTTTGTCGTATCACACCTTGTTCGTCACATTTCAGTGTTTACATTGTTTGTTATTTACAGAGTTCTACCAGTGATTTTACTCGTTTCTTACAGCTGGTCACATGATAACAGTCACAGGGTTGGCCGCTCAGTTCACACACACAGTTGCTGCCAGGGTGATGGGAACTCTTCTTCTTGCATATTTTGTGGTAGTATCCATGCATTGAGTTCACCAGATATCGGGGTTCTTGATGTATGTTGGTTCGGAGCCTGTTTCTCATGGCCTCTGTTGTATAAAAGTCCATCCAAATTTCCCTTCTCTCTTTCATGTAGTAGTTTATTTGAGTTGTCGGTGGATGGGGGCCTCATATGGATCTCTTCTATGAAACAGGGTTCCCTGACAAGTTCATATACTAGCTGCAACCTTGTGTATTCTGAAACACCTAGGGTGGCTTTCAAAAAGCGTGATTTAACTGCTTCCAGGGTCCTAGGTCTTTTAGACTCAACTTTTAGGGTGCTATTTAAGGGGAAAGGCAGTCAAATGAATCTGAACTCCTACAGGGGAATTACCCTGGAAAAATGCACATTTAAGATACTAACAAACGCCACAAAGCGAGTTTCTGAAGAACGACACCAGAAGATTGCAGAAGAACAATTAACATTCCAGAAAGATAAGAGTATGCTACATGCCATTAGCAACCTAATAGACGATACAGAAGATGCATTAAGACATGCACAAGGAAAATTCCATGCAGTCTTCATAGGTTATACCAAGTCCTTCGAAAAACTAAACAGGCGCACACTAATTTCAAAACTAGAATCAATAACACGGAAGGATAAACTTATAACATTGATCCATAACATGCTGATGGCCAAATTCATTCAGGTCATAGATGATGTAAGCACATCTATAATAATACCACAAGCCAACTGTGTAATGCAGGATCACACATTAAGGCCGTTACTTTTCTGTGTGGCCTCATACAATGTTTCACAGATGATGAGAAATGGAGGACATCAAAATCTACACATATTCGGACGACATGGTCATCGGATCAAACTCCAGAGTCAAGCTGCAAAGAGCAACCAACCAAATCGGGAAGTGGGCACAGGAGAACAAAATGGAAATTAACACAGGAAAAATCATAAGAATGACAATCCACAATGGAGGTCGAGAAGCTGCGGGGTACAGAATATATGGTGGGATGGCACTTCTTATGACAGTCAATAGCTTTAAATGTCTGGGACTGAGTCTGCAAACCACTACCAGACCATTCAGAATACATGTAAAAACTCGAGCAGCACCTACCACAGAAGCCATGTTTGACATCAAGGGAATATCCAGACTGTCACTGAAAACAGCCATGGCCTTGTTCATGGCAAAAATAGTTCCCACTGCAAACTATTGAATAGATCTCATTTGGGAAAAGTTGTTCATTATCTGGAATAGCGTTAATATCATGATTATCTGTTGCCAATACTTTAATAAACAAATGAACATCGTAATTTCTTAAATTATAAATGTAAACTAAAATAAAATTAGGACCTTGATTACTAAGATTACAATTTTCGTGTGCAGCTACATTATTTTTCCTGTTAAATGACAATGATCTCTTACTTTCTTTCCTCCTTTAGTAAGTTCTTTCACAAATAAAACAATTATAAAATCTATTTTATCTTTATTTGTAATTTTTGTTGATACATTTCGATCAAATGTGTCTTTAATTTTTCTAGATTGTTATAACATTTCAACGAATTTTTTGTTGCACCTTTACCAGTATATGTTAAAGGTTTTTTAGAATTTTCAATATTATAACTAAATGAAAATGGTATTTGTTTTTTGATATTTATTAATATAAGTTTTTTCAGGATTTGTTTGAAAAGATTTAACATTTAAAGAAACGTTCAGAATCTGTATATATTGTAAAGGTACCTTTAATGAATGTTTACAATTTTCAAAATTAAGTTTTTACTTCTTTATGTTCTTTACAATCGTTTCTGTATTTGAATAATTTTTCTTGTGAATGAAAAATATTTTAAACATCTATAACAATGATAAATTTTTCATTGTGTTCACTTGTTTGTGAGCTAATTAATCAAGATAAGTGTTGTATCCAACAATAATGTGTATTATTTTCTTTTCGTATTAAAAGAAGGTGAACATGCTTTTTTTCGTTTATATTCAGTATGGTAAAGAGGACATAAAATAGATTTTCATTATAAGAGTAAACATTAATCGAAATATTTGACTTCTTTTCAAGATTAGGAATAGCTGTGAAATGAATCAAAAAATTAATTTTTTCTTTTTCAAAAATTTCGTCTATTTCCAACCCAATATTTTTTGTATTTATTAGCTCTTCCCACACGTGCATTCAAGGAATGTAAAGCTCATTTTATTGGATAAAGAAAATATTCTTCATTTATTTACATTAATTACAACTTTTTTGTGTTTCATTTCTTTTGGTGAATCGATATAAGAAGAACAGAAATTCGTGTCTGTGCATCAAAACTTAATTCTTAACTATTAATGCAAAGTAAAGGCGACCCAGATTTTTTTCCTTTTCATTTCATCCATTTCAGCTAATAGTTTATTCATTGATTTTTGATACTAGTCTTCAAAATTAGTTATTCTTATTGAAAGTTCATTATTTGGTTTAAAAATAAATTCTTGCATTTCATCTTTTTTTAAAAATACCACAGAATTTCATATAGCTTTAATTGCTTGTTTTTGTTTTAAAATATTCTTTAAATTGGTGATTACTTCTTCTTTAATTTCATTAACAAATACATGTTGTTCAACAATACTATCGTTATTATTAATTTCACATGTTATTAATCTCTATTTAAGAGTAGACGTTATTCCATTAATTCGTCTAGGTGATTTTAAAATCATCTTCACATAGAATATTGTTAGATGAAAAGTTTTTCTGATTTTTTGTTTAATTTCCTTATATTTATCTACTACAATCGTTTGAAAATAATCTTATTACCGATATTACTAATATCACCCTCAGATCTACTGATAAGATCGCTTAATTGTTGTTTATTATATTTACAATAATTTTTTAATTTTTTTGTTTTATGGATTGTACAAAAATTTTCAACATTTTTTTCCAATTTGTTATCGTTATTACTAATATTGTTCTCATATTTTTTGATAAAATCAATTAGTTGTTGTGTTTTAGTTTAGAATAACTTTTTAATTTTTTCATTCTATATTTTTCATGATGTTGTTTCGAAATTTTTTTGTTCAATTCGTCATCGTTATTATTAACACTGGCAACAGGTTTCAGTGTAAGATCGGTTAATTTTTCTTTATTAGATTATGAATAATTATATTAAATTTTTGTTTTACAACTGATTGAAGTTCTTTTATATATTACATTCAGTTCTGCCTTCTTTGTTTGTTTCGTATTAAAATAATCGATGAACTCCAAGTTATCTCTTCTACTTACATTTGAATAACCTTTTTCTGTGCAATAATTTTCTTAATCCATAACACTACATCCATGTCTTTCTTTCCAATAATTTTCTAATTTTGTAAATAGCTCAGTTTTAGACTACTTTTTTACTACTTATATAGAAAAGAATTTTTATATTTTAAAAATTATGATGTTTAAGGTTGAAATATAGCTTTGAGTTTTTAAATGAAAATTCAATCATTGATATATACAGACAAGGTTTGGCAAAACTTATTAATAAAGAATAAAGTCTATTAGATTTTCTTATATTTTATATAAATGAGAATTTCGTTTGTGGGTATAAATAAGCACGATCTCAGAGAACTTATTTATGAAGGAAAAATTTATTAGATTTTTTATTTTTTAAATAAAATGAAATATCTTTTGGAGGTATAGATAAATTTTTGAATGTCAGATGCAGCAAAACTAAAATCTTGGGTTTATATCAGGGAATTTTTAAGGAATATGCTCTTTGGCCCAAACTTTCATACTTATACTACTTGAATGCTGGCATTAAGGTACAGGTCAGTGTGTATCTCCTTGCTGTAAAAAAATTACCGAATGCGCCAAAGTCTTCTTCTTTATCGTGATGTTGAGGAAGGCCAGGCTTCCACTTTCTTCCACCTCCATGGTGAATTTAATATTGTCATTGATATTGTTCAGGTGGTTAAGAAGTTCTTGTAGATTTTCTTCACTACGTAGCCCAATCATGAATGTGTGTTCTATGTAGTTGTAGAACACCTGCTCCAGGAGCCCCATTTTGGGATGTATTCCATGTATAGGTTTGTAACACATGGCGCCAAGGGGAAACCCATGACCACTCCATCTGTCTGTTGGTAGATTTTACCACCACATCGGAGGTATGTGGTAGTTAGTGTATAGTGGAACAGTTCCACTGTGTGTTCGAGAAAGTGGTCTCTTAGTAATATCAAGCACTCCTCAAGTGGTAACCGTGTGAATAGGGATGTGAGATCAAAGCTGACCAGTATAATCCCTTTGTTCAGACATCTCGCTTGAAGTATTTTCACGAACTCTGTCGAGTTTTTGACATGGCAAGTACAATGGCCCATAAGAGGCTTCAATAGCAGTGCCAGGTGTTTGAATATTTCATAAGTTGGTGAATTTATTGTGTCCACAATTTGACCTTGTGGAACTCCCTTTTCGTGTTTCTTTGGAAGTCCATTCAGGTATGGTGGTATCAGTGCTCTGTGGTGCACCCTTCTAACCGTATTCTGGTCCATTTCTGAGTTGTTTAGCATTGAGATCGTCTTCCTCATCACCACTGATAGTAGGATCCTTCTTTACTTGTTTGTAAGTTGGACCTTGTAAAAGGATCACAATATTCTGTCCATAGTAAACAGATCATAGCAGTATTGTCCTATTCCCTTTGTCTGCCTCTAGGACGATCCTATCTACATCTTCTCGTAGGTCGCATATCGCCCTGCTTTCAGCTGTCGAGATGTTGGTTTTTGGCGTTTTTGCTTTTTCCAAGACCCTGCAAGTATCCCTGCTAACCTCTTCAACGGTGTCAGAGGGCAGACCTCAGACGGTAAGTATATCATTACTGACTACCTCCTTGAATTCAAATTTAATAGATTTTATATCCTGTTCACTATTAACATTTAACAAAAGGAACTCCTTCACATGGTCTGACAGGTAACTAACCATTGGTTCTGTAATATAGTTTTGTTCATTAGACATTTCTATTAATATAATGTCAATTGCTATTTGTGAGCGATTAGTTACCTTCTTTGGGAAGTTTATGGTAGGAATTAGATTGAATAATAGTGTTACTGACTTCAATAGGTTCTTACTGAGAGAGGTTTTAAGAAAATCAGCAACTGCTATTTCTTTGCTTTTTGTTGTTAAATAGGCCAGTAGAGCTTCAAGGTAATTTATGAATACATTAATATTACCTGCAGGAGCTCAGTATACATGTGTTATTATGAAGTATTTATTATGAGATTCTACTTCTGCTGTGGATGCTTCCATATGCTACTCTAGGTAAAATTTTTTGAACATTATTACAGCAAAAACAGCAATCCTTATAATAGTATTACTTATTTCAGTACATACACACAGTTAAGATCGCATGTAAGTCGTTTATTTTTATTTCCAGATGACCAGTTTCGATCCTATAACAGATCGTCTTCGGACCTTATATCCCTCGATGATTGTAGGAAACAGGTAAATGTGTGCATTTGTGGAGAACATGGCGTCAGAGAGCAGATTCATACTCAAGATGGCGGCGTATATGAATGTAGTGGCAAATCGCTCCGTGAATATCGGTAAATTACCGTCAGTGAATTGTATGCTATGTGCAAAAAAAGTGATGAAAGGTGTTAAAATATGTGTAGTGGCGCATAAATGGTATCATTCTTGTTGTTTCGTGGAAGCAAATCTCGGTCATCATAGGCCTACATGTGACTGTGGAACTGAGTGCAACGGTCTTGAAACTGCATTTGAAATGTGCAACGCAGGACTCGAAATAAGTGTGAGGGAAGAACTGCAAAGTGACTTAAGTAAAGCTAGACAATATGCAGAAATGATGAAAAGTTTGATCGACTATATGGACCCTCCCACAGATTCGCAAACAGGCAAACGAGAGTGTGTATATACTAGGCCTAAGAAAATCTCTCGACCTGTCTTAAATACCAATGTTTTTCGTGTTCCACCAATGAATAAATACGATGTTCTAAGTGCAGACAGCTCAGAATCACGGACAAAAAATCTCAGTGTAACAGGTAACTGCTCGGAAAGATCTGTTGAACAAAAAAGTGCCAGTAGAAACACGTTACCATC